>NC_133121.1:12244476-12849684 GCF_033568475.1 Henckelia pumila
AATTTTTCAACTTGCAAGTGTTTTGAGTCTATCTCTAGCCACCGCTCAAACATGATTTCAAACCGAGCTGTGTCATAAAAAATGCAGTGCATTTAAATGGACGAGCTATTATACTGAAAAGAGCTTTTTTTAGATAATCTGGTCTTTAGTTGATGTCATGCATTCAACTTGTTAGCGGTAATATAAAGCACAGGATGAGAGTCGATTTTGGCGCAGTAGAAAATATAGCACCAAGTAAAACAACATATTGGAGATGTGGCGATTTTCATGTTTATGTTATGCTAACGAGTTGATAGGGAATCGAATATTTTACACATGTATGCACATATTCAACTTGTTTGGATAGAAACTAAATTCATATAAACAGTTACATATCATTTCTATAACCGTGTTTACTTCTAACATAGCCTTACATGTGCTACAAGTTTGTGAGATGTGTATCTTCTGCTGACCAATCCTTCCACTGCCATGTAGCAGCTTAAGTAGTAAATTTTTAGGGTTTGAAATGTCATCTCTTCATAGATGTGTGTTTGTCTGAGTGCACTGTGTTTGTGTGTGTGTGGTTGAGGGTGGGTCAAGGAATATTTGAAGCAAAATAAATTGATCAGATGTTGCTGCTATATCATGCTGAAGTGTTTGACGAAGTCCCAATCGTAATGTAATATGATAATTGTAATATTTATTGATGACCCGCAAATGTTGTTGAATTTTTCATGAATTGCTGCTATTATGTAGTGCCTTTGGCCGTGTCATGAATAGTAATTATCGTAACATTTGTTGCATTGTGCAATTCATTTATTCTATCTCTGCTATACATAATCGCATATTTGTGTCAGTTAAATTTCTGTATGCATCCTTATTATGAAATAGTTTGTGTATTATATCCAGGATTAAGGATCAATTGGATGCGGATATCCAGAGAAAATAACAGCAGTGTTGTGCATTAATGTGTTGTTGGCTGTCTGAGGCTGCCAAGGTTTTGTACTAATTGTTTATTGGTATTGACAGGCAACTGTAAACTACTTGTTGATCACTGAAAATTAGGTCAGAGAGCCTGTTATTGATTCTTTTGTCACCCTCCTACTATTCAACTGCATATAATGGATGACACCATGTCGCCAGTCCTTCCTGTGCCGGACAATATACTTCAGCCATTGTTAGTTGCATCTGACGCTAGTACCTTAAATGAAGCGCTGGAGCGTCTCATTGACATTGCCAAAACCTGTGATGGCAGGTTAGACCTTGCTTCCAAGTGTATCATCTTGCCAGTTCTCCAACTATGTCAAGCCCTATTGACCCCTTCTTGCCAACACCTTATTTTGTTATCCCTACAGCTACTCAGAAACTTGTGTGCAGGAGAAATTAAAAACCAGAACTTATTTATTGAACTAAACGGCGTTGAGATACTTTCAACTGTTGTTACTTTTCTGCGGCAAGCTCCTGCTTCTGATATGCGTGCACGCCGTGTATTGTTGCAAATTATAGGAAATGTTACATTAGCTGGAGAATATCATCAGGATGTTGTTTGGAATCGATTCTTTCCGCTCGAATTTGTAGAGATGGCTAGACTTCAGAGCAGGGGAACATGTGAGCCTTTGTGCATGGTAATCTGTACATGCACTGAACATGACAACAGTCGATTTGCTGACCTTTGTACTGATGAAGGGTTGAATATCGTGATAGAAATTATAAGAACTGGTACATTAGGTAAACATGATGTTTATTTTTAAAATTTTACGTGTTTTTTCCAGTGACTTAGAAGCACTGTCATAAGAGGAATTAATGCCTCCAATTTGTCTTTGCAGTTGGTTTCACGGAGTTTTCACTGAAATGCCTTCTCTCAAGAATTTGCGTCGAAGAACCTCGTTTTTCATCAATTTTCTATAAATTATTTCCAACAGATGCATCTGAGAGCTGTGGCAAAAATGTGTCCACAGTCGTTCATTTTGGAGCTGAGCAAGCATATTTGCTAAGTATTCTATCAGAAATATTAAATGAACGAGTAGTGGACATTGCTGTTTCTGCTGGCTTGGCTATCTGCATTTTTGAAATACTGAGAAAAGCTGTCGGGGTTGTTGATTTTTCCACAAGGGGAACGTCAAGTCTCCCAACAGGTGATGCTGGCATTGATGTTACTGGCTACTCCCTAACAATTTTGAGAGATATTTGTGCTTCTAGTGATCCCAAAGTTTTAATAAACGAGAATAAAGTAGATATAGTGGATATGCTAGTGTCATCTGGACTTGTCGATTTACTTGTGGCCTTTCTTCGGGACCTAGAGCCTCCAGCTATGATTCAAAAGGCCATGATGCAGAACAAGGCCAAAGCCGAGGCAATGTCAAACTCAATCAGATATTGCCCATACAAAGGTTTCCGAAGAGATGTTGTGTCGATCATTGGAAATTGTGCATACAGGAGACGCCGTGTTCAGGATAAAATTAGAGAGCTCGATGGGATTCTGCTGTTGTTACAGCAGAGTGTGACTGATGAAGATAATCCGTTTTTGAGGGAGTGGGGAATCTGGTCGATCAGAAATATATTGGAAGATAATGCAGAGAACCAGGAAGTGGTTGCTAATATGGAGCTTCAAGGATCTGTGAATGTTCCTGAAGTAGAGGATATGGGGCTACGAGTAGAAGTTGATCCAACGACTCGACGTGCAAAGCTGGTGAACTTGTGACCCTTCGAGACTGTTTATGATGCATTCGCTTTCTTGTTGGGATAGAGGCGGTTTATGTTTTAACTTGGAACAAAATCATCAGAAGTCCAACCCATCTAAATATTGTACATAAGTATTATAACTGGCATGAGGAGACAGGTGAACTTGTCAGGGATATAGAAGCTTG
Source organism: Henckelia pumila (assembly GCF_033568475.1). Lineage (NCBI taxonomy): Eukaryota > Viridiplantae > Streptophyta > Magnoliopsida > Lamiales > Gesneriaceae > Henckelia > Henckelia pumila. The sequence continues at coordinate 12,247,323 of NC_133121.1, forward strand.
TATGCTAATCTTCTATCAATCTCAATAGTTGATTTTATCTTAATCAAATCGAGTGTCCAATTTTGATTTTTATCAAGTACTTTCCTTTGGCTTTTTGATGAAAAAATTTCTTTCATTAAATCACTTGATTTCTGGGACAAATTTGAAATATGTTTGTAACATTGAAGCTGGCATCCACATCCAACCTAAAGAGGTACCTAGCTGGTTTCTGCCATAAACTCGAGGAAGCTGAGTTGTCATTATCACAAGGCCTAGCTAGATCTTTGATAGCTTTTCGGTAGTCATTCAGTAGAGAGGAAGCACTTGGAGATGGAATTTTCAACTCACAATTCCCTTTATCATGAATAACTCGGCAACGTTCACACCATATTAACCAAGCATGAGATATGAATTCTTCAATATCAGTTCTGTCCGAATGATCCACCAACCACAAACAAATCTCCTGGATATCCTGACTATGACTCCACTTGATTTTATTCCATATCCCATTTCCTTTCCAGAAATCCTTTATCCTTGGGCAGTAGAGTAATGCATGACATGTAGAATCTTCATTATTATGGCATAGTGGGCAAAACTCACGTACTGGTACGTGATGCTTCCTTAGATTTATCATGGTAGGAATGAAGTTATGAAACACACGCCACCAGAACACCCTAATTTTTGGTGGGATTGACAATGACCATAGAAGTCTCCACCATTTTTGAATGACACTCGACCCCGATTGATTTTCAGGCGGATTATGAAGTCCCATACCAATCCTATATCCACTTTTTTAACTGAATAATGCCCTTTAGAATCAAACTTCCAGAATCTAATATTTACCATGGTATGATGTGGAATAGGTATCTTCAAAATCTCTTGGGTTATGTAACTGGGGCAGGCTTGAGAGATCTTGTGCTCACTCCACTGATGGTTGGTAATCCATGTTCTGACCGTCGCATCCTCTTCCGCTTGAACCCCATGAAACTGCAGGTTTGATCTCAAGGAGGGAATCCACTTATCTCGCATAATATTCACTCCATTTCCATCACCAATTCTCGAATAGAGTCCCTCATCCAACACCTCTCGACTCCAGCACATAGACCTCCAGATATAAGACGGATTACTCCCAACTTTCGCCTGCATAATATCAGTATGCTTGAAATATCTAGCCTTCAAAACTCTTGCCACTAATGACTCCGGTTTTCGACTTGTAATTCGTGACATATCTATTCAGTAATAAATATTACAAGTTGTGTCAAAAAAAAAAAAAAAGTTGATTTTTCATCAGTTTTTGTAATCTCTCACCATTTGCAAAACATGAGGTCCTTATCATTTGGTGAAGCATAGAGATCAAATGTCTTGATTGTGCACTTCACAGAATGTATATCGTATATGTATCACACAGTTATATATTAGGAATCTCATGTAAATTTATTAACATGAAATTCATAGATATTGAATAATCTCATCTACAAATATAACCATTAATATGATACAAATTTGGGCTGTAAATATACATCAAACTCGGAACAGTCAAAACGACTCATCACCTAATACTTCATACAACCAAAAGTGGGAAAATAAATAAATCCCCACTTCCATACAAAATATGTACAAATTCAGATTGTCAAATTTTCCTGAATGGCAAGGAATGATCCCACAATATTTCCTCCCACATCAGGGAAAGTTTCACATCCAGGAAGGGGCCTTACTTTACCTTTCCTATCGACGTCAACTGGATACTTGAGAAGGTGTCCCCTCATCTCGGATACATCGCTCGACGCAAACTGCTTCCAGTTAGCCTCACCCATTGATCTAACACGTCGAACGCATTCCAAAGACTCTGGTTGGGTGAAGCAGTCCTCCAAAACCCCAAGATGCTCTGCCCACAGAGACATTCGATATCCATATATCTAGGGGGCAAAAATGCAAGCATGGATAATAAAGGATCAGTTTCTGTTTTCTCATGCAAAAGTCATTTATGGCATAGAATGTTGTAGCTTGATAATGTTAATGTATGTTTTAACAGTGGTATTTGTAATTCTTCCAAAGCTTACTTGTCCATGTGGACTCGATAATTTTCTCGCCCATGTGTAGTGAGGTTGATATGCTCCCATTGCAATCTCTGTATCTCTAGTACCCTCCATTGAGCGCTGATTAATGTTTGCAGATCCCACTATTACATACTCGTCGTCCACGATCATACCTTTAGAATGAACATAAATCATGAATCTTCTGTTTTTCCGGCTCAGTCCCTGAAACAAAAGATGATAAGAAGTTGGGCGAATATTAAATGCACAGATGCACAGTGTCCTGATATCAGATGCAACATATTTGCGGGATCGAATATTTAATATTCTAGCAAAAATTGTAGCAAATATAAAGGTTATACGTCAAATATTTTAGAACATACACAGATGCACAATGCACATGTCATCAGATTAATGTAGTGTTTGGGATTGCTTCTAGCTTTTCCTTCACAAAATTTTCTCAAAAGTGCTAGAAGCAATCCCAAACACTACCTAAATACATTTGTAGAACAGAAACATTTCACGTTTTATAAAAAACAATAGGAGTGTACATCAAAACTTTTAAACTATATATCAACGTAAATACCAAGTTTTGATGATTGTGCCCATATAAGTAGCCACACATGACGACATATGTAATTGCCGCTACTCAACATATTAATAAATTCAAACAAAGGATATAACATATTGAAGGTGGACAATAAAATACCTGTGGTGTGTTTGCAGCTGCGGGAGCCTCGAATTGGTCATTTGGATTTAGAGCCTCACGGTTTCCGAGACAGTAAAAATTTAAATAATCTTGTGGCGAGTATGCATCCTCGAGCCCGACCTCCACCAGAGCTTTGTAGATAGTCTCATACATCATTTGCATTGTTTTATGCTGAAACAGGAATTTGGAACAAGGATCACAAGTCACGCAATCGAAAACAACTTATAATCAGAATCAGAGGACTGAGTGTAAACCTGCCAAAATAAAATTCTTTGAGTTGCAGCTCCAGTTGGATTACCCTCTGGCCACATTGGGATGACAATATAAGCGGCAAATCTCTCATGAGCCCTAATTTTTTCAGCAATTTTTAGGGCGATTTCCATTGGAATCAAATTGTTAGCACCTGTATTGAAGCTAGACACTTTTAATTTTCATAGCCGAAGAACCAAATCAAATCCAAGTGGACATCTTCTCACCTACGTCCTTGTACGAACTCCAGTTGTATGAAGACCCAATGAAGTATTGATTTTCAATATAAATGAAATGTTGGGCAGCTCGAATGGCCTTTACATATGCAGTATGTATGCTCATGTCTATAAGAACATTCTTCCCACATACCAAGTTCTATACGAAAGAAAACAAGATTTATTAAAAATGAAATATTTTTATGCACTCACTAAAATTGGTATAAAAGAATCCCTTTTTCTGCTCACCCTCAATGTAGCTTCTTTAGGGTCCTTTGGGAATTTGCTGACAGAATTCGAATCAATAGAACGGAACACCTTAAAATGGCAAAACAATGCAGAAATCAGTTCACATTCATGTCAATTTCACAAGATCTTGGAATCTCTAGGTCCATTTATACCAGTTTACCTGCACATGCCAACCTTCAGGATGATCGTCACTTAAACAAGGGGCTTCAGACATCCCCAAAATGTCAGGGATCCTTTCTATTCGAAGCAAGGCATCATCACTCGACATCTTCAATTTTTTAATTCCATGGGGCTTCGAAGTCTTTATCCACCGGTCCTCAAAATTGGCCAGAACATCATATGCAGCGGGGCCATTAATTTTACAATGCAAATCATGCCATGGTTCTCTTGGACAACCTGTAACATTCCCCTGTTCAAATACTGATTCGAGTCAAAACATAGTCCCAACAGTAAACCATCTTGACTAAATGAGATCATGAAACACGTAACACTGCATCCACAAGCCTAAAAGTAATGAAGTCTAAATTAAGCTCGAATAAGCTTTCTTTATGTTTGAACCACAGCTAACACCAGCTCCCTAGTTCCTATATCGTCCAAGCTGATACAAAGTAGTGGAAGATGATAACATGACAAGAATATATTGAGAGACTCTAGTTAAGTTATACATCAAGTGCACGAATATACTTATCTCCTGATATCTCTTTAAAAAACTTAGCACATTATGCCATATCTCAAACAAAAACTTTAATACTTTCACATAGTATAGAGAAAAGGACAATACGTTACGATAAAAGAAAAAAAGGAGAAGGATAATAAATTACAGCATAAGTTGGGTTATGATAGTCCTCTGCATGAGTAGTTTGCAGTGTTCTAAATAAAGGATGATGAGGAGTATCATATCGCCCATCGCACAAATCCAATCCTCCCAAAAAGGCAATTATTCTTCTTCTGTTATTTCCTGCATCGGCATCCACTATCACAGTTTTCTGATGATGTGTATAGATGACTCCAACTTCCTGTCATATGATTATAAGATATTCATAACAAATAGCATCATCATTTTAAAAAAAAAAATTTGAGGTGGATAAATTTACAAGATCAAAAGATCGAGCAGTAGGTGGAAAAGAAACCTTTCACTGGAATTCGAAACGTGCACATGCCTTTTAGTTTCTTAATGAAGTAACAATAAAGCTAGCTTATGTTTAGATTTATAATATTGTTTCAAGCATAAATTACTTATCACGCAATAAAGTAGAGCTATTTTATTAGTGACATGTAACAAAATACATACTTTGAATATATAAATATACAAATAAGTGTGCGTCATGGGGCAAATTAAAGAGCTTCTGCTATAGATGTATAGCAAAGTACATAATGATTTTTTTTGGATAGGAAACGAAAAATACATAATGTGAATGTAAAAGATAAAATCTTGTGTTTTTTCTCTAGTATCCAGAAATTGTTTTCACAATTTGTTTCCGTATGTTGTAGCCACTCTATCCATTAATTTAATCGAAGCTTAAGAAATGTCTCGATTAATATTTATTATATAATTAAAATATTTGGACTACCAAATTTTCACTGTTGTATTACTTATGTAACAACAAGTTTTTTTTTACTCCTTTATTCCCTTGATTGAAAGATTTCCATCTCTTGTAAATACAAGCACAAAGGCAAACACAAATTTTGTTTTCATGTATTCCCACGAGACACTATTTTCAGAGGGAAAAAAAAAAAGAAAATCATTCAGTTCAGCTAATATTCATCCTCATATAGCAAATAACAAGGGTGTGACCCTAAAGAGTAAAATACCAAATTACTATCATGGACCTTATTTAAGAGAACATGGAACTTGTTATCCTTGAGTAGAAGGGGAGGCTGGGAGCCATGTAAAAGTATATCCATTACTACTAAAAAGATCATATACGTGCTAACAAAAAAATAAGTCCCTGAAACAATATGAGGGAACCCATTCAAATTGATCAAGTACCAGGCAATTAAATAATCTGAAATACACGCGCAAAAATAGAAACAAAATTTAGTTACGCCTTGGGCCATAACTTGGATAATATTGATAACCTAAAGACAGAACTAATGAAAAATAAAAGACAGTACATCTAAAGCATACCCTCTGCTTTATCCAGCTATGACGCTTTCCAGCTGCTCGAGGACAAAGCAGCACCTGCACAGAAGAATGTTTAAAGAAACGACGAGTTTCTTCATCATGAGTTTGCATGACTCCGTCCTGAAAAGGTTGACGTGAGAATGATTAAAAATATGAAATGATTTGTTTGCAAAGATACGGGTAGGAGATTAATTATCGGGATTGCGGACAAAAGTCAGATCACATTCTTAGATGATATGGGGTTTATTATTTGCAGGGCGATGACATGAATGTTGGGAGCAATGCAAATACTAACCGTTTTGTAGCCCAGTATGCTCCTAGATGTAGGGTCATCCCAGACAAGAAGAAGCACTCTCACTCCTTCCTGAGACTTTAACTTCAGAAGTTCTCCCAGAGTGCAATTAGACATACTATTATCATCCCTGACAAGTTTGACGTTATGCCACACTGACCATCCAGTAATATAAATCAAACGCTGAGCATGACGTATTGCGTCAAAGATATCAAGCCAGCATTTCCCATGTACGTATTGTGTGCCGTTGTCAAGCTTCAGATTTGGGAGGCATCCATCAGGTACATGAGCATCTTGATAGAGAGTAACTGTTCCGCCCCTCCTGAGAGGAAAATATGTACCAGGGACTCCCAAATAGTCTGGGCCAGCTCCAATCCCATTATGGTAAATGCTCAGTTGCTCTATTGGATAATATTGAATCGACAAGCGCAAAAAAGCACCAGACTTGCAAGGCTTTCCATTAGCATTAAGGATTGGGAAAAGCCCCTGGATTTTCCCTCCTCCATATATATGTTCCAACGGGATTGAGACTGTTCCTATGTGCTGTGATCCCACAATATCATTGTCTTTCACAACAAAATGCACTTCGGCAGCGTAATGAGCTACTGGAACAATAAAATTTTGATTCCAAACAGGATTTTCACTATTGCTTATCACAAAAGTCCTTCCAATTGTTGCATCTGTTATCATTATGGAGACGTAGGGATCACTTGTAATCTGATGGCTTATTTGCCCCTCAATTTTGTTAGTCAGGTTTCCAGGTAATTTGTTGATCATATCCCCAATTGTTTTGTGGAACATATCCATGTTTGGGAGGTTTTTAGCTTCGTAAACCCATATATCCAAATTCCCATGTAAGAGCAAAACCTTTAAAGAAGCTCTAGGAGATGAAACTTGCACGAGTTGCATACTCGTGTTAAATGGCATGCTAGCATGAGTAGGCGTATGAGGAGATGCAGGAATAGAAGGGGACTCCACATGGCTTGTTGAAGCCAATTCCAAACTTGAAGCCGAAGAATTTGGATACCCATATATGGTTCCCCAGCCATGCATATTATTAGTCATTGGCATGGGTCCAGAGTGGTACTTTGGAGGGGGACAAGCCACTGATGAAGATGCAGTGGCCGGAAGAGAAGCAAGCGCAGATGGCTTATTATAATCATCAGACAAATTCATATTTGCCATCAGATCATCAACAGGCGGATAAAGCGGAGAGTTGTTGGTGGTAGTACCATCTGGAGGAACATAATTCGTCACTGAACCAGACACAGATGATGAACTATGTGAGTAATGGTGGTGAGCGGAGTACTCGCTGCTTGCTCTCGGAGGATCATGGAATTGAACATCTGCGGGATGCAATCTCCCTGACCCAGATGGTTCATGATAGGGGTAATGGAAAGAACCATGTGAGAAACTGCCAAAAGAATGAAGGGGGGGCTGTGGAGGAGCGGAAGGAGGAGGATCTGTATATCCATGATACTGATAAGGATGGGAATTATAGTCTACCCGCTGGTGAGGAATAGGAGCAGGGCCAGGTGCCGGAGCTGGCGGTGGACCTGGATATGGAGAATTCACGGCCCCAGTATTAAAACTGCTGTAAGAGGTTGGATATTGGGAATATTGTGCATAAGGGTACGGACTAGAAACCGGTGGGGGATGGGCCAGCTGCGCACCGGAATTCTGAGGTGGGTATGGATTCGGCGAGGAAGGAACATGACCATAGCCATAAGCAGGATTATACGAGTACGGATTTGGAGGGTAATTGTTATTGCTATCCATTACACCCAAAACAATCGTTCACAACTTCTGATTCTTTGTTAAATGCATCAAGATTGCAATCTCATGGCATAAAACTCAAAACAATGCAAATCTATCAACAAAATGCCACCCACGAAGGATCTTTCCTCGACTGAATCAACAAAAACAGAAACCACGCAACATATAAGTGCATATACAAGAAAACTCAAAACCCAAGCTCATCCGCTTCCAAAAGATGACACCTTTACAGGAAATAATGGGTAAGAGGCAGAGAAATCTAACGAGTTCTTTCTAAAATTCAAAGCTCCTCCCCTCAGATAATAATCAAACAACAGGCAAAGAGATCAAATGGGCTCTAGCCAATATCTTCCAACGATTCAACAAATGACCGGAATTTGATCTGTAAAGAATGGGATTAAATACCTTTTGCAAAATCCCTGAAATCTTCACAAAAATTCCGAGATTCTTGAACCCGAGAAGGAGAACAAAGGATGTGAAACGTTAACCAGCCAGGTGAAATTGCCACACGTAAACGTGTTCCCCCTGTAATTAGAAATATTAAGAAACTTCTTACCTGTTGTTCCCGGTTACATCTTGCCCGATCGGATGCTTCGAGGATGCCTACATTTGCCAGTTTTAGGCGGTTACCCACTTATTGTGTTGGTCTATTAACTTCCACACAGGACATCTAATTGACTCAGAATATTATGCTTGTCGTGATGCATTTATGTATGACATTTGTGATTTACCTAACATTTTATACAAGGTATAAAATATTCTTTATATATATATATATATATATATATATATATATATATATGCATACACCAAAACTTCACTTTATAGTTTATAATAATATCGGCTTTTGGCCGCTTTATTCCGTGGAAGCATTAGCTTAAAACGAATAGTTAAAGGTATTATTTTAATAGAAAATTTAACAAGATTATAATATTTTACAACTTATGATTTGTCATGTCTGGGTTTAGTTTAACATTGTGCACTGTTTGGTTCATGGATTGGATGATGATGGATTAATAATACAATGGTGCATACCATTAATCCTTGGAAGAATTTGAGACAAGCATTGGATAAAGCAGTCATTATTAATCAATCAATGTGTTATCCTTCACACCAAACGTAAAGATATTATCCTAATAAAAGATTTACCAAATCATGATTTGACATGTCAATGCTATAATAATGATGATGCATATATGTTGAGATGTAAACTCTCGGATGTATGATTTGGGTACTATCTTAAGGATAGAGTCTCATTAATAGCGAATTTGTGCGACATACTCAGTCCGATAAAAATTTTGATAGAGAGAATTGAATATGAATATTGGTCAAACACGCATTTACTTCATCAGCTCGAACATTTCTTTTGAAATAACATAGCTACTAATTATTGATATACTAGTTGTCATTACACACATACACACTGCGTAATATGTAATATACTATGTGATTTTTTTTAAAAAAAATTAGATTAGTTGGTCGGTTTGGTTATTGATGAAACCAAATTTGTTTAAACGGCCAAGTAAACTAAGAAATTTTTTTCAACCTAACCGAACCAAATTTCGATCACTAATTTTTTAGGAAAATAAAATTTAGATTTAAAAAAACTAAAGAGAACTCATTCATATCATATAGAGTAAAATTCATTTTGGCACAAAAACTGTAACACCCGGTACTTTTAATACGTAAATTCGCATGCATAATTAGGGATTTTATTTATTTAGAATTTTAGATTATGGGTTAAATAATTATGTGAAATTATTTGTGCATGATTTAAGTATTTTAAGTATTTAACCCATAATTAGTGATTTTCATGAATTATTGGTATTTGAATTATTTTATCGCGTTGACGGGACCGTGGACGGACGAGATGACAACTTTCTATCCAAATTATTTTATGAGTCTTTTTAGAGCCCAAAAATATTATTTTGAGTTTTATTTCCTCAATATTTTTAGTATTTAATTTTATATAATTTTAGGAGTCCGTTTTTATTCAAAATAAGCCAAAATAGTGACTTTTAATTATTTTTAAAATTCCCTTAATTATGTATTTCGGGATTTTTAAATTTATTATCAGATTTTAATTGTTAGTTAGAGTTTTTAAGTTATATATTTTAAATTTAAAAACCCTTATTAATATATTTTAATTATCCTAAAACTTACTTTTAATTAAATTAAAAACATAAATCTATTCTACCCAAACCCCTCACCCGATCACTCTCACTCAGCCGCCTCCATCAGTTTCTCACCCCCATCTCCATCGTGTTCTTCAAGTTCTTCAGCCTCCATAGCTCGATTTTGAAGCTTCCAAGCCGGTTGTCATCGCCCCGTCGTTTCGGAATCGTTCTACGCACTCCTTTCTCTTCAAACTACGGTGCAAGGCATGATTCTTTCTCTATTTTTCGTGCCATATCAGTTATTATGCGCGTGTGTGTGTAGGCATCAAACTTTTCATTGAAATTTTCAGTAAAACAAATCGGATTTCTGGAGGTATGCACATGGTTCTTTGATTTCATTAACATACTCACGTTTTTATGGTTATGGGCGTGCATGGCTGCTGGTCCATGGTTCAGAGGGGGTCTTAGGGTCCCTAGGCTGGGTTTGGTTGGATGGTTAAGGCTGGAACAGGGCTGGAGTCGAGCTGCATCAGTTCTGGGTCCAAGGGTGCGCAGGTTCAGGGTTCTAAGGTAGAAGACTTCGTTCTCCTTCTCCAGGCCTCTATTTTGGGTGAGGCCTGAAGGGTTTGAACCATCTAGATGTTGGTTAGGATTGAGAAGTGGTTTCACGGAAAAATATGGCCGGATTAGGAAGAACAATCGAAAGTCCCGACGCTGCTCAGGTCTGCGCGCAAGTATAGGATAGGCTGACTTGCAGAGGTCCGTTCTCCTTCGTTATGCCATCATTTTGGCTGGTTTTTAGCTTTTTGAAAACGTCTTTGAGTGCACTACGTTCGTGAGGTGGTTTCATGGCCAAATGTTTCTGGAGCAGATGGCACGAACGAATCTCGTGGAACTGCTCAAACTGTTGGCCGAGAAAGGGGTAGGGAGAGGATGTTTTAGGCTAGTTTCGGGTCTGGGCCGGGTCTGAGTGGTCCGGGTTGGGTCAGTAGGGTAGTGGGTCGGGTTAAGTTGGTCCGGGTCCAGGTTGGTGGGCCGGGCTCGAGTCTTTTTAATTTTAAAGTATTTTATGATTTAATTGGTTTTTGGGTCATTTAATTTGAAATAAAATGTTTTGGGTTCCATTTAATTACTTTGGGTTAAATTTAAGTATTTGGGCTTAATTAATTTAATTAAGTGAGCCCACTAATTTTTATGGGCTTTAGGGCCCACGAAAATTATTGGGCCAGTGTTTGGGCTTTTAGGCCCATTGGGCCAGATTAAGTTGTTATTGGGCCAAGTATGTGCTAATGGGCTTTAATTAATTAATTGAGCTTAGAATAATTTTTATTGGGCTTAAGTATGTTATTGGGCCAGTCTCAGTGTTAATGGGCCAGATTTAAGTAAATGGGCTTGAGTGTTAGGGCCAGCAGTTCAGTACAATCCATGAGAAATTTGCATGTGTCCTGAATATATATTTAATTATTTTATGCATGGAAGTTATTTTTAATATTTATATGTTAGTATGAAATTAAATTAAATATATATGAGGGACACACATTTTATTTAAGTACATGCATTCATGAAATAATTTTTATGCATGATTTAATGTTTAAGGTTGAGCAAAAAGAAAATATTTTATGTTGGAAGTTGAAGTAGTGTGACAATTTGAGGGGGATTCGTCCCCATATGTGAACTATTGAAGGACAGTTTACTGCCAATTTAAGAGGTGATTCGTCACCGCCACGTACGTTGGTTTCCACGCTGATCAGTATTTGATGTATGATTTAAGGTTACACTATGGATACAACCATGCGATGTTAGAAAATAATTTGCTCAACAATGTTTATGTATTATGTATGATTATGATATTTAAGTTAATTTAAGTTATGTTATGTCATGATGTTATTTTAAGCATGCTCATTCATGTATATGTTATGTATTAGTATTAAAGTGATTTAAATTATTTTAAATCCTTGTTATGTTAGCATGTTGGGCTTCTAGGCTCACTACACTGGTATGGTGCAGGTGAGTACGTAGAGGACGTAGTATCCACCGGAGGCGAGGACGTATGAGCAGCCTGGCAGTGATCCCCGTGACCGTGATAGATATCTGAGTCATGATGCATGTTTGAATATTCCAGCACGTTAAATATTTTTAATTAGTTTCAGTGGTTGAGTTTTTGGATAATTTATTTAAATATTTTCAGTGCATGCAGTTTTTAATTATTTTCTTATGACAACATTTTAATTACGTATTTGACTCAGATATTTATTTTATTAAAGAATGCATTTTTATTTAAGTTATTTATTTATTTTAAATCTTTTTATTTTGTGCATATATGTATGGGCATGTATGTACATGTTATATTTAGTAAGTATAAAAAAAAAATTCCACATATTTATTTATTAATTATAGAGTTAGGGTCGTTTCAGTTGGTATCAGAGCACGGTTCTTGGAGGGGTTATTACTGCTATGCGAGCTCAGAAATCCACACTACCTGTCTGTAAGTTTTAAGTGTTTATAGTATGATTTATTTTTTTAAGGATTTAAGTTAGCATTACTTTTAAACCACTTAGTTATGCATGACGATTTACGTAAAGAAATATGTGGTGGTGCAGAATGTCTCCCAGACCGATGAACAGACGTGGGGGATCTCCACCTACACCTCCACCTCCACCTCCGCAGAACCCACTTGCAGCATTGGAGCAGGCCAATGCTACCTTGATGGCAGGAGTTACTGCTCTGTTAGAGCAGCAGGCTTCACGTCCCAGAATGTCCCATGAGGAGGACGTAGCTGAGCGGTTCCAGAAGAAGGGGCCGAAGGAGTTCCTTGGTACCACCGATCCATTGGTGGCTGAGGGGTGGATTCGTTCTTTGGAGTCCATCTTTTCTTATATGGGGATCACAGATGCGGACAGGGTGAAATGTGCGACGTATATGTTGAGGGGAGATGCAGCTCTTTGGTGGGAGGGTGCTGCCAGGGGAGTACACCTCCCTACACTGTCTTGGGCGGAGTTCAGGCGTGTCTTCTACGCCAAGTATTTCACGGAGGATGTGAGGAGTCGCATGATCCAGGAGTTTATGAGTCTCCGGCAGGGGGACAGGTTAGTGGTGGAGTACGTGAGCCAGTTCGAGAGGGGCTGTCATTTTGTGCCTCTGATTGCAGACAGTCCACCGGAGAAGATGAGACAGTTTGTGGAGGGACTGAGAGCGGATATTAAGCACGACGTACGTATGATGAACGTCGCTACATATGAGGCGGCAGTTAGTAGAGCACTGAGGTCAGAGGAGGGTAGGAGAGAGATGCAGCGAGAGCAGCAGGGGAAGAGACAATTTCAGTCGGGGTATCAGCGACCATCTTCGCAGCCTCCTGCAAAGAAACAGTTTACTGGGCCGGCTAAGGGCCCGAATCCGCAGCAGAGGCCGCAGCAGCAGAGGGGCGGGGCCCCTAATGCTATAGGTTTTCCTACTTGCCCGAAGTGTCAGAAGATGCATTCGGGACCTTGTCTGTTGGGAGCAGGAGTTTGTTACCACTGTAGGGAGCCAGAGCATCAGATAGCTAACTGCCCAAGGAAGAAGAACACTGCTGGTAGAGTGTTCGTCATGCAGGCAGAGGAGGCAGACCCAGACACCTCCTTGATCACCGATATATCTTATCCCTAGTATTTTATAATTTTTCCTTTGGTTAAGAATTTCGTTTTCTTTATGGAATTGTTGTTCTTTGGGTTATCTATCTGCATGTTAGAATAAGAAGCATGTTTTACTTGTGATTAGAATTAAGGGTTAGTAGTGACTCGTTGGGGAAAAGTTTAGTAGTGGTATGAAATTGTTGGGAATTTTCTGCGTGCAGGGAGAATTCTAGTTGGAGGCAACTCCACGTTTGCGTTGCTATATTCAGGGGCTACGCATTCGTTTATCTCCCTGGAGTTTATCAGGCGGATAGGCATCACACTTGAGATTATTGACAGTGGGTATGATGTTACTATGCCGTCAGGGCAGATTATTTCTACCTCGAAGGTTATTCGAGGACTGGAGTTGGAGCTTCAGGGACACTCTATTCGAGCAGATGTGGTGGTTTTGCCATTGAGTGGTTTTGATTTGATTTTGGGTATGGACTGGTTGGCAGTCAATGGAGCTTCGATTGATTTTCTTCGGAGGTCAGTGTCAGTGAAACCGTCAGGAAGCGACCCGTTTACTTTCCATGCATCTCAGAGCAGTGATTTTCCTCAGGTGATATCTCTTATTCAGGCGAGGAAGTTGTTGAGACGGGGTTGCCAGGGGTTTCTAGCGAGTATTGTCACGGTCTCAAAACCATCTAGCAGATCATTATCAGAGATAGAGGTGGTTCGTGACTTTCCGGATGTCTTTTCGGAGGATGTTGCAGGAATTCCACCAGTGAGAGATGTGGAATTCAGCATCGATTTGGTGCCAGACACCGTGTCTATCTCTAAGGCACCGTACAGACTTGCTCCGACCGAGATGAAAGAGTTGAAGGAGCAAATTCAGGAGTTATTAGAGAAAGGCTTTGTTCGTCCTAGCTTTTCTCCATGGGGGGCTCCAGTGTTATTTGTGAAGAAGAAGGATGGCAGTATGAGACTGTGCATCGATTATCGAGAGCTCAATATGGTCACAGTGAAGAATAAGTATCCACTGCCGAGGATAGAGGATTTATTTGATCAGTTGCAGGGAGCTACAGTGTTCTCCAAGATCGACCTGCGATCTGGTTATCATCAGCTGCGTGTTAGAGATGCAGATGTGTCCAAGACTGCTTTCCGGATACGGTATGGGCATTACGAGTTCCTAGTGATGCCATTTGGGATGACCAATGCTCCAGCGGTTTTCATGGATCTCATGAACCGAGTTTTTCAGCCGTATCTAGATCAGTTCATCATAGTCTTCATTGATGATATCTTGATCTACTCTAGGAGCATTGAGGAGCATAGACAGCATCTACAGACAGCCTTGCAAACTTTGAAGGAGCATCGTTTGTATGCCAAGTTCAGCAAGTGCGAGTTTTGGCTTGAGCAGGTGGCATTTCTTGGCCACATTATTTTGAGAGATGGGATTGCAGTTGATCAGTCGAAGGTTAAGGCAGTGCAGAATTGGGGTATTCCGAAGAATGCTTCGGAGATTCGCAGTTTCTTGGGTTTGGCAGGATATTATAGGAAGTTCATCAAGGGTTTTTCCTCTATTGCAGTACCCTTGACTTCCTTAACCAAGAAGAATGCGAAGTTTATCTGTAGTTTAGACTGTCAGAGGAGCTTCGATCAGCTGAAGGAAGCACTCACTACTGAACCGGTGTTAGCGGTGACAGTACCACACGAGGAGTTAGTGGTGTACACCGACGCGTCTAAGCTGGGTTTAGGCGCAGTACTTATGCAGTGTGGCAAGGTTATCGCGTATGCGTCGAGGCAGCTGAAGGTTCATGAGCAGAATTACCCGACGCATGACTTGGAGTTAGCAGCAGTGGTTTTCGCTTTGAAAATCTGGAGGCACTATCTGTATGGCGAGAAGTGCAAGATTTTCACTGATCACAAGAGCCTCAAGTACTTCTTCACCCAGAAGGAGTTGAACATGAGGCAACGGAGATGGTTGGAGTTGGTGAAGGATTATGACTGTGACATTAGCTACCATCCGGGTAAAGCTAATGTAGTAGCAGATGCTTTGAGTCGGAAGTCGTCAGTGGTATCATGTTTGACCGTACAGTTACCACTACAGAGCGAGATTCAGAGATTTGACTTGGAGTGTTATCCGAGTGGTCATGCACCGAGCTTGTCAGTGTTGACGGTGCAGCCAGTTCTGCGAGATCGGATCAGGGATGGACAGTCTACTGATGAGGAGTTGCAGCGATGGAGACAGAGAGATGAGGCTAGGGGTAACCTCTTGTATACAGTGGTGGATGGCATTGTTCAGTACCGTGGTAGGATGTGGGTACCAAACGTCGATCAATTGAGAGCTGAGATTTTAGCAGAGGCTCACACATCTCCGTACTCCATTCACCCCGGAAGTACGAAGATGTACAGAGATTTGCAGATATTGTATTGGTGGCCCGGGATGAAGAGAGGCATCGGGAGAGTGGTGTCAGAGTGCTTGACTTGTCAGCAAGTCAAGGCAGAGCATCAGCGTCTAGCAGGACTTCTTAGACCTCTTCCTATTCCGGAATGGAAATGGGAGAATATTACGATGGACTTTGTGGTTGGATTACCGAGGAGTGCCAGAGGTTGCACAGCGATTTGGGTGATTGTGGATAGACTCACCAAGTCAGCTCATTTCTTGCCGGTGAGGACTACTTACTCATTGACACAGTATGCAGAGCTTTACATCAAGGAGATTGTTAGGTTTCATGGCATACCAGTGTCAATTGTGTCAGACAGAGATCCGAGATTCACATCCGCGTTTTGGAAGAGTCTGCACACAGCTATGGGGACTAGACTTTTGTTCAGCACAGCATTCCATCCCCAGACAGATGGTCAGTCTGAGAGAGTGATTTAGGTTCTCGAGGATCTTCTGAGAGCTTATGTCATCGATTTTCAGGGCTCATGGGAGACTAGACTGCCATTAGTGGAGTTTACCTATAACAACAGTTTTCAGTCGTCTATAGGTATGGCTCCTTATGCAGCATTGTATGGGAGGAGATGCAGATCTCCTGTGCATTGAGATGAGGTTGGTGAGAGGATTTTACTTGGTCCTGAGATTGTGCAGCAGACAGCTGACATTGTGACTCAGATTCGAGATCGGATGAGGACTGCTCAGAGTCGTCAGAAGAGTTATGCAGATACCAGACGACGAGATTTGGAGTTTGCTGTAGGTGATCACGTATTCCTGAAGGTGTCACCTATGAAGGGAGTAGTGTGATTTGGCCGGAGAGGCAAGCTTAATCCGAGGTATATAGGGCCATTCGAGATCTTGGAGAGAGTTGGCACGTTGGCCTACCGTTTAGCTCTACCACCAGGGCTAGCGGCAGTGCACAACGTTTTCCATGTATCCATGCTTCGGAGGTATGTCTCCAACCCGTCGCATGTGTTGGATTTTGAGCCTCTTCAGTTGACACCGGAGTTAGCATTTGAGGAGAGGCCTATACGGATCTTGGCTAGGGAGGAGCGGAGGCTTAGGAAGCGGGTCATAACGATGGTCAGAGTCCAGTGGCTGAATCACTCAGAGGAGGAAGCTACTTGGGAGACCGAGTCAGACATGAGGACTCGCTACCCGGAGTTGTTCGGGTAAGTACTTTAATTTCGAGGACGAAATTCAATTTAAGGGGGGGAGAATTGTAACACCCGGTACTTTTAATACGTAAATTCGCATGCATAATTAGGGATTTTATTTATTTAGAATTTTAGATTATGGGTTAAATAATTATGTGAAATTATTTGTGCATGATTTAAGTTATTTTAAGTATTTAACCCATAATTAGTGATTTTCATGAATTATTGGTATTTGAATTATTTTATCGCGTTGATGGGACCGTGGACGGACGAGATGACAACTTTCTATCCAAATTATTTTATGAGTCTTTTTAGAGCCCAAAAATATTATTTTGAGTTTTATTTCCTCAATATTTTTAGTATTTAATTTTATATAATTTTAGGAGTCCGTTTTTATTCAAAATAAGCCAAAATAGTGACTTTTAATTATTTTTAAAATTCCCTTAATTATGTATTTCGGGATTTTTAAATTTATTATCAGATTTTAATTGTTAGTTAGAGTTTTTAAGTTATATATTTTAAATTTAAAAACCCTTATTAATATATTTTAATTATCCTAAAACTTACTTTTAATTAAATTAAAAACCTAAACCTATTCTACCCAAACCCCTCACCCGATCACTCTCACTCAGCCGCCTCCATCAGTTTCTCACCCCCATCTCCATCGTGTTCTTCAAGTTCTTCAGCCTCCATAGCTCGATTTTGAAGCTTCCAAGCCGGTTGTCATCGCCCCGTCGTCCCGGAATCGTTCTACGCACTCCTTTCTCTTCAAACTACGGTGCAAGGCATGATTCTTTCTCTATTTTTTGTGCCATATCAGTTATTATGCGTGTGTGTGTGTAGGCATCAAACTTTTCATTGAAATTTTCAGTAAAACAAATCGGATTTCTGGAGGTATGCACATGGTTCTTTGATTTCATTAACATACTCACGTTTTTATGGTTATGGGCGTGCATGGCTGCTGGTCCACGGTTCAGAGGGGGTCTTAGGGTCCCTAGGCTGGGTTTGGTTGGATGGTTAAGGCTGGAACAGGGCTGGAGTCGAGCTGCATCAGTTCTAGGTCCAAGGGTGCGCAGGTTCAGGGTTCTGAGGAAGAAGACTTCGTTCTCCTTCTCTAGGCCTCTATTTTGGGTGAGGCCTGAAGGGTTTGAACCATCTAGATGTTGGTTAGGATTGAGAAGTGGTTTCACGGAAAAATATGCCAGAGTAGGAAGAACGATCGAAAGTCCAGACTCTGCTCAGGTCTGCGCGCAAGTCTAGGATAGGCTGACTTGCAGAGGTCCGTTCTCCTTCGTTATGCCATCATTTTGGCTGGTGTTTAGCTTTTTGGAAACGTCTTTGAGTGCACTACGTTTGTGAGGTGGTTTCACGGCCAAATGTTTCTGGAGCAGATGGCACGAACGAATCTCGTGGAACTACTCAAACTGTTGGCCGAGAAAGGGGTAGGGAGAGGAGGTTTTGGGCTAGTTTCGGGTCTGGGCCGGGTCTGAGTGGTCCGGGTTGGGTCAGTAGGGTAGTGGGTCGGGTTAAGTTGGTTCGGGTCCGGGTTGGTGGGCCGGGCTCGAGTCTTTTTAATTTTAAAGTATTTTATGATTTAATTGGTTTTTGGGCCATTTAATTTGAAATAAAATGTTTTGGGTTCCATTTAATTACTTTGGGTTAAATTTAAGTATTTGGGCTTAATTAATTTAATTAAGTGAGCCCACTAATTTTTATGGGCTTTAGGGCCCACGGAAATTATTGGGCCAGTCTTTGGGCTTTTAGGCCCATTGGGCCAGATTAAGTTGTTATTGGGCCAAGTATGTGCTAATGAGCTTTAATTAATTAATTGGGCTTAGAATAATTTTTATTGGGCTTAAGTATGTTATTGGGCCAGTCTCAGTGTTAATGGGCCAGATTTAAGTAAATGAGCTTGAGTGTTAGGGCCAGCAGTTCAGTACAATCCATGAAAAATTTGCATGTGTCCTGAATATATATTTAATTATTTTATGCATGGAAGTTATTTTTAATATTTATATGTTAGTATGAAATTAAATTAAATATATATGAGGGACACACATTTTATTTAAGTACATGCATTCATGAAATAATTTTTATGCATGATTTAATGTTTAAGGTTGAGCAAAAAGAAAATATTTTATGTTGGAAGTTGAAGTAGTGTGACAATTTGAGGGGGATTCGTCCCCATATGTGAACTATTGAAGGACAGTTTACTGCCAATTTAAGAGGTGATTCGTCACCGCCACGTACGTTGGTTTCCACGCTGATCAGTATTTGATGTATGATTTAAGGTTACACTATGGATACAACCATGCGATGTTAGAAAATAATTTGCTCAACAATGTTTATGTATTATGTATGATTATGATATTTAAGTTAATTTAAGTTATGTTATGTCATGATGTTATTTTAAGCATGCTCATTCATGTATATGTTATGTATTAGTATTAAAGTGATTTAAATTATTTTAAATCCTTGTTATGTTAGCATGTTGGGCTTCTAGGCTCACTACACTGGTATGGTGCAGGTGAGTACGTAGAGGACGTAGTATCCACCGGAGGCGAGGACGTATGAGCAGCCTGGCAGTGATCCCCGTGACCGTGATAGATATCTGAGTCATGATGCATGTTTGAATATTCCAGCACGTTAAATATTTTTAATTAGTTTCAGTGGTTGAGTTTTTGGATAATTTATTTAAATATTTTCAGTGCATGCAGTTTTTAATTATTTTCTTATGACAACATTTTAATTACGTATTTGACTCAGATATTTATTTTATTAAAGAATGCA
This sequence comes from Henckelia pumila, assembly GCF_033568475.1. Classification (NCBI taxonomy): domain Eukaryota; kingdom Viridiplantae; phylum Streptophyta; class Magnoliopsida; order Lamiales; family Gesneriaceae; genus Henckelia; species Henckelia pumila. The sequence goes on from NC_133121.1 coordinate 12,267,044, forward strand.
TTTTTATTTAAGTTATTTATTTATTTTAAATCTTTTTATTTTGTGCATATATGTATGGGCATGTATGTACATGTTATATTTAGTAAGTATATAAAAAAAAAATTCGCATATTTATTTATTAATTATAGAGTTAGGGTTGTTTCAAAAACTATTGATAAAATGTCATATTGGTACATGAACTATTAAAAATGATTTAATTGATATATGATCAAGTTATAAAGTCAATTTTATTATTTCTTAAATTAATTTAAAGTCTAATATTTTTGTTGAATTCAAATATATACACCTTCATTTGCCTTAGTTGTGTGTCGGGTCAATAGAGACAAATCGAATTTTTTTAAGTTGGTAAAAAACCGCCCCTTGTTTCAGTCAAAATGAGTCCCCGGGACCCAAGGACATTGGCTTCCGCCAACAGCGAACTATTAAGGATCATACCATGAAGGCATTAGGAAAGCTCATCTGAGCAGAAAACAATATTGATGACCAAGAAATCGTTGTGACAGTAAAAGCCCAGGGCCTGAAATAAGTGCTTTAAATGGATCGCAACATCAAAAAGAAAGTATGAATTTATATTTTTTAAAATTATTTTATTGATTACAATTATAAGCATAAATTTATATTTATTGAAATTTTATATTATCAAAAAGACATCGTACTAATTATACGAAAATATTATAAATATTAATTAATCAATACAAACACACACACACACACACACATATTTATATACTAGTGGCACCGCACACGTATTGCGTGTGTAATGTTATATACAAATATTATGTTCTATTTGTATATAATATTAATTTATTTTTTCAAGTATTTGATTTGATTTGATTTTTTTTGTAATTTGATAATTTTGTGGATTTTTTTTTTACAAAAAAAAATAAAAGTGAGCATATCAAGAGACCACTAAGGTATTTTTGCTTTATATATATTATAAATATAACAACTGATAAATTATATATTCAAAAATAATATATTACCAAAAAATATAAATGTATAATAAAATGATATTTTTCTATTTATATATGTTATAATATTATCATTTGTATTAATAAATTTGCAATTCACCAATAAATCAGAATACCCATAACTAAAATATAATTCATTACTAGTATTTAGGAGCACGCGTTACGTGCCTATGTAATGCGTTTTTTTGTTTAAATAAAACCCATAAAAAAGTAGAAAACAATTTTGAAACTTTTTTTTAAAATAAATAAATTAATTTTATACACGTGACATTTTTGTAAATAATTAGTTATCAATGAACAAAATAAAAATAACATTTTGATAATTAAATATATACTAAAAGATAAAATAGAGGAGTTAGTCGTACCAACACCTCAAGTTTAATAAAATAGAACGGAATAGAACATATACAAAAATTTGTGTTGTTAGCTCTTGACTGTGTGCGTGAAAATGGAACAAACCAAAAATTTGTCACAAAATTCAAATTTTGGTCGCGCTGTTTTTCTCCCCACAGCCCAAATCTCTCATTTTCGCCCTGAGTCCGACGCCATCTCTCGCCGCTGCCGCCCTGATTCCGACGCCATGGTAAGTTATTTCTCACGTTTGAAACCAAACTAAGATCTGAAAACATTTAACCATTTCTCATTTCTATCACCCAGATCTACGCCACCCACTCCGAGTTCCACGGCTAACGACTCCTCCTTTTCGCCCCAAACAAGGTCAAGATCCACCGGTATTTTCGTTGAACCTCCGACTCCGACTCTCGTTAAGGTCAAGATCCACCTTCATAGGCAGCATCGACTCGTGCACTTATATGAAATAAGTTACAGTTTATCTATCTGGTTCCATCATGTTTCATGAATACTAGCAACATTGGCACACGCCTTGCGTGTGTAACAAAAAATATGTCAAACACGTTTATGTGTAACTTAATATATGTTCCCAAAATAAATTTTATGCAGCCTAATAAGATAACTAAAATACTTAAAACATATATATACACATTAGGTACCTTTTAGATAGGAGTACAACTAAATAAAATTTGAATATACAATCCTAATATATACATAATACATGTTCCACGCAATGCGTGTGACTAAATAATTGAAATAGATAAATAAAAGTCATAGTTAAAAAATTATTATGAGTCTATGAGATAAAATTAATATGCATAAATATTATAGATTGAAATATTTTGAACATTCAACATATTATTTATACAACTATTATGAAAAAAATTTAATAGAAAATTTCTCTAAAACCAATAAATAAACGTATTTTGATCGAACTCAAACGAAATCTAACCAACTGGCTGCATTATAAGTTTATAACTTGAATCATACGCACTTCTTAAGAATTACATGCCTCGTTTGCTATATATAATTTGCAATGCATCATAACATCGCCTGAATTTTATCCTAATTCCTAAGTCCAATGAGCCAAATGCACAATGTACCAGTTGCACTTATGAACAATGGCATGCAAATACTCTAAAAAAAAAAAAAACAATGGCATGCAAATCCTTCCGAATTTTTTAACCTCATAGTTTATTTAAGGTGTGCTAAGGACACCAAAAAAGTATATAGTAAATACCAATTTAAGTCATACTAATTTACATTGTAGAAATGGTAAGAATATATGCACAACTACCACAATAGTTCCATGCAAAAAAAATAAAATGTTCCCCCTCACGTATTCGGAAGTTTGAAAATCGGAATGAAATTTTCAACATGGTTTTGAGAGCTCTATCACTTAATCAACCATTATATGCCTGTCATATGTAGTCAGTCAAAAAAATTGAGCAAAAATGACATCTTGTATAAATAGTATGAAATATGATTAAGATGTAAAATGAAGTGTTATTGGACGTTGAAGCAAATTTAAGATCTCAAATTTTAAGTTTAGGTGAAGAAATCAGTTACTTGATTTATGAACTAAAACCAAATAATGGATTTGAAACAATTCAAATCGTAATCAAAATACTAATAACAATAATTAAAAACAATTAATGGATTTGGAACAATTGAAATCTTAGTCAAAATACTAAAAAAAAAATGAACGCATGTATGAAACTAAAAATTTGAGGTCGATTCAACACAAATGTATGTTGATTATACGCATCGAAACCATATAATGTTACAAAATCTCGGTTAGAACCTTTGATTTCACCCTATGATTGCAGATCGAGAACTTAAAACCGTGACAAAACCAAAAAAATAGACTCCGAAAATATTGGTTTAAGGAAGACAATTTTGGCTTAAGCACAAACTGTCACTGGTCAGCCTTCAAATTTCTAAATCTGGAGAACAATTCCACAAATTTAAATTTTTAGCATGGATATTTAATAATTAAAACAAAATAAATAAATCGTTATCGTTGACCAACCTGCAGGATGCTTTGACACAATTGAAGTAGAAACATAAGCTGGGAAAGACAGAGAGGAAAAAACTTAATGCATCCAAAGAAGATGATGCGAACATCATAAAATGTATGTCCCGGGGGTGGGTGTAATCCCGGGAAGTGGATGGTTTTAGATATATGGAGTGGACTTAGAAAATTTTAGACAGTGAGTGTGTGCTAGAAAGTGATTGTCCTCTCCCCTTGACCAGGCGTAGGAGCCTGGTATTTATACGTGCTGACCTGACTCTTTTATGATTATCCAGTATGGCCTAACTGACACTTTGCGATAGGACGGTTGTCACGTGTGATTAGACACCCCGTAATACTAGGAGGAACCCATACCGTGACAGCGTGATTCATAATGATTTGATTCGCAGTAGAAGTCTGCCACACGTAAAAGAGGTATGGGCTTCATTTTATATAAAATGACCTTGGGCCCACCGAGTATTATCGGCCCCTGGTTTCCGGATACTTATCCTTTCATCTGTGGGCCCCTGAGGGAGCTTCTAGGTCCCTGGTTTACAAGTCGATCCCGGGCCCATCACCCGGGAGGGAGTCCCCTGAGGGAGCTCCTGGGTTCCCGGTTTACAAGACAACCCCGGGCCCGTCACCCGGGAGGGAGTCCCCTGAGGGAGCTCCTGGGTTCCCGGTTTACAAGACAACCCCGGGCCCGTCACCCGGGATGATGCTGGGTTCCCATCTCGCAAGATGACCCCGGACCCATCGTCTGATCATACCAGGATAACACTACACCTCCGGCAAATAGTCGGGCTAGAACTTGTTTCGCTGTCCCGAGAGATTAGTATGGCCTTTCCGCGGTGGTCCTGTGCGACACACTGAGCTCCACGTCAGCCCTAGATGCTTTGTAGTACGCGTTGTCAGAGACTTTGTCAGAGGTCGTTTTAGCTTCCCCAGCACGCTTTGCACATCTCCTCCGTTTAATTCAAAATGGACGGCTCAGATTGCCCAGACCTTTTATTAATACTCCGATACTCTTGTTTTCGCTTCACCTCCTCATTGTCTCCTCTTTCTCGCACGATTGCCTCCGATCCTCTGCCCTTCACTCCAAATTCTGTCATTCGTCTTCCGCACGCTCTCACTCGCCTCGTAACTACGTAAGTATCCTTTCTTCCTTTATGTCTACGGGTACGTCTTCTACCTCCGGGGCAAATGCCAAAGGCTCGCCCAGAGACGAAGAGCCTAGCGGTGACTCGAGCGATGCTCGTTCCGCCTCGACTCTTCCTTCCCGACCTCGCTTTTTCAGAAAAACTTCTCGCACTAAACACCCCGTGGCCTCGTCCTCCAACGTGAGAGGAAAAGGAAAAAATAAAGTGCGTAACCCCCTCCCCCTTGCCTCTATTCCGCCAACCCTAGGATGGTTCACCCATCTTCCCAGTACCTTGTCGCAGGGGGGCGGCGGAGGAATTGCGTAACTCGGGAGAAATCCCCCTATCTTATACCCTGTTCCGCCCCTTATCAGGGAGCACACCCGATACCCCCCCCCCCCCCCCCGTCGGGTTGTTATACCTTTTTTCGGGATCAAGTCCGTAGCGGTCTTCGCTTTCCTATTCCTCCTTTTTATCTGGCGGTTGCCGATTTTTTCCGAGTTCCGGTTAATCAATTCCATCCGAACTCCTTCCGCATTATGGCATCCACCTACATTCTTTTTAAAATGCACAACTTAGCCATCACCCCCCTCATTTTTCACTACTTTTTCTCCTGTCGTTTTAACGAGGGGGCCTTTTCTTTGGCCGCCCGGCAGAATGTTCGCTTTCTGTCCGATATCCCTTCTTCCCTGAAGGGCTGGAGAGAGAGATACTTTTTTATCCGCCCTCCGGTCCCCTTCTCTTTTAGGACCGGATTTTTGTCCAGCCTTCCCCCTCAACCTGAACTCCCTGAAAACTATAGGGTTGAGGAGCCTTATGTTCGCAGCCTGGCTTTAGTGGGCAGCAAAAATTTCTCTTCCCCTGTCCTTTTCACGCCTGAGAATATTATAGCTTACGGGTTGAGTACCCGGGTGGAAGATCCCCTTAACCAGGTGATCGACGCTTATGGTGCTCCGGGAGCTCAACCTGGTAAGTTATGGTTCTCTTCCTGTCGTTTGTTTTGATTTGTTTATTGCATTCTATCCTTAATATATTGCTTTCTTATGGCAGACTCGCCGGACGTGATGAGAGAGGAATTTGCCCAGCGAGCTAGAGAAAGGCAGGCTGCCAAGGAGAGAACCAAGGCCTTAGCGAAAAGGCGGAAAAAAGCCAGGGAAGAGGAAAGGAGTCGTCCTGTCCCTTCCAGCCCTCCCCGCTTGTTGGCTACTGTATCAGCGCCCCCGCCCCCGGCTTCTCTCCCCCCTGCTTCTCTCTCACTCCTCCCTGATGGAGCTTTGGTGGACACTGTACCAGCCTCCTCACATACCTCCTCTCAACCCAACCCACCTCTATCGGTTGAGGATTTGGAGGATGAAGTTCCGCTTTCCCGGCAAAAGAGGAAGGCCCTCCGGGAACCCGACATGATCATTCTGAGCGACCCGGAGGACACTACTGCTCCTGTCTCTTCTTCTCCAACTCTCCCGGCAAATCCCGACAAGTCTCCAGCCTCGAACTGGGACATCCCCTCGGCTAGCATGGAGCATATGGGGTGCGCTTGGGGGAATCGAGTAAATTCCTCTACCTGGAACTCTCGATTTCCCCTGTTCCTGTCAGGGACCACCTCTTCGAAGGCTGCAGCGGTCCAAAGCCTGCTTTCGCCCGAGGAGAGAACATCTCTGTCAGTGCGGGGTGCTACCTCCAAGTTCTCCGAAGGCTTATCCCATGCCTACACGGTGAGTACAGGTTCAATGCCTTATTTCTTTCCTTGCTTCCTTTGCCTTATCCCATTTTTGTCCCGCAGGGCCTATGCATGCTAGCCAGTGCTCTGGAGGAAACAAACTCCGTCCTCCACCGGGAAAGAGAGAAAACTCATTCTTTCGAGGAGCGCATGGCCCAGCTTCGCCTTAATGCCGCACAGCTGCAGGGGATGCATGACGCAGAGGTTGGTGCTCTGCGCTCGGCCCTGGAGAGCTCCCGGGCAGAAACTTCCCAGGCTCATGATGAATGGCAAAGAAAACTGGCTGCCGCCCAAGAGATTCATCAAAAGGCGTCCCAGGCTCTTCAAAACCAACTGAGGGAAGCCCGAGAGGAGACTAGCAAGGCTTTGGCCTTAACGGAGGCTGCCCGGTGAGAGACGGAGATGCATCGGGCTGCGATTGAAAAATGCAGGCAGGGCTGGTAGCCGCTTGGACAGAGGCGGGCTTGTCTCGCCTACTAGCCGAGGATGCCGACTCCTCTTTGAAGAAGCAGCTGATGACCGAGTCTCAGTGGAAGCAGGCTTTTCTGGCCTCAAAGGATTTCAAGAAGATGGTGATAGACCAATCCTTTGACTTCTTTGCTCAGGGTTTCGACCTATGCTCTGTGCAATACGAAGAGGCTGGGTTAAGTCAAGAAGGAGTCCCGGACATCCACCAAGCTATTGCATCCCTGCCCTCTTCTTCTGCGACCGGGGAAGAGACACCTCCTGAAGAGAAGTAGAGCTAATGCCCGAGGCGTGTCCACCCCTTCTTGTTTTTTTTTTCTTGGTTTCTTTGTAAAAAACATTGGGTTAATGAATATTATGTTCATTTGATTTTCTTTGGCTTTTTGTCCCCTTGCATATTTTGATTTCCCATTTCCCTGTTGAATAGCATATTGTGTGGATCATCTAGATTCCTATGGCTTTGTGAATTACCATGGTCCTTCAAGATGACCCCGGACCCCATCATCTGAGCATACCAGGATAACACTACACCTCCGGCAAATAGTCGGGCTAGAACTTGTTTCGCTGTCCCGCGAGGCGTAGCACTATAAGATAATCCTGAGCTACCGATGATGAGCTGCTGGTTCCATACATGGCCTATTTTGTTACTACCGGCTTTAAGTACCAAGGTAGTGGAACGCCTGGGTTTATGGTGCCAGGGTAGTGGATCACCTGGGCTTTTAAGATGCCATGGGCTTTAAGTACCAGGGTAGTGGAATGCCTGGGTTTATGGTGCCAGGGTAGTGGATCACCTGGGCTTTAAGATGCCATGGGTTTGCCATGGGCTTTAAGTACCAGGGTAGTGGAACGTCTGGGTTTATGGTGCCAGGGTAGTGGATCACCTGGGCTTTTAAGATGCCATGGGTTTTCCATGGGCTTTAAGTACCAGGGTAGTGGAACGCCTGGGTTTATGATGCCAGAGTAGTGGATCACCTGGGCTTTAAGATGTCATGGGTTTGCCATGGGCTTTAAGTACCAGGGTAGTGGAACGCCTGAGTTTATGGTGCCAGGGTAGTGGATCACCTGGGCTTTAAGATGCCATGGGTTTGCCATGGGCTTTAAGTACCAGGGTAGTGGAACGCCTGGGTTTATGGTGCCAGGGTAGTGGATCACCTGGGCTTTAAGATGTCATGGGTTTGCCATGGGCTTTAAGTACATTTAAACAAAACACACGTTTATTCACATAACAGCACGGAATACATTTTACAAGAAGTTTGCTTATTCAATAGTAATACAACTTGAGATGCAACGTGCTCCAGGGCCGCTTCAGGGTCTTACCTTGACTATCTTCCAAGTACCAAGCCCCCCTTCCCACCTTCCGAGTAATCTTGTAAGGACCTTCCCACTTTGCTTCTAACTTCTTTACATCCCCTGCAGGGTTAACCTTCTTCAATACAAGGTCTCCTATCTGGAATTCTCGAGGCTTGACTCCCTTGTTGAAAGCTTTCATCACTCTTCCCCTGTAAGCCTCCATCCTTACGGCCGCCCTTCCTCGCTTCTCCTCTATCAAGTCCAACTCCTGCGCTCGGCTACCGATTCCTTCCCCTTGGTAAGCTTGTATTCGGGGAGAAGATTGTCCAATCTCCACGGGTAACACTGCTTCGGACCCATACACCAGACCGAAATGTGTTTCTCAAGTAGTTGTTTTTGGCGTGGTACGATAAGCCCACAACACCCCCGCAATTTCCTCCACCCAATTTTTACCCATGCCATAGAGCCTGGCTTGCAAAGACCGCACTATCGTTCGATTGGTTACCTCCGTCTGTCCATTACTCTGAGGATAGGCTACCGAGGTAAAGGCCTGCTGAATCTTCATCTCTGCACACCAATCCTTCATCTTCCGTCCCTGAAACTGCCTTCCATTATCAGAAACTAATTTTCGAGGAACACCAAACCGGCACACAATATTCTTCCAAATGAAGTTTAACACAACCTCTTCTGTAATTCTTGCAAGGGGCTCTGCCTCTACCCACTTAGAGAAATAATCTACCGCCACCAAAAGGAACTTCTTCTGCCTGGACCCTGGAGGAAAAGGTCCCACAATATCCAAGCCCCACTGGTCGAATGGGCAGGATGCCCATACGGCTTGCAACTCCGCTGTCGGTTTATGAGAAAAATTTCCAAATCTTTGGCATCCTTCGCAAGCATTGACTATTTGACGGGCATCCTGCTGTAGAGTAGGCCACCAATACCCGGCTAATAGAGTACGCCGGGCTAGGCTCCATATTCCTCCGTGATCCCCACAGCATCCCTCATGTATTTCTTGGAGCACATATTTCACCTCCTTTTCCTCCAGGCATCTTAGTAGTGGGCCCTGAAAGGATCTTCGATACAGACTCCCATTCAAAAGGGTGAAACGGGGTATCTGTCTTCTGACCTTTTGGGCCACTGCCCCATCTGAGGGAAGAGTACCTGTCTGTAAATAGTTAATGAGAGGGGTCATCCAAGATTCCTCCTTTCCTTCTTGCTTCTCGTCCTCTATTGCCAATACCGACCCGACTTGTTGTATCACCTCCCGGCTGTCGCCACTGCTCCAGGAAGTGGCCATTTTGGCCAGCGCATCTGACTCAGTATTATGTTCCCGGGGAATCTGCTCTATGCTCCAACTGGAGAAAACACCTCCCTGTTTCTTGACCAGTTCCATGTACTCTCGCAACCTTTCTTCCTTAACACTGAACATTCCCTGTAATTGCTGCACTACCAGCTGGGAATCAGAGTAAATAATCACATGCTCCGCTCCTGCCTCTCGAGCCAACTTTAAACCCGTTGCGACTGCCTCGTACTCCGCCTCATTATTCGACTTGAAAGTGTGCAACCTCATGGCTATCCGGGTTTTTTCCTGCGTGGGAGAGATCAGGACCACACCCACCCCACTTCCTTTCGAGCTGCTAGCTCCGTCCACGAACACCCTCCATACCTCCTCCTGGCCGAACGTGAGAATCTCTGTCAAGAAGTCGGACAGAGCCTGTGCTTTGATGGTAACCCGGGGTTGATATTCGATGTCATACTCCCCTAGCTCTACTGCCCACTTGACCAGTCTGCCCGAAGTATCTGGGTGAGTCATCACCCGACCCAGCAAACTGTTAGTTAAGACCGTGATTGGATGGGATAGGAAGTATGGTCTAAGCTTCCGGGCTGTAAGGATGAGCGCAAGAGCCATCTTTTCTATATCACCATACCTAATTTTTGGTCCTTTCAAGGCATGACTTACATAATAGACAGGTTTCTGGTCCCTGGCTTCCTCTCTGATCAGTACGGAACTTACAGCATGCTCAGTTGTAGAGAGATATACCCACAATCTTTCTCCAGGTTTTGGTTTGACCAGAATCGGCAGATTAGCCAGATGCTCCTTCAATTCCTGAAAAGCTTTCTCGCATTCCTGAGTCCATCCGAATTTTTGGGTCTTCCTCAACACCTGGAAGAAAGGATAACTCCTATGAGCCGAACGGGCGATGAATCGGGACAGGGCGGTGATTCTTCCTGTCAACCGCTGTACCTCCCGGATAGAGGTTGGTGAGGGCATTTCTTTCAATATTTTCACCTTTTCAGGATTAACTTCTATCCCTCTCTCCGTTACCACAAAACCTAAAAACTTCCCGCTCTTGACTCCGAAAACACACTTGGCCGGGTTAAGTTTTATCCCGTACTTTCGAAGAGTGTTAAAGGTTTCTTCTAAGTCGGGAATGAAATCCCGCCCAGCTCGGGACTTTACCAGGATATCATCTACATATACCTCCACATTCCTGCCGAGCTGGCCTTGGAAGACCTTGTCCATCATCCTTTGATAGGTGGCCCCTGCATTTATTAACCCAAACGGCATAACCACATAACAAAAAGTCCCTCCGGAAGTGATAAAACTAACCTTGTCTTGATCTTCCTGTGCCAGGGGGATTTGGTGGTATCCCTGGTATGCGTCCATAAAGCTAAGCAACTCAAAGCCTGATGTAGAGTCCACCAGCTGGTCCACCCGAGGGAGAGGGTAACAATCTTTAGGGCAAGCTTCGTTCAGGTTTTGGAAATCAATGCACATCCTCCACTTCCCGGTAGTTTTGGGTACCAGTACCACGTTGGACAGCCAAGTAGGGAACTGTACCTCCCGGATATGCCCTGCCTCTTTCAACTCCCGAACCTGGTCAGCGATGACTTTGTCCTTATCCGCCCCAAAATGTCGCTTCTTCTGTTTGATAACCCGAGCTCCCGGGAGGATATTAAGCTTGTGTTCGGCCACCTGAGGTGGGATTCCAGTTAACTCCTGGGAAGACCAGGCGAATACATCTGTATTCTTGGCCAGGCATGCTTTCAATTGATTCATAAAGCCGACCTCCAAATCCCTAGCCACCTTGACAATTTTTCCTGGTTGTTCTGGGAATAATTGCACTACCTCATGCTCCTCCTTAACCTCCCCTATTGTGCACACCTCCTTTTTGCCAGGATCACCTCCTCCTTATTCACCATGAGCTTTCTTATTGTCCACTCGTACCGTATCAGCATAACATCTTCGAGAGAAGGGTTGGTCTCCTTTTACTTCCCCTATCTGGTTTCCCACCGGGAATTTAATCTTTTGATGATATGCAGAAGCCACAGCCATGAAGGCGTTCAAAGCTGGTCTCCCCAAGATTACATTATAGGAAGATGGAGCTTCTACTATTGAAAAGAGAGTCATGATAGTTCTTCTCAATTCACCGGCTCCCAGGGTAATGGGCAACCAAACCTCTCCCCGAGGCTGTACTGTGTGCCCCGCGAACCCGTAGAGAGAGGTTTTCACCAAATTGACCTCACATCCCAGCAGGTCCATTTGTTCAAAAGCTTCTTGGAAAATGACATTTACCGAGCTTCCCGAATCAACGAAAACCCGCCTTATGTCATAGTTAGCCACCCTGGCTTGGATGAGCAAGGCATCATTATGAGGGGTGACCACGTCCTTCAAATCCTCTGGCCCGAAGGAAATGACCGGGCAAGAGGTTACTTTCCGGGTCTCTAAACCCAATACTTCTCTCTTACTCCAGGATTTCCGAGCCCTATTCGAATCCCCATCAGTGGACCCCCCTGATATCATGTTGATGACTCCTCGGGAGGGTCCATCTCGTGTCCTATCCTCCAATCGCTGAGGTGGAACCCCCCGGGCTTTTTCTGAGATAGCCTCATCAGGCCTGTGCGCCGCAAATCCTGGTGCCCTATAAGGTCCTCGCTGTCTTTTATCCATCCTCCTTTCCTCTCCTGACATCGGCCTTTTTGCATCCGGGGCGCGTCTTCTGCACTCGCTGGTATCATGAGTGTTGACCTCGTGAATGGAGCAATATTTTCCCGCTCCTTTTTGGGAGGTCTGCCGAACTCCCTCCTCGCACACATGGACCCCTCGATCTCTAGTTACTTTCGGCGGGGCATGAGCCATCAACCTCCCCAGATAATCAGTTTTCCCTCCTCCCGGGTTATTCCTACTTCCTCTCTCTATGTTCCCTTCTCGCTTGTCTTTATCCCGCTTTTGCTTCTGGGCCTCCTCCATATTAATGTACTTTTCAGCCCGGGCTAAGAGGTCTTCAAAGTTTCGAGGGGTTTTCTTTACCAGCGACCGGAAGAATTCTCCCTCCCTGAGACCTTGAGTAAAGGCTGTGATCCGGGTTTTCGGTGCGCACGCTGGAATCTCTAAAGTTATTTTGTTGAACTTCTTGATATATGCTCTTAGAGATTCCTCTCCCACCTGCTTTACCTCAAAAATACTGAGAGTAGTCTTTCTGTACCGTTTACTGCTGCTGAAATGCTGCAGAAAGATTTCCCGAAACTTTTTAAAGACATCAATGCTTCCGTCCTCCAAGTTTTCAAACCACCGTTGGGCAGAATCTTCCAATGTGGTTAAGAAAACTTTACACTTGATTTGATCATTATAACAATGTAACATGGCCACATTTTCGAACCGGGCCATGTGCTCCTCTGGATCACCACTACCATCGTACCCTTTGATCTTCGCTGATTTGAATTGTAATGGCAAGGGCTCTTTAATAATCTCTGGCGAGAAAGGGCATCCCGAGCTTTTGACTCGCGAAGATTCCCGCGAGTCAGTGTTTTCCAATTTTAGAATTTTTTGTTTCAGCAGTTCCAACTCCCCCACCATGGTGACATGGGCAGACTCAGCATGTGATTCTGCCTCCTGTTCCGCCTGTATGCCCTCTCGTCCTCCTCCTCTCTTCTCCTTCTCTTTTCCTTCTTCCCGCACCTTGTCTACTGTTTTTTCCTGCTCCTTCCCTAGTTCCCCCTGGTTCCTCTCCTGCTCCTGCTCCTGCTCCTGTTGCTTCTCCGGATCGCCTTCCCCCTTCTCCTGTCGTAGAGCTAGGATCCTTTGTAATGCAGCCTCTACCATGGCATTCACTTGATCCTGCAGATTTGCCATCGCTCGCTGGGAGCTTTCGGGATCCTCAATAATCGTCATATCCACGTCTTAAATCTCAGAGTTTCCCACAGACGGCGCCAATGATGCGAACATCATAAAATGTATGCCCCGGGGGTGGGTGTAATCCCGGGAAGTGGATGGTTTTAGATATACGGAGTGGACTTAAAAAATTTTAGAGAGTGAGTGTGTGCTAGAAAGTGATTGTCCTCTCCCCTTGACCAGGCGTAGGAGCCTGGTATTTATACGTGCTGACCTGACTCTTTTATGATTATCCAGTATGGCCTAACTGACACTTTGCGATAGGACGGTTGTCACGTGTGATTAGACACCCCGTAATACTAGGAGGAACCCATACCGTGACAGCGTGATTCATAATGATTTGATTCGAAGTAGAAGTCTGCCACACGTAAAAGAGGTATGGGCTTCATTTTATATAAAATGACCTTGGGCCCACCGAGTATTATCGGCCCCTGGTTTCCGGATACTTATCCTTTCATCTGTGGGCCCCTGAGGGAGCTTCTAAGTCCCTGGTTTACAAGTCGACCCCGGGCCCATCACCCGGGAGGGAGTCCCCTGAGGGAGCTCCTGGGTTCCCGGTTTACAAGACAACCTCGGGCCCGTCACCCGGGATGATGCTGGGTTCCCATCTCGCAAGATGACCCCGGACCCATCGTCTGATCATACCAGGATAACAGACGACAAATTGGATATACCTATGAAATGTGAGAGGTGGCACATGTGAATGTGAAAATTATTAATTGAAGCAAAATGGAGGAGAAGGGCACGGAAAACTTCCCCACGATAAAGAACGTGCTCGAACTGGGATTTTTGTGTAGGTTATTTACTTTATCATGTTTTTTCTTTTTTTGTTTTTTTAATTGATAAATTTGAGAGTCAAATATGTAATTTGATTTTTATTGACATACCAACCTACCAAACAGTTTGTAAAAGGCCCTCCCCTATTTAATAGAATGGTAAAAGATGAAGAGTTGTTTGGTTGGCATGTCCTCAGTTTGATTGTTTTTGTGTGTTTTTTTTTCTGAGTTCATTTTAATTAAACTTGTTTTAAGTTGAAGTGATCGTGCCAGAAGTGATACTCATTATCGATTCATTTTCGAGTTATTTGCACCAAATACACCTGTAAAATATTAAAAATGCACGCTTTTTTCATGTGAAATTTTAATAGGCATCTTCAAATTTGACCTTTTATAAAATTAGCACACGTGCCCCTTTATATGAGCGATTGTTGCACACGCGCCCTTCATGCGATTGGACAAAAATTTTGATTTTTTTGCAACAATACCCCTGTGAAATATTAAAATTGCATATTTGATCCCTTGAGAGCGTAATTTTTAAATTTTTTCAATCCTTAAGATCCAATTATAAAATATTTATCAAACATTTATATTTTATGAATTTTTATTTTATTTTATTTTATTTTAAATTTATTATTATTAATTAATTTGTTTCTAAAAAAAATTATTACTTTATCTTGATATCATTATTTTATTAAACTTACTTCGTGCTTTCAACTTTTTCATTAAATATGCATTCATAAACAATGATTTAAATACGTAAAAGTACTAAAATATTAAACTAATTAAAATGATAAATTCAAACATATTACTTTTTCGATTTAGGACTATATAGTATTGAACCAAAATCTAAAATTTTGAAAAAATGTATTGCACAATTTGCAATAAATAATAAAAAAATAAAATTATTATATAATGATAAAATTTACTATTAATTCTATATTTAATTGAATAAATAATATTTTTAATTAAATAACTATGAAAAATATTAGTTATTTTATCTTAATATTAGTTATACAAAAAATATATTTTAATAGTAAATTTTATCATTATATAACCACTTTATTTTTTTATTATTTACTGCAAATTTTGCAATACATATTTTCGAAAAATTTAGATTTTGGTTCAAACATATATAGTCTTAAATTGAAAAAGTAATATGCATGAATTATCATGTTTGTTCAATATTTTTGTACGTTTAGGTATTTAAATCCTTCTTTATGAATGCATGTTTAATGTAGAAATTGGAAAAAATGAAGTAATTTAATAAAATAATGATATCAAGATAAAATAATAATATTTTTTTAGAAACAATTCGTTGGCCTGCAGGGAGTCGTTTCTTAACTTCAATCCGCTTGCTTAGATCCCGCTTCGATAGTGAATCACCTACTCTTTAACCGAGACTCGAAAGGTTGAAACCGTTAGGACATAACGATCCCGTCCAAGCCACAATTCTAATGGCGTGCGGCCCATCAACCTACTAGCAATGGGGGAGAATGCAAGAATGAATCTCAAAAAGGTCTGCTCCCATAGGGAAGTTTCAAATGCCGACTGGAAACTAAGTTATTCCGATCACACAAGCCATTTTTAAAGATTCCTCTCAGAAGGAAAAAAGGATAAAGGATTATTTTGATTGCATAATTAATAATAATAAATTTAAAATAAAAATAAAAATTTATAAAATGTAAATGTTTGATAAATATTTTATAATTGGATGGGTTTAATAGATTTAAAAATTATAATCTCAAAAGGTCAAATATGTAATTTTAATATTTTACTGGGGTATTTGGTGCCAAAAAAATTCAAAATATTGACCCGGTCGCATGAGGAGCGCGTGCGCAACAATCGATCATATGAAGGGGCACGTGTGCTAATTTTATAAAAGTTAAAGATTGAAGATTTTTATTAAAATTTTATCAAATAAAAGTGTAAATTTTCAATATTTTATTTCATAGTGATATTTGCTGCAATAATTCCTTTTTCGAGAAACAAATCACATTGTGACCCGACCCGTTTTACCCAACCCGGTTAGACAACGGTCTGATTCCAACATTGCGAGTAGCTAATTCAAAATCCCCCATTTCCCCTTTCACAATCCAGTTTTCGACTCCCTAAATTCCTCAATTACCCGATTGTTCGTCGCAAATGGCTCCTCATCGCCCGAAACCCCCCAAACAACCACCCAAAACTCCCCGAAAGCAATGGTCAATCGACGATTTTGAAATTGGGAAGCCCCTGGGCAAAGGCAAATTCGGCCGAGTCTACCTTGCACGTGAAATCAAGGTAGGTGATCGCATTCTTAGTTTTATGGAGTATTTTTGCGAGTTTTTTTATACTTGGGATTAATTGTTTTCTCTTTGGTGTGTTAGAGTAAGTATATAGTGGCGTTGAAGGTGATATTTAAGGTGCAAATCGAGAAGTACAGATTGTTCCATCAGCTGAGAAGAGAAATGGAGATCCAAATAAGCCTCCGCCACCCAAATGTCCTGAGACTTTACGGATGGTTCCATGATGAAGACCGGATTTTCTTGATCCTGGAGTATGCTCATGGGGGTGAGCTGTACAAAGAACTACGTAAATCACACCACCTTACCGAGAGACAAGCGGCCACTGTAATCAGAATCCCTTCTCATTTTATGTTTGTGCGTGTGCTTCTATAATTTTAATGGAGAAGATTTAAAATTCAACATTTGATTGTTCCAGGAATGTGATATAACAGGGGGAAATTTTCAAATTGATAGCACGAGTGAATGATATGGTTCTTGAAACATCTAAAACTTATTGTGCATTTAAAGTGAGAAGGAGCTATCGATTTCTAATGTTATGGAATAATTTAGTCAAAATATTATTTAAAAACTTTGAATTTGAAGTCCTTAGAAATCTTGGGAGGATTTTACTATACACGGAAACCATCTCTTAGATACGATTTGTTTTTGAAAGGTTTGAATGGCACAACTCACAACGAAATGTTTGGTTTATGCATTTATGTGTTGTGTATACTCTATTTTCCATTTACGAAGAATCTAGATTTTACTGATATCCTTTTATCTTGTGAATTTGTTGAGGTCTCTCTAAAAACGAACAACATATGTAATGAATAGCATGATACATAAGAAATTCGGATACAGCTAGCGTTTATCAAGCATTTCTGAACTTGGGTCCGTCAGTAGCTCTTTAATTTCCGGCAATGTACTATTTACCATCTACTACATGAGTTTTTTTTAACATTAAAATTGTATTCTGACACTTGATATTTTATTTGAAAATTAGTACATAGCAAGTCTCACACAAGCTTTGGCGTACTGTCATGAAAAGCATGTGATTCACAGGGATATCAAACCGGAAAATTTGTTGCTTGATCATGAGGTAATGCCCTTTGTCAACTTGTAATCTCCGAGCTTTGTTTCCCAGAGCAACTACCACCACTTAGTTGGACGAAATCTGGTGCAGTGTATAAATGCTGAAATGGGTGCAATACTAATAATTTAAATTACATAGTTTATCGACCATGTCATGAATGTCAAATTTATGAACAAGAAGCCAGTGCAAATCAGTTGTAAGGCAAAATAAAGAAGTGTCCTTGTGGGACCGTGAACTATTTTCCGAATTTCCTCCTTTAATCTTCGCCACAAAGTGTGAGAAATTTTGGAATCTTCCAATATTCGTTAACTTTGTGCGTCACTCATAGGGTCGGCTCAAGATTGCAGACTTTGGTTGGTCTGTACAATCCAGAAGCAAAAGACACACCATGTGTGGAACTCTGGACTATTTAGCACCAGAAATGGTGGAGAACAAGGCCCATGACTATTCAGTGGATAACTGGACATTAGGTGTTCTTTGCTATGAATTTTTATATGGTGTGCCTCCATTTGAGGCTGAAAGTCAGTCAGACACATTTCGAAGGTATGAAATAAGCTCTTTTTTTTATTTACCTAGTATTTTCACATTTCTTCCATTGGATCAGAAGCTTATAATGATTTCCTTGGACATATGTAGGATTATGAAAGTTGACCTTAGCTTTCCTTCCACCCCTGAAGTGTCTGAAGAAGCCAAAAATCTCATTAGCCAGGTAAATTAATGGCATTGATTTACTGTTACTTTCATGAACAGACAATATGGAAAGATTTCTCCATCCTGATTGCTATGAGGGCTTAAAAACTTGTGCAGCTTCTCGTAAAGGACTCGTCAAAACGGCTCCCTCTTCAAAAGATCATGGAACACCCTTGGATAGTTAAGAACGCTGACACCATGGGCATCTGCCCAAACTAACGCAGAACGTCCTTTTCTATCTTTAAAATCTGGAGTTTAGGAATCTAACTCATAGAATCCTAGGTTGAAAGGCATGAACTTCGCAAGAAATGCAACATTCTTTCCATACCAAATTTGCAGCATCGTGTTTGTGTAGTAGATGCAAAGATGGTTTGTGGAGGTAGATTAAATGTCATTCCATGTGATCAATTTGTAGTCACACTGTACGCATTGTAGTCTGTAGATTATTTTTGACAAATTGTGTAATCGCTAATGCTTATGTTCATTTTTCTCGTATCACTACATATTGTAGGATTATTAGAAATGCAACCAAAGTCTCATAGGAAGATCACGAGCTTATGAGTTTATAAGATGAAAAAATATCTTCATTTACAACATTGTTGATACACAAGATTTTGTAAGGTTTTTGCTTGTGGTATGCACACAACCCACACACACAACACATGAAATCATGACTACTCTTTTTAATTTTTTGTTTTGTTTTTGTTTTGTTTTATCGTTAAAATAAGTAATACGACATAAAATAAGTTTAAAAAATATAGTCCGACATCAAATGAGTAAATTTGTCAAGAAAATAATTTATATAATTCTTTATTTAATTTTTTGCAAATAAAAATGTAATTTATTTATATATTTATATTCATTTTTTCCATTTTACTAAAGATTATTACATATTAATTAATGTAATTATCTCAAAGGTTCATATTTGTCAACCCTTTTTATTGAATTCTTATCTTCAAATAAAATTAATTTGATACTTCTTTCAATATATATAAGTCAACATCTTGATTCGAGATTAATTACGATTAGGTTGCTATGTAGTAGGCGTACACACAAATATATACATATATATTATGTTTGTTTTTTGGTTGAAAATATATATATATTATCGTATTGTCTTACTTATTTTATCATGTAGATGTATTTTAATTAACCAAATTTTAATTAATTAATAATTTTGAGATAAAATTACAATTATATATTAATTTAATTCACTATTAATCTTACTTTATTATTATAGTAGAGAGCTTTTAATTAATTAAATTTGTATTTTTAAAATTTTAGATAAGATAATTGTAACTCTTAAACTTTTGAATATCTAATTAATCATATAAATTTTAAAAATAAGATGAAAATCAATTAACATAATAATTTTTTATGTATATACACGCATCGCGTGCGATATACGCTAATATTTAGTATTAAACATGAAATATATAGAAATTTTGCCAATATTTTCTTTTAAAATCAGCTTGATCAAATTATAAACTCGTGAAACAAATTTAAATAATTATATAAAAAATATAAAATGAGCTAACACACTACTTGAAAATATATTTATTTCATGTATAATTCTTTCCCATATTTTTTTTTCGAAAAAAAAAAATATTGAAATAGGAAGAGATGTATCTTTTAATCCCCTCATTTTGGAAGTATAAACAAACTCCTCACAATTTCACGACAATGGCCGCCACGGACGCCTCCGCCGTCTCCTCCTCTTCCTCCGCCGCCGCCGATAAACCAACTAAAACGCGTGCTGGCAAGCACAACAAGCAAGACGAGCTGAAACGCCACCGTTCGGTCTTCGATGTTTCGCAGGATTTCTTCGATTCCTGCCTCCTACTCAAGCGTCCTTCCTCTTCTCTACCGGATTCCGATTTCTCCCATCTCTCCCTCCGATCCTTGGAAGACGTAGAATTGGAATTAGAATCGAGAGAGAAACTTATTGGCAATGATCTTGCTGGTGTTCCTAACAGTAGTAACGTGGATAGCAGTAGTGATTTCAAATCTATGCAGAGATGGTCTTGCAATACGTGTAAGGCGGAGTTCGAGTCTCTCCAAGACCAAAGATTTCACTTTAAATCCGACCTACATCGTTTCAATGTATGTCATTGATTTTACTATTATATTCAGAAGAATTATTATCTTGGTACGCATAGTTAAACTTTTATTTACATAGTTTTACACACGATACGTGTTATGTTTCTTTTAAGAACAATGATAATAATCGAAGCACTGGTCTGTGTGTCGTTGAAGTACCGTCATCACCTCATGTAATCACTTTTTTCCCCTTTTTTAAAAAAATTTAATTTTGAGAATAAAAGCTTCATAGCATCATGTTTGAGAATTTAAAGATTGTCACCTTATACAACATCTTAGTTTGATAGTAAGAAAATAATTTTGCAGATGAATGAGGTCTCACATTAGTAGGTATTGCTATCAGTTTGCAAAGGACGGAACTTTAGTCTTCTACAATTGCATTGATCCAATTGTGATTTGGAAATTAGTTAAAGGAAATTCCAATAGGTCCTATTTTTTCTCGTGCTCTTATCGGGGAAAGAAGGCATGGAGCTGATTTCTTTAACCCTTTTACGTTTTCTTCTGTCTGGGCTTCAGAAATTCTTTATACGAAATGGAATTGACCTTGTGATTGCTACACGGGTGGACTGGATAAATTTATATGATTCGTTGGAATTGCCCACGTGATAATTTATTTATTTTGCCCTGTTCAAGTGCCTGTGAATAGTAATGTACTTATTTAACCTCATTGGTCCCCAGTATTCCATTCTAGTTTCAATCCTTGATTTACTTGTTTGCTATCTGATCTCAGATAAAGCTAAGTATTTCTGGCAAAAATAGCATCAGTGAGGAAGATTTTGATGAAACAACCTCTGATTCTCTATGCAAAGACTATGACATATCAAGTATCTCAGGATCAGAAGATGAAGATGAGAGGGAGAATGGTGTTGTCATTGATAGACAGAGTGGAAACAGTGGAGTTTTGAAGAGTAAAATATTTATGCAGTTCAAAACAGGGGAGAGAATTTCGGTTTGGAGATGTTTAGTTCTCGTTGAGTCTGAAAATATTTCATTTGAAAATGACCAAAAGCTTGACATGGATGGTGGTGGGGGAGTGTTGCATCTGTCTCATAAGCAAGTGATTGAAAAGCTGAAATACATAGTCCATGAACCTAGAGATAACACCTGTTTGCGGATTGTTTTACTTGCGAGGGGTGGACATTTTGCTGGCTGTGTTTTCGATGGCAACTTTCTCGTGGCTCATAAAACATTCCACAGGTTAGTGCCATCCCATCATATTGTTTGTTTAGAACTGGTACCATTTTCTATATCCTGTCTTGTTAAGTCAAATTATGGTCATTTTCCAACTTTGTTAACTAAGAGAACGAATGCTGTAATTTTTTTTGATGATATTACTTACACCTCATGTTATATTATGTGATTATGTCTATATTTTTGAAAGCTATTCACTTTATAATTGACTAGCAAATTTCGTACATCATTCCTGAAAAATAATTCTGTGTTTTTCATGATTAAGTTCATTTCCAGTCTTGTGTAAACTTCGGCGAACTAAGAGAAGTTGATTAAATGAAAATAGTTTCTTCTAGTTTGTTGGTTAACACATTGATATTTTTGGAGCTTTTTTTTGTTAATTTGTTGAAAATGATTTATAAATATTATTTGACCTGAATGTTTTGGAATTTGGGCTAATAGACATTGCCCACTTTTGCATATTGTAAGTTGCTTCACATCCTGCGAAGTTAATATATTTCTTTATGGTCATGAATTGTAGAATTTTCTAAATTTGTGCTTTTGTGCATGAACCTGCAGATATGTTGTCAGGGCCAAGGCTGGTAAAAAGCAGTCATCAAAAGATGCAGGTGGTCGTGGTATTCATTCTGCTGGAGCTTCACTTCGTCGGTATAATGAATTTGCTCTTAAGAAGGTATGAGGTGTTGATCGTTGACTAGAGTTGAGAAATTTTACTACTTTTAATACTATTTTATGGCATCTGCATCCCTCACATTCCAAAGTAAGAGAGAATTTTGTAAATTCATTGACTTTAGTGTGATTAATTTCTATTTGCTGTTCGTGTTCTACATCCTCGTCCATAGCTTGTTGGCAGGGGCGTAGCTAGAGACTTTGAATCTGGTGGGCAAAAAAAATGAAAATAAAAATTATGAAACGTATCACATACATCAATTAGTCTAATAAGATTTTGAAAGAAAATAAAGAAAAACTTTTTTTAAAAAAAAACTTGGGAAAGTTTCATATTCAAGAAATTAAAAAAATTGAAAAAAACTCATAAAAGAATATTTTTTACCTCTCACAAAATTGTGTACCTCATATGTATTTATATGTATTGATAAATCTCAACCCTTGAATACATCGTTGGGGTGGTGCCTGTAAAGGTAGGATGCAATTATCTCCCACAAACTCATCTTATTATAAATTTTTTTCATACCAATAAACCATTATAAGTTATTAAAAGTATAATTTAATTTAACAAAGAACTAATGTCTGAATTTTAAAGTGATTGTTAATTTAACTTAATTTGTCATTATATTCATTTAGGTAAATAAATTCATGTAATATTATTTATATCCCACTAGATTTTAGATAAAAGTGTTATGAGCACAATTTAATGACTGTTTATCCTTACTAACATTTGTTTGTGGAAAAACCTTCTAGGACGGATGAAGAATAATTGTCAAATAGTATTTAATATTTGGTTCATCTTCAAATTCAACTCTAGAAAGCAAAATTAAAATGAGAGGCTGGTTGTTTGAAATTGGGCAAAATGCCTGCCGGGCAATTGCACACCTTTGCCCATAGTTGGATGATGTTCTTTAGCTGCCCAAGTTTAGTTTAGCATCTATCAGGTGGAAACACTTACAAACTGCATTCTGGTATTTGACTTGGTGATAATTTTTTTCCACATAATTCTAGGAAGTCTTTTATCTACGCCACTTTGTTTAAAATGTTGTTAGCACTTAGCATGCTTATTTAAACTCAACTCGATTCCTCGAGAAATGGGTCTTATTGAGTTGTATTCAACCTCGTAATACTTCCTCCTGGGAGTAAATATGTATATATCTCCAACTGCATTTTGGAGCCGTTCCCATACATATACTGTTGGGATATTGCTGTAATTCTTTTTTGCTATAACCAGGATGTTCAAGAGTTGCTTACTTCGTGGAAGCCTTATTTTGCTGTTGCATCCTGTATTTTTATTCATGCTCCTTCAAATAATCGTCAACTTGTTTTCGATGGAGAAAAACCTTTATTTGTATGTCGGCATCATGCCATTAGAAGTATTCCATTGACTGTTAGGAGGCCTACCTTTAAGGAAGCTAGGCGAATATATGGCTTGCTGACGCAAATTGCTTATGAGATAAATGAAGAAACAGCTCCCAGTACACTAGAGGATCCATTATCTGGTGTAAGCATTGAAAATGATAGCTGTGTTGAATCCAGCAATACGGAGTTGAGAGAAAAATTTGAGGGTACTGATATCTCTGAGGGATTGGCTGTTTTCAAGGAAATGGATGGTTTGTCTGTATCGTTGGAAACCAAAAATGAGGATGCTAATATAGATGGTTTGTCTATGTCTCTGGAAACCAAAAATGAGAATACTGATATTGCCACATCTACTCCTTTACATGAAGCAGCGAAGTCAGGAAATTCTGAAAAAGTTTTAGAACTTTTAGAACATGGTCTGGATCCTTGCATCAGAGATGAGAGGGGTCACACACCATATACGCTTGCCAATGAGAAAGAGGTGAGGAATACTTTTAGACGGTTCATGGCATTAAACCTTGAGAAGTGGGATTGGCAGGCTGCTCAGGTGCCCAGTGCGTTGACAAAAGAGATGGAAGAAGCTCAAGCTGCTAAGCAGGTAAAATGGCGTTGCTTCACAAATTCATTTCAACTTTTCGGTTAAGCCGCATTATTTGACTTGATTTTATGATTGCATCAGTTTTGTTTGATAGTTACTTGCTGATAACTGATGTTGTATTTTATATACTTTGTCTACAATTTGTGGATCATTCTAGCTTAGGAGTGCTACCAGATCGAGTCAAGCTGAATATGTACATTTTTTTCAGTCTTAACTCGAACCTTAATCTAAACCAGCCAAGCTTGAGAATGGTTTGATTTTTGGAAAAACTATAGTTCGGTGTTTAAGCTCGGATAGATCCAATATTTGAGATCAAGATTAAGTCTTTCTAAAACAGATTAATTTCATTGAAGCTCTGTCGAGCTCAACTTTGAAAACATGAGCAGGCTTTTGCTGCTCTAGTCCAGCCACATATGTAAGAGTGAAGCAACAAGAAAGGGGAGAATGGAACTCTGCCAAGGATCAACGAGATATTTCTTTCATTTCTCAATTTTGAAAGGGGAAGACAAAGTCCTAAATGTGGCGATGAAAGAGAAAGAAACTACATAGATTTTCTATGAAGATACAAAAAATTTTAAAAATAATATAAAATGTAAATATTTTAGAAAATATTATTTCGTAAAAAAACATAAAAATGGTCCGTCTTTAAGAAATTAAACTTGAAATATTCCTTGTGTTTGAAGTTTGAACCACGTGTTACTCAAGTCTATTCAACTGATTAACACTCAGTGACTTAGATTTTCAACATGTGGATTCAGCTGCCTGCTGAAGTCTTCACCCTTTTGTCTGGTTTGCTTTACATGTCGCCTTTAACCTCTGTCCATAGATGGCTTTCATCATTGGAAACTCAGACTCCCACTCACCGTGAGAGTGAAATTCCCATCAGTTTGGGTGCTAAAACACATGACATCAATAATAATAAAAATTTATGATAAAACACACTTAGAATATCGATCATGTCATCCAGATGCCATCATGCTGTACCTGTTTTCGCATTACATTGCTTGTAAAGGCTTTATTTGACATTTGATCAGGCCGAGAAAGATGCTAAGAAAAAAGCCAAAGCGAAAGAGTCGAAAAAGCTACGAAAAGCAAGAGAGAAGAAAGCTCAGGTTTATTTCATTTATGTTCTAATAATTTGTTACATTTTTCAACAATTCACGAGCTATACAATATTTTGGTGATAGAACAACTAGAATCCATAGTTGTGTAAGTACAGCCCCTTGTGTTACATTTAGATAAATGTCTTTTTGCATTTGTTTCTTTGTTAGAGCCACTTTCATGGGTGAATCCTTGGCCCAGGTAGTGGAGGTAGGATTTTGTCATTCA
The DNA here is from genome assembly GCF_033568475.1 of Henckelia pumila. Lineage (NCBI taxonomy): Eukaryota > Viridiplantae > Streptophyta > Magnoliopsida > Lamiales > Gesneriaceae > Henckelia > Henckelia pumila. Next base: position 12,292,236 of record NC_133121.1, read on the forward strand.
GAATTGTTCATTTTTTTTCGTAATTCAAATACCTAAGTCAATTACATCTAGTTGGTTCCAATCCCTATTTTGCTGTTGTTGAGTTATTTTTGCTGTGTGGACGCATTTTCTGATCTTGCTAGACTGGTGCTGATGTTAATCAGTGACTAGTGTCCAACATGACGCACTTTGGTGACGCATACCATTTACTGGGAATGTAATAGAGCAATACTGATAGCGTGTAGTTTTCTTAATTTGATTGAGCTGGTTGAAGGCAGTTATAAATCTTGTTCTTTCTTGTAAGATCCGAGTGGATTTTCTTGCTATAAAAATGCCATAAGTTAATATGTCGTTTATTCGTCTCAGATAAGTATTTCCCATCATTGAGAATCAAAAAATTTTACTTCATTTGTAATTTAACTGTCCCCTGACAATAATGAACAGGCCGAAGCTGCTCAATCCCAGAACGCCCCAGTTACATCGAAGACTCTCATTGGTCAATCCAGTGGTTGTGTGACAGTATCCAAAGAGGTTCTGCCCTTTGTCTCCGTCCTCTCATCATGCTAGCACAATGGTTTGGCTTTGGATTATCCTGCAAATCCTGGTCTCTGTTCTCATCTTAGTTTGCATCTTCGCAGGAAGAACACAAAAGAATTCAAGCTGCTGAAAGAGAAAAGAGAGCTGCTGCTGCTGAGAGAAGATCAGCAGCGATGACAGCAGCAGAAGTGCAGAAAACTCCCGGCACGGGGCCAACGGCTTCTCCAACTGAAACCAAAATTTTATGCTCGTGCTGCAACGGTTCGCTGGCTGGTAAAGTACCCTTCCATCGGTATCATTATAAGTACTGCAGCACATCATGCATGCATGTACACAGAGAGATTCTTGAGGACGGGTGACTTTAATTGACTGCATTAATTTTGAGTTATTTTTGTAAACTATCTATATTACTTTGGAGTTATATTTTGAAGTTGGGTATATTTTTTTTATAATGCATATCATTTAACTTTTAAAACTCGAGAGGTAGGAATAACTCAAAGCTGCTTATAGTTATTATTATTATTATAAAATTATGATACCGGTCAATTTTTTTAGAGTTGAAACGCTAATTTCTTCCCATCAAATCACTCAAATTCAACTGTTGAATAGCTCTTTATTATATTTGAATTTTGAGAAAAGTTTCAGGCGGCTGTGATTTATCTAAATAGAAGAGGTGTCCAAATTGTTAACATTACCTAAAAATCTATTATAAATATTTCCAAAAGTCAAAAAAGACCATTCATAAAAGACCATTCTACGATTTAATCCAAAAGTCCTTGTACATTGCAAAATTTTAAAATTAAGCCTAAAAATCTCTTATAAATATTTCCAAAAGTGGGATTGGTCTATACTACATTGGGAGAAGTACATCCCATTTTTTTTAGATGTTCGCGCGAACATCGTGAAAAAACCAAAAAAATATTGATGAAATTCACATGTTTTTTTCTCAGTGAGATGTTCACGAGAACATCTGGTGTTTTTTAGAGTGATATTCGCACGAGTATCTTAAAAAAAAAACATTAAAAGAGTGTATCTCACCCCGAATAGCCTAAAATATCTCCAAAAATGAAGAAAGACCGTTCTACAATTTATAATGCCTAAAAGCCCGAGTCCATTTCCCCTTTTCCCTTCCCTTCTGGGCCCTTGCTAGAATAGTGTTCGACTTGAGACCTTGAGCTGTCATGTCATATTGGTCGGATGACATTGGGTGAGCATTTGCTTTCTGGTTGCATGTTTCATTCTCTTTTACCAATATTTTTTTGCCTATTTATTTGGTTTCCACCATATTTTTTTAGTTTGAAAATTTATTCAATGCATTGGCATTGCTCCTCGAGAGTAGTGGTTTTGTTGAGATGTTATTGTACCATTATCAACAAATAACATTTGTTTTGCTGCGTAAAAAAACCAAGATGGAGTTTTATCAAAACTATTTTTTATTTATTTTTCAAATAAAGTTTATTATTACTTTTCCTTAATTATTATAAATACTAGCAATTGTGTCACGTAATTTTCACGTACTCGACAATTCAATTATTTGGAAAAAAACGTAAAAAAAAATTATACTAGAGAAAAACATGTGAGTTTTTAAAAAGTAAAGAGAATTTGTAAAAATATATTTGGATAATTTAATAAAAACAAATAATGGAATTTGAAAAATAAGGTAAAGAGAAAATAAGATAATGATGTTAGAGAAAAATGAGGATACATTAGTCATTTGAGATATAAATTAAAAAAGATATGTATTAAATTTAGGGTAAAATAGAAAAAAATTTGATGTGATTTGACACACAAAAAACGGTTACTATAACATCCACATCTATTATAATATATATATATATATATATATATACTAGCGACAAAAGCACACAGTTGCATGTGTGATATAATCTATAATATTTTATGATTTTTTTAATGAAATAATGTATTATTTAATAGTTGAAAATTAATTATTGATAAGATAATATAAATTTAATATGCTAATATAATCAAATTGATATTTAAGATATATACGTGTGAAATTAATCATAGAAACAAACATGATACAGATTGGTTGAAAAAAGGTGAAAGAGGTTAGTGAGAGTGAGAAAAAGAAGTTGAGAAAAGTGTGGACAAAAAAAAGTAGAATTGAAAGATGATTTTTGGTGTGTCGTTACATATCAAAAAACAGTCACCGCCTTCAACTTAATCATATCAATTGTCCTAGACGGGAAATGCTAGAATCTATAGGGTAAAATTCATATGACATATCTAAATCGTTCGCTGGACACGAGGCTCACACATATGTTCAATATATGATTGATGTTACAGCAGATGAAAATCACCCGATATAGCATAGCATTTACCATTGCAGACAATCAATGAGCGATGTGATACTGTGTGACGTGAACAACACCACCATTAGATCACTCATGTGAACCTCACATCGGCGATCCAACGGACAGTTAAAGATAGTGAACGGGTAAAATATAACAATTTTTTTTCAATGTTTATTTTTGAATTGGTTTTTGTAAAAGTTAATATTCTTAAGATAGATTGAACTAAACCTCTGTAAAATTGAATTAAGCTTTTATTTTATTTTATTTTATTTGTTTTTTGAGAAAGGATTAAGCTTTTCTACTTTGATATAGAAACGGTCAATAATCTCAATTTTAAATATGAATTTTTCAGTTGACCGAAAGAAGTGCAGTCAAACATGGGATGATCAAGCATTCAAGCTCCTCTATACTATATCCTATCAAACCTGTTTTCCAAACTATAAAAATGATTTTATTCAATTTATAATCAATTTTTCACTTCTAAATCATATGGAAACTAATGTAGTGGCATGAAACATCACAGATTCGATCTCACGTTAAACAAAAAATTTCTCATCAATAATAATAAGAATGGTATGAAAAAACTTGATCCGAAATCGGACAATCGGTTTTTCACGTAATAAAAATAAAAAATAAAACATATAGAAACCATGTCAAACAAAGTGCAAGATGATCATGGTTTCATTATTTCATCCAAGAAGACAGTAGCAAAAGCATCCATCTTCAACTTGGGCAATGACAAACAAATCTCCAATCCGCCATCGGATTGCCCGGATTTGCTGAGCGACATGGATGACCCTCCGTCGATGGACACGGCTTCGTGTTTCTTCGGGTTTCCCCACCCGAAATCCATTTCGTAGAGATTAAATTTAGGGGATCCCGACACCGAAAACAGCCTCTTTCCGAACAGAGCTAAGTAGTCCGTGAACCAAGTGGCTGCGTCACTCAAGACTTCATCTCTCTTGTTCACTTTCTCACTGATAAGATCTCCGATCAACTTCGCGGCCGTAAAGAACCCATCGGCGTCTTTCAGCCGCCGGTGCGTCGACGCTGTCTTGGCCAACGCGAGGCAGTTTCCGAAGTAGTCGGAGGACACGGGCGGATTCAGCCGAGCCCGGGCGTCGACCGCGAAGGCGAAGTATTCGGGCTCGTCCGGATCGACTTCTTCCCCTGCTTCCGCCGCTGATTTGACTAAACAAGTCCACACGTACGCGGCCGTTACAGTGAACGAGGATACGTGGGGGGAATCTGGATTCTTGGAGAGCACGAGATTCTTCAGTTTTTGGATGTCGTTTTTGTGTAGAACATAGGTCGCCCGCACTAAGTTTGTGGGGAATGTTAATGGAACAGCTTCAATCTTGATACCTTTCAGCTTGTTCCAGAAAATATTCTTCAGCCCGAGTGGATCTTTAATCACAGACCTGTCGTAAAATGGAAAAGGAACACTTTGATCCCATAATTCGTCGTCCCCACCGAGTCTGCAAACTGAACTCCAAGCTTTCATGAAACCCACTATCGAACTCGCATCTCCTATGGAATGATGATTGCAGAACCCAATGCAGATACCAGAGCCCGGAAACAGGGTTATCTGCACGGAGAAAAGAGGTACTATTTTGAAGCCTGATTCGGAATCGATTCTTGGTTCTGGTAAATCGGGAACAAAAGGGTAGAATTCATCGGCGATCCTGGATTGGTTTCCAGTCAGGTAATCGAAATCAGAAGCTTCGTTGGCCTCGGCTATGGTGACAGGAACAGAGTCGCCGGGAACATAACGGAACTCCGGCATGTCTGAATTCAGAGGATACAGAAGGTTTCCCGCGAGGGGACGATAATTCTTGAGAGTTTTTGAGAGTGATTTTGTGAGATTGGGAACTATGGTCTCTAGGAAATGAGATTTGGAGCAGGGGAACTGGTAGAAGAGGAGACGCCGGATGGAGTGGAAGTTCAGCCATGGCATGTCGAAGAATGTCACGGAAAGGCGTTGCTCCGCCGCCGAATCCGCCGTGGCGGTCGGCGCAACGTGGCAGAGCTCGTGGATGGTGGCGGCTTTGGGGATGGTTGAACTTGAAGCCATGGATTCTTGGAGTGTGAGCTTTGGCAACGATCTTCCCCCTATATATTAATATAATAGCATAGCTCTACATTTAAATTTAGTAACTAAATAAATCTCATATTAAGCTAAGGATATTTGGGAAAATAGAATCGATATTAGTCATTAATAACTTTTTCATTTATTATTTTGTTTTAATTCAAGAATATCTAGTATTAATGAAATACTGATATATAATAAGTTGTTGTTTTAAATAATTTATTTATTATTAAAAATATAAGAACACAATAATATCTATATATTTTTTTGAAGAAAACATTTCCATTAACTAAATTAAATTTTATTTCTATTAAACTTAAAAATAAAAGTTTATACTAATATTTATTGATGTTTAATTTGTCATTAAAATTTCTTGAATTAAAAAATTTTGAAAAAAAAAAATTCATACATCAAATTTAAGCTGTATTACAATAGTAGTAATTAAATTTCCACTTCAATAATGTCACTACCCATTTTATGTTTAATAACATCTATATAATTAGGAACACAATATGATAAAAACAAAATTATAAATTATAAAGTAAAACTATAATTTGGCAATGCGCTGCCAAATTTAAGAGTTCAATTATTATAGTTTTTAAATAAGATAAAATATTTAAAACACCAATATCTAATTTAATAGTTTTATTATATTTGAATTTTCTATAAATACAATAAAAATCTTGTATTAAAGGAAACAAAGTGAAAGAGATATTAGTAGTTAATATGAGATATTTAGAGTGCATTTGGATTAAGAAGCTAGAAAAAAAATTATTTTTTTTAAAAAAAATTGCTTTTATTGTTACAAATGTGTTTGGATAAATCTGCAGTATTTTTAAAAACACTTATTTAATTCAAAATAAGTATTTTTTAAAAGCACATATTTATTGTTTTTCAAATATTTTTTTTATAACTCAACTAAAAAAAGTGCTTTCAATCTATTTATCCAAACACAAAATTACTATAGTTTTTACTTTAAAAAGTACTTTTAAAAGCCAACTTAAAACAATACTTTTCAAAACAAAATGCTCTGTGTAATGTAATAGTGAAAATTTATCAATATGTGTGGGGTTCATGAAAATATAATGAACCACACATGTATAGATAAATCTACACCTTTAGGATCTAATTACCAGATTGCACTTATGTTTTCCTATATATAAAGAATCTGCCCCTTAGACAATATCTGTTGTTTTACTAAAATTGTTTTTTTTGTGATATAGATATTACAATTTTGTTTTATTTTTTAATTTAAATTTCGACATTTCGAATTACAATTTAGTCAATCGATGATTTTTACGATTATTATATAACTTTTATTTGAATATAAATCAAATTAATTACAAAAATATTATACAAACATGCAACTCATGCATCCATACACTAGTACTCTAAAAATATATGGACTTCATATAACCTAATTAAAATTTGACAATTTGTTATAAGATGAGGGTACTATCCTTAAGCATCCATCAATAATGATATATTCCATAAATATTGATGTCGATATAAATTGTAATAATTTTTTATGGAAAGTTATAGATTCCACACATTTAAATATTTTACAGCCTGCTTCCATTTTTTTTTTTAAATGTAATTTAATTGTTCAACTTGGACAAAATCATAGTTGGCTGGATTTTAGCTAGTGTATCTTACACAAGTTATTCAATATTCACGATAGAAATTTAAGATCGTTCGGGGCTAATTGCATTAATTTTTTTGTGAAAAGTCTAAAAGACATAAAATTTCTAATAAAATATTAATAAATTAATGCATCCTTCAGTTTTTTAAAATGTAGCATATTGTACCCATATGTTATACAAATTCGGGCATATTTATACATTTTGATAGGGGTTTTTATGCTAATTTTTTTAAAACATAAGGTCTAACATGCTATTAATTTTACATAGGGTGTTTTTTGCTTTTTTGATTATTTACAGGGGGTGTTGATGCAATTAGACCTTTTTCGAGAGCCAAAACTTTAGAAAATTTGAAGATATTGGGTTGACTGTATACAGTACTTCTGTGGAATATCGAAATTGTTGAAAAGCTTATGACTATTAATTATTTGTATTTTCACATTTTGATCCTGAAAACATGTACAAATATGAGAGGTGTGTGTTCAAAATTTGAAAACAAAAGAAAGTATGTGCATATGATTTGAAAAACAAGGAGTTAATAGATCATTTTTTCATAAAAAGACTTTAGCAGTCTCAGAATTTTAAAGGAGTAGTGTTTGCAGATAACCCGAAGATAATTGATGATATAAAAGTAAGATATGCATTTAAGTTCAGTGCGATACATTTAAAACATAGATAATTTAATTTTTTTTTAGAAATTTTCTTTTGAAAGATAAGATAACATATAAGGCATTGTTTTAAACATTGATAATTTAATTTGTTTACATTCCAAATAAAAGATAACAAATAAAGCATTATTTAGAAGTTGGATGAGAAAGAAGAACTAGAAGCAAAGGAGACATCGAAATAAACCAAAGCGAAGCAAAAATAATTGTATTTTATTTTATTTATTTGTTTATTGTGTTACATTTACTGCATTATAATTAATTGTCGTCCTTCTCAGTTCTCACGCACCATTTGGTGGTATGTATGTTAATTTTTGAAATAAAGATGAGACTTACACGGACTAGAATACGGAGAAAAAAACTCTTATGAGATGGTTTCACGAGTAATTTTTATGAGACATATATTTTATTTGACTCGATTAATTATCATAATTTATCAAATGTTTACTAAAAATTTTACCAAAAAATATCATACTCTACCAAGTGTTTACAAAAAATTTTACCAATCATAATAAATATATGAGTCAGTTATAAATATTATTAAGGAATCTTGACAATTAGATATATGACATTTCTTCCCATTTTCGTTTGATTTTTGACCTTCTTTACCTAAATCTTTGATAAATAACCTTCAATTAGAATTTTAATCCTAATTTTTCCAAATTTGCCCTCTAAAACACAATTGCCTAACCCAAAATCATTCTTTTTATTTTAAATCTCCTTCCCACCCCCTAGTCCACTAACCTTGCTTTCATATCTTCCAACTATTATCTCTTTATCTTTTGTATTAAAAATATTTAATTATTCTCCTTGTCATAAAAACGCTAAATCATGTTCATCTTTTCTTCTATTTGTTTTCGATGCGTCGACACCTCGCTTCTCTATCTCTAGTATGTATTGTTTTCGACAATCTATTTTTCCAACCAAAATTTTATTATTTTATTCATTAATCGCATGAAGAGGAAACATATAATACAAAAATAAGAGACAAACATTCTTAATTTTTTTTAGAACTAAACGTTCATAATTAATGAACATGCATGGATTTAAAATTTTGGATACAAGAGACAATTTAAAGTAAATTAAAAGGGAGATAATTAAAATCAATTTTATAATTCTCTTTAAATGAGTAATTTTTAACACATGCATACAAGGATAGACTCAATTTTAAAGTTGGTAAAGACATAGTAAAAGTAATATTTTTAGTTTTAGATGTTGCTGGTTATATTTAGGATTTTTGTATTCTATTTTTTTTTTTTTTCAGTTGGGAAAGATATATATTATAATTGAGTTTCAAAATCGACATCTCATTCCAACAAATTTTGATATAGATTATGATTTAATGAGATTATTAGTGAATACTAAATATTATAATGTTGTACGTATTAGAATATTCCTTTTTATTTGAAATGCATAATCCATGCTAAAAACTTATGAAGACAGCTAATATGAAACTTATTTTTCATGATTAGGTTGCTTTTGCGGTGTGTATAATTTTCAAAATAATTAGATAAATTGGCAATCAAATCATCACTGGGAAAAAAATGAGAAGGAAAATAGACATCACGTTTGTAAATTAAAGAAAAAATGTATATATATCGTATTATTGGTGATTGTTTTTTTTTTTTTAATTATTGGTGATTGGTTGGGGAGGTTGTAGAGTTAGAAAAAATTCGAAATTGATTTTTACGAATATTGAAATTTGTTGACAATTTATGATTTAGATGAATTTCCATATATGGTTAAAGAAAGTTGTTTTTGTTAGAATCGAAATACGTGTAGAGGGGGGTGAATACACAATTTAAATATTTTAGAGCTACAATAGCTCGTTCTTGAAATATTCAAACATAAACTGAGCACTGATGAATTATATCGAGTTTGATTTTCAAACCAAGTGGAATACAATCGAAATAATCTTTCGTAAAAATCGAATAAATATTTTGAAAATTGTTTGAAAGAATGCAAGTTGAAATAATAAAAACAATTTGGTTGAAGCATTTTATCAAATACTTTGTATTCAATATTTTGGTGTATGTGTAGACAATTAAATTTGTCAACCTTCAAATATGACAAGTATGAAATAATTAAATATCAATAAAATAATTAGCTATTTTTGGAAAGATTAAATTTCTAAAGAATAAATAGTTAATTATTGATATTTTAATATATTTCGTGATCAAATCAAGATTTTTAAATCAAGATTGCATCTTGCACAAATTGGAAGAGAATACTAATATTTTTAGTATTTGAGATCAAATATTGCACCAAATAGAAGAAAATACTAATATTTTTAGTATTTAAAATCAAATCTTGTGATTAATGGAAGATAATCACCAAATAAATCAGGAGGAGCCAATCAAACTGCGACACCTCATCAAATAAAAATGGTAGGAATCTGCACCCTTCAGCTATAAATAGGGGGCAGATGACCAAGAAGAAAACACAACAAAGAAGACTGAAGCAAAGAAGTAGAAGAATTCAAGATTTTTCTCTCAAGTCACATTCAAGAAGTTCAAGTCGCAATTCAAGGAGTTCTTCTTCAAAATCATCAAATTCGAGAAGATCAAGGCGTGATTCAAGGGACTAATTGCGTTCTTCTTCAAATATACTTAAATTCATTCAAATTCAAGAAGATCGTGTTCTTTATCAAATTCAAGAAGTCCGTGTTCTTCGTCAAACAAATCAAAGTTCAAGAAGATCGTGTTCTTCATCAAATTCAAAAAGTTCGTGTTCTTCAACAAATAAATCAAATTCAAGAAGATTGTGTTCTTAATCAAATTCAAGAAGCTCGCATTCTTCATCAAATAAATCAAATTCAAGAAGATTGTGTTCTTCATCAAATTCAAGAAGTTCGTGTTCTTCATCAAATAAATCAAATTCAAGAAGATTGTGTTCTTCATCAAATTCAAGAAGCTCGCATTCTTCATCAAATAAATCAAATTTAAGAAGATTGTGTTCTTCATCAAATTCAAAAAGTTCATGTTCTTCAACAAATAAATCAAATTCAAGAAGATCGTGTTCTTCATCAAATTCAAGATAACAAATTTCAAGGCGCGATTCAAGGAGTTCATCGCGTTCTTTCCAAATTTTGAAGTTTAATTCGATATCAAGGTGTTAACCCATCGAATTAACTTTATCAAGACATCAAATCAAATCTCAAGACATCAAATCGTCTTCCAAGAAGATCAAATACCCAAGAAATTCACATTTCACAAGAAATTGTCATTGAAGAGAAAAATCAAGGGATTATTTAGAGATTGCATCCACAAATATTTATTTAATTTCCCAAATTCACTTTGTATCCATTTTTTATTTCTTAATTTCAAGAAATAAAGAATTTGAGCTACAGTATGAAAAACACATAAAATGCTTCAACAATGCATACTAAAAACAGTATCAATAAGAAAGTAAATGCGATAAATAAATAGACACGAATTTGTTTATGAATGTTCGGAGCTCAATCTCCTACGTCACCCCTTCTTGCACCTCGGAAGGATCCACTAGGAGACTTTGATTTATACAACCCATTTGTACAAACCCAATCTGATTTATGACTTATCCAATGCCTAAACAAGAACTCTTAGAACTCTCGATTGTAGACCTCAACCTCACAATTCGCATAATGTTTAACGTCTCTTATGCCAAGACTACAAACACAATCTCTAATGTCTTTGTTCTAAGACTTTCACTCAACTAATCTTTCAAAGCACATCTCTCGTATGTGTGTGAGTGAGCTCTCTTCAACTCATATACAAAGATATTGAACGTGGAAGAGTGTTCTATAAAGTGGGTTTGGTGTGGAGGATTTAACGTTGAAAACTCATCTTTCTTCTTGTTCCTCACACCTTGGGCTTGCTCTCTTTCTAGCTTCTTTTGCTTCTATAATCTGCCCATGATTTTAATCCCCATTATTTGCTCTTGTTTAATTTGTCTTCAAAGTGTTGTACTTATATCTCCAATAATGATATGAACAATATATTCAAGAATATGACCGTTTGTGATGTTTCTGGACACTTTCTGAAGTTGCAACGATTATATTTGAGTTGGAACTTGAGCTGGATTTACTGTTCATCGGACTGGTTTGACCGATTTGATTTGGTCAAACTCATCTGGTATGGTGGAACTTGATCTGGTTTGGTTGAACTTGATATGTTCTGGTCAAACTTGATCTAGTCTCTTAGTTGATATGCATCATTCCAATTGATTTGGTTTGTTTATGATTCAATTTGATATGTTAACTTGCTTATAACTCTTTATTTACTGATTTCTGGGCAAAGTGATAAACATGAAAGTTGTAGCACTTTCTCTTTGCTTTTCACAGAATTAAAAATCACTCAATTTCGAGTTCGAGAGAGAGAGATATGCTCAAAATAATAAGCTATGTTAGAAATTCTGTTCTGCAGAATTTTAGTGCAGAACTCGAAACTTCATCTCGATTTATCAGCTTATTAAACTCCGATTCAAGCTTTGACTTATGAAGATTATTTGTAGATAATTCTATTAATTTTGTAACGCATACTGAATCGTCCCGTTTGGATAAGCGAGCTATAAGTTATAGCCAAAATACCAGATCTGATCATGTTTGATCTGGTTACTATAGCATTGATCTGATTTGCATCCAGCTCGATGTTGCTGTAGCGCAAATTTTCTTTATTTGTTGAAATTAAGAAATAGAAAATGGATACAAAGTGAATTTGAGAAATTAAATAAATATTAGTGGATGCAATCTCTAAATAATCCCTTGATTTTCCTCTTCAATGCAATTTCTTGATAGATTTGAATTTCTTGAGTATTTGATATTCTTGGAAAAATATTTGATGTCTTGATATTTGATTTTATGTCTTGATAAAGTTAATTCGGTGGGTTAACACCTTGCATTTGTTATCTTAAATTTGATAAAGAACACGATCTTCTTGAATTTGATTTATTTGATGAAGAACACGAATTTTTTGAATTTGATGAAGAACACGATTTTCTTAAATTTGATTTATTTGATGAAGAACACGAACTTCTTGAATTTGATGAAGAACACGATCTTCTTGAATTTGATTTATTTGATAAAGAACACGAACTTCTTGAATTTGATGAAGAACACGATCTTCTTGAATTTGAATCAATTTAAATATATTTAAAGAAGAACGTAATTAATCCCTTGAATCACGCCTTGGTCTTCTCGAATTCGATGATTTTGAAGATGAACGTCTTGAATTGCGCCTTGAACTTCTTGAACATGACTTGAGAGAAAAACTCTTGAATTATTCTACTTCTTTGCTTCAGTTTTCTGTGTTGTGTTTTTTTCTTGGCCATCTTCCCCTATTTATATATAGCTAATGGATGCAGATTCTTATCATTTCGATTTGATTAGGTGTCACAATTTGATTGTCTTCTCATGATTGATTTGGTGATTATCTTCCAGTTATCACAAAATTTTATTTTAAATACTAAAAATATTAGTATTTTCTTTCATTTGATTCAAGATTTGATCTCAAATACTAAAAATATTAGTATTCTCTTCCAATTTGTGCAAGATGCAATCTTAATTTAAAAATATTGATTTGATCACAAAATATATTAAAATATCAATTAATAACTATTTATTTTTGTAGGAATTTAATTTTCCAATAAATAGTCAATTATTTTTTATTGATATTTAATTATTTTGTATTTGCCATATTTGAAGGTCGACAAATTTAATTGTCTACAGTTGCGACCAATTTCTCGCCTAGATAACATCCGAACTACCTGATCTAGTATGAAATATAACTTGTAGATATTTGAGTAAGCTTTCCAATCGTTTTGGTATCAAGTCATTTGGATCACCGAGCCATGCGATATGATCAATTTAATAAACTGCACCATCTTGAGTAACTTTGAGTTTCAGCTCAAACCTTTCAAATTTGATCTACCATCTACAACATGTTATCAACACAATAACAATTTTTGTTATCATCAAAATTAAGATTGTTTGTGCTTCACAACCCAACAGTTTTAAAAAGAGTAAAATAGTACAAATAAATCAATTAAAAAGAGGAGGTTATATTTCAAATTTGGAGTCAAATGGAGGTTAATTCTTTTAAAGGATTTATTTAAATAAATAACCTTCGTTTGACCATGATTCGGAAATATAACCTCTTCAATTTTTTCCTTTGTTTTGTTTTTTGCATTTTCTTTGTATTTGAAGGTTATTTTGCAAAGTTTTTTTGAAAAAAGGTCATAAATCAAAAAAATTGGTTGACCAAGGTCATTTTTCAAACTCTCCCATTCTTTAAATATTTCCTGATGGGATTTTTAATCACTTTTAATTGGTGTGATTGTTTATCCATCTATTTAATTTAACTCAAACTATCATAATTACTCGTTTTACCTATCATTTATAAAAGCGTATTTATAATTTACATTAACATTTATCCATATTAAAATATTTACATTTATAATTTTTGAAGTATGAAAAGAAATATTCACATGAATTTTTTATATATAAAAATTAGAAGAAAATAAAACAATAACACAATTAAATCAAAAAGTTTTAAATAATTATTATTAAATAAAAATGTATGATCTTATATTTGTGATAATGTATATTATATAATAAAAAATATTAAGCACTTAAAAAAATTATATATGTATTTATTTTGAATTAAAATCATTATTTTTAAAAAAATTAAGGAACATTAACAAATATTTTAATCACAAATTATTTTTTAAAAAATTAAATATATATAATATAAAAATGTAAAAATAATATTTTCCAACTATAATTATCAAAGGTATAAATTTGGAAATCATAATTTAATTTTAATATCATTTCTAGTGTTTGGGAGAGCTTATAAGCTTTTGAAAATAACTTATAAGCTGTTTCAGAGCTTATAAGCTCTTTAAATTTGTTTGGCAAATTTTTTGTCAAACAACTTAAAAACTGTCAAAATAAGCTGTTTGACAGCTTAAAAGCTTTCCAAAATGCCTCTGTCCATTTTTTTATACATAATTTATCAATTTTTTTCTAATTAAAATTAAAAATAGTTTTATTTTTTAAATATATGTTTAATATTTATAAAAAATTTAAAACTATTTTTAAATGTATGTTACTATTTAAATTATTTTTATATTTTTATAGTATGTTACCCTTTTTGGTAATTTCAAAAATAAAAAGATCTTATAATACCAAACACATCAACATCTTTAAGTTGTTTAAAATAAGTTCATCCAAACATATTAACAACTTAGAGGGTGTTTGGGAGAGCTTTTAAGCTCTTAAAAATAGCTTTTAAGCTGTTTTAGAGCTTAAAAGCTCTCCGAATCTGTTTGGTAAATTTTTTTAGAAACAGCTTATAAGCTGTCAAAATAAGTTGTTTTACAGCTTATAAGCTGTTTTTAAAAAAAGTAAGGAGGGAGGTACTTTTTTTAAAAAGATCTTATTTTAACATTTTATCTCTCTAAAATATCCTTAAATATTTTAATAAATCTCCACCATATTCTTTACCAATTAAATATTAAATATTATTTTTTTAAAAAAAATTCAAATCACATAAATTTTTCTAAAATAAAATATTATAAAAATTTTATTTTTTAAAATATATGTTTATTCTAAAACTATTTTCATATATGTATAACTCGAAATATTATTTTCATATAATTATACCCTTTTTGGTAATTTCGACGATAAAAAGATCTTATAATACAAAATATATCAACATCTTTAAGTTATTTAAAATAAGTTTATCCAAACACTTTAACAGCTTATTTTTAAAATAAGTTCTAACAGCTTATAAGCTCGTAAAACAGCTTTTAATCTCTAAGAGCTTATAAGCTCTTTTTAATAAGTTTAGCCAAACATCCTCTTATTTTAAAATAAGACCTGACAACTTATAAGCTTTCAAAACAACTAATAAGCTCCTAGAGCTTATAAGCTATTTTTAATAAGTTTAGCCAAACTTCTTCCTAAATTCCTAATCATAATCAATCAAATTAAACATATAATTATTTATCAATCATTATTCTAAATCTTATTTAATTACTTTAATAATCACGATATAATTTATCTACACAATCCAATCCTTTAAAATAAACGCAACCTAAAAATATTTATGTTTATATCAAATATATTACTTTTCATTATGAATTTGGTTTGTATTAGTTTGTGATCTGTATCACAAATATAAATAATTGAGATTGTCTCGAAAAACTTACTACTAAATAAAATATTTTTAAAAAATTACTATCTAATGCCTAAAGAAAGACTGACTGACTGTTAAAAGTGCATCATGCGAAGAAAAAACATGGTGAGTATATTATTCTTATATTGACACAATAATATGGAACAAGAATTAAAACAGTTAATAAAAATTTAAATCACAACCCGAATTCATATTATTATTATTATTATTATTATTATTATTATATATGTATATACACACATTAAAACTCATACCACGTTAAAACAGAGACAATATATCTCAGTGATGATTGAAACAAATTACGTATGAAAAATGTCATCGACGTAATTATAAGATATTTTTTATATTTTTGAAATTACAAAATTATTAAATTCTTCTCATTTATTTATAACTTCAAAACTAATATATAATCAATCACTCGTGTAACTCTTATTAGACACATAACATTATTTTTTTTTAAAAAATGAAAACATACATAAACCAAATAAAAGTCGAATATGATCATGGTGTCATGATTTCATGAAAGAAAGTAGCAAAAGCATCCATTTTCACCTTAGGCAATGACAAACCAATCTCCAAACCTCCTTCGTGATCCCTCGATCTGCTGAGCGACATGGACGGCCCTCCGTCGATGGACACGGCCTCCTGCTTCTTCGGGTTTCCCCACCCGAAATCCATGTCGTAGAAATTAAATTTAGGGGATCCCGCCACCGAAAACAGCCTCTTTCCAAACAGAGGAATGTAATCAGTGAACCAAGTGTCCACGTCCCTCAAGATTTCGTCTCTGTTGTTCACCTTGTTACTGATAACATCTCCGATCAACTTCACGGCCGTAAAGAACCCATCGGCTTCTTTCAGCCGCCGGTGCGCCGCCGCCGTCTTGGCTAACGCGAGGCAGTTGCCGAAGTAGTCGGAGGACACCGGCGGATTCAGCCGAGCCCGGACGTCAACCGCGAAGGCAAAGTGTTCCGGCTCGTCCGGATCGACTTCTTCCCCTGCTTCCGCCGCTGATTTGACTAAACACGTCCACACACACGCCGCCGTTACGGTGAACGACGATACGTGGGGGGAATCTGGATTCTTGAACAGCGCGAGATTTTTCAGTTTTTGGATGTCATTCTTTTGTAGAACATAGGTTGCCCGAATTAAGTTTGTGGGGAAGGTTAACGGGGCAGCTTCCATCTTCATATTTTCCAGCTGATCCCAGAAAATACCCTTGAGCCCGAGTGGATCTTTAATCACAGACCTGTCGTAAAATGGAAAAGGAACACTTTGAGCCCATAATTCCTCGTCCCCACCGAGTCTGCAAACTGTGCTCCAGGCTTTCATGAACCTCACTATCGAACTCGCATCTCCTATGGAGTGATGATTGCTGAACCCAATGCAGATACCAGAGCCCGGAAACAGGGTTATCTGCACCGCGATAAGAGGTATTATTTTGAAGCCTGATTCGGAATCGATTCCTGGTTCTGGTAAATCGGGAACAAAAGGGTAGAATTCATCAGCGATCTTGGACTGGTTTCCGGTCAGGTGATTGAAATCTGAAGCTTCATTCGACTCGGCTATGGTGACAGGAACCGAGTCGCCGGGAACATGACGGAACTCCGGCATGCCTGAATTCAGAGGATACAGAAGGTTTCCCGCGAGGGGAAGATAATTCTTGAGAGTTTTTGAGAGTGATTTTGTGAGATTGGGAACTATGGTTTCTAGGAAATGAGATTTGGAGCAGGGGAACTGGTAGAAGAGGAGACGCCGGATGGAGTGGAAGTTCAGCCATGGCATGTCGAAGAATGTCACGGAAAGGCGTTGCTCCGCCGCCGAGTCAGCGGTGGCGGGTGGGCGAACGCGGCAGAGCTCGTGAATGGTGGCAGCTTTGGGGACGGTCGAAGTCGATGCCATGAATTCTTGGACAGTTTATCTTATGGCAAAAATTATTCCGATTCCCTTGCATAAATATATGGGTCCATAAGATGTTATTGCAAGCATAGTACAATTATAGCACTTGCAAATAATTGTACACTTTTAATTTCAATACTTTGGTCTATGAGGAAGACTCTATTCTTTCGGACGGGATCCGACGATTCAATTTGATCTCCAAATCAAATAATATGATCCGCTGATTAAATTGGATCGTTGATGTGGGCAATATAGATTCTCCCGATCATGTCACGTAGGCCGGGGTTAATAGCATTCGGCCCTCTTGTGAAATTTTTATATAGCACAAAACCCCCTATAAAAATATAATTAGCTATTAAATCCTTCACTTTTCAAAAAATAAGCTAAAAACTCCTCGCGTCAGAAGTCGTGAAAACACGCGCCTCAAATGCAATTGATCATGTTTTTTTGATTTTTTTATTAACTTAAATGACATAAATACCCTCAAATCCTAAATATAATATTTTTTTGATGGATTTGTCTATATCTAGTAATTGAACATGGTATTTTTTACTTGAATAATTTTAAAATTTTTAATTTTATAAAATAGAAAAACGCCACTATTTAAAATAATATATCTGCCAATTTCTAATCAAATATGTTATTTTTATTATTTCATAAATTTGTAAAAATATGCAATAAAAATAATAAATAATAATATTATTAGTGATAATAAACTAAATAAAAATAGTAATATTCAAACGAATAATAAGAATTATAATATGAAATTTAGTAATAATAATGTAAAATAGTAAAATACTGAGTAAATGATAATTGGTAAGAAAATAGCATTGACTTGAAATTTGAATTAAAAATTTAAAAATTCAATTGGCATATTAAATATATTTTAATATGACTGATTTTTGTTATTGAGATTTTCATTATTTTAAATTATTAAATTTTTATATATCATAAATTTTATTAATTTATTTATTTTATAAAAATTTAAGAAAAATTGCAAATTTAGTCCTGTATGTCTGTCACTTTGCGATTTTGGTCCTCTATGTTTTCACATTTCAGTTTTAGTCCTGCATGTTCAGATTTTTGGCAATTTTGGTCCTTTTTATTCAAAAATGCTTGCGTGGCACTGTACACGTCAGCTCCACATCATCACTGAATTGGTGTCACATCAGCGAAACATTGGAAAAAGGACTAAAATTGCCAAAAAATAAAGATAGCGGACTAAAACTGAAATGTGAAAACATAGAGGACCAAAATCGCAAAGTGAAAAATATACAGGACCAAATTTGCAATTTTCCCAAAAATTTACGATGAGAATGTTTTAAGGTTGCGTTTGGATGAAAGAATTTTAAATCCATCGATTTCGATTTTATTTATGGTTAACAATGGATCAAATTTTAAATCCATACAATATTTATTTACACATTAGGTATGTAAACTAGAATGAATTTCAAATGACTTCATTGTTGGGTGGACTTGAAATCCATCCTAAATTAACATGAAAAATTATATAAACATTAAAATAGTGAATTTGAAATTTATGGTGTAATTTTTCTAAACAACAATAATACATTTAAATATATTTGAAATATTTCCATCTAAACCCAACCTAAGCTTAATTTATAAATTTTTTTTAGATTTTAACAATATAAAATCAAATTACACTCGAATACCCTGATCCTAATATAAGAAGGAACATGAATGATCAATTCATGTTAACTCTAATATTAATTTATTTAAAATTATAAAATATATAAAAAATGAAATGTTCCTCAATTATATTTTTTATGTTGATAAATCTGTTTAACTTGGCTTAATTTGATTTTTAACCCTTATATTGTATTAAATTTTTTAACAAAGTAAAAAAAAAAGAAGAAAGAACTTTAATTTATTTTCTATATCTCTCATTTAAGTTTTTTAGAATCGATCATATATTGTTGTTATCATTTGTGTAAAGAAAAATAGTATACAAATTTTAATTTATTTTATCAACTTCACAATATATTTTAATATTAATAAATCGATTTTACTTTGCTTGATTTAATTTTATTTCGTATCCCTATTTTGTATAATATTTCAACCAGTAGTCTTTTCCCATTTTATTTAAAGAAAATTATGACCAATTGCATTTGTTGAAATATTATGTTCTTTGTCACTTCGTTGAATTACCCAAACTGATTCGGCTGATCATCCTGTGAGCCAGCATTGGATTGTTGAAGATTGAAGATCCCATTTTCGCAGCAGCTTCACGATCAAAAGTAAATGGGTCAAGGATGATTGGAAAATAATAGTTTATTGGGTTTTAATATTTTAAGGGCAAAAAAGTCTTTATCAAATTAAATATAATTATAAAATCTGAAAAATTAAGATGGGGCACGTGAGTCACTGATTTAAGAACAGAGGGTGTATTTAGCTTATTGATTTTTCATAGGGGGTTTTAAGCTCTTTCGATGTTTTACAGGGGGTCAAAATGCAATTATCCCCACGTAGGCCTTATCTACATTTATCCTATTTTTCTTTTTTACTAGCAAAAACAGAAAGACAATTAACAACTTCTTTTACCCATTTAAATATACTGAATTGTTTTTTTTGTTTGTTTTTGTTTGTTTTTTTTAGAAGCACTTCTTCTTTGTGATACTATTATTAATAGGAGGAAATAAATCATAACAAAATAAAAATTCAAATACAAAGTGGATGTGAATAAAATTGCTCCAACTTAATTATGTTTCTACACAAGAATTATTCTACTCAATACTATATTATTAAGCATTAGAACTCATATTTAATTTTTTTTTTTAATATTCCCAAGCATATCAATCTCTTTCCATCATGCTACTTCTCAGTAATACTATTACTTGTTTGAACATAACAAAACATAAACTTTGAGCAAAAAGAATCTCACACACACATATAACAGAAGATTCTTAAAATGTATTCGTATCTATAATATCCATATTTTAAGAGAAAACACAAGTTTTAGATGGCTTAGAATAAATATAACAAAAGTAAAGTAAAACCATAATTATCGAAATCCTATTTTTCACTTGGGGCCCATTATTGTGTAGTCAACTAATAGCAACGAATTAAATTCCATGTGCAATTTGCTTTGCATGATGGCCCCCGCCCACTCTCCCCACGTCCACACAATTTCTCTCATCATTCATCGACACTGTATTGTACATTCTTCGCCGGCGAATTCTTCTCCATGTTGGAATTTCGATCCCGTAACATTTTTCCTTTACTTCCCCTATGCTTTTTCTTCCTCCATTTTTCTTCCATTTTCGTCCCCACTTTCACTTACACTCTACCCGATCAGTACTTCATCAACTGCGGTTCCAGTTCCAGTGTAGATGTCTACGGCAAGACCTTCGTCGGCGACGAGAATCGCGGCCGATTTTCCTTGTCGTCCGGAAACAACGGCCCTGTCCAAGATCCTAGATTTTCCGGTGTTGGACTGTACCGGAGTGCGAGAGTTTTCAGGAAGCGATCTTGGTATGAGTTCGATGCAGAACAAGACGGCACTTTTGTGGTACGCTTTCATTTCCTGCCATTTCCCTCCTTGGGAAATGTCTCCGACGCTCGTTTCAGTGTTGTGGCATCTGGGTTTTCGCTTTTGTCCCAATTTACTGTCGAAAAGTCGAATTCGTCTCCATATGTTGAGGAGTTTTTTATTAAGATGGCTGCCGGGAAATTCAAGGTTTATTTTGTGCCGGAGGGATATAATTCTTTCGCTTTTGTAAATGCGATCGAATTTTTCATTGCTCCACCTGGATTTCTCCCTGATTCTGCCACTCGTGTCACTCGAGAAGGAAGTAGGGGAGATGATTACAAAAATCTTTTATCTCTCCCTTCGCGTGTGATTCATAGGATTAACGTCGGAGGGAAAAATATAATGCCCAACAATGACACCTTGTTGAGGAGTTGGATTCCTGATGATCCTTATTTGTTTAACAATGAAACAGCGAAAGATAGTGTACCTTATGGTTTTAGGCCTCAATACCAGAGCCCGGGGTCGACCGAATTCGATGCCCCTGAGTTTGTGTACAGGACTGCGAAGCAAATGAACATTGATAACAGTAGGTCTAATCTTTTCAATATGACTTGGCGCTTTCCTGTGAAAGGAGGAGCTAAGCATCTTTTGAGAGTGCACTTCTGTGATATCGTTAGCGTTACCTCGAATGAAGGTCTGAAATTCTACCTTTATGTGTATAGTCAGTTCAGTGTGAGGATATGGCCATTTGATGTCATTCCTCAGCTAGCATCTCCTTTCTACAGAGATTATCTGGTTGATTCGGATGATTCGGGCTTTATCAATGTGAGTGTCGGCCCCGACGACACTTCCAGAGTTGCAAATGCTTTCCTTAATGGGGTAGAGATAATGCAGTTGATTGAAGACACCAGTTCAGTTTCTGATGAAGGGGGTGGTGGTGGTACACATTTGTTTATCATCATAGGGTCGGTGGTGGGAAGTGCAATATTTGTAGTCATTGTGATCTTGCTGATCGTCTTTCTTTGTTTCAAAAGAAGGAAGTTGAAGGCGGTCGAGACATTTGATCGGCCATTAGTACCTCTTTACGGAGGTAGTTCTTACAGTAGAACTACAGATAAAACTGTCCTCGGATCGCCCTTTGCTGATCTAAACCTCGGTTTGAAGTTACATTTATCTGAAATTCAGTCTGCCACGAAAAATTTCGACCCCAAGTTGATCATTGGTGAAGGTGGATTTGGAAAAGTGTACAAGGGCATGTTGAGGAATGGTACAAGAGTTGCTGTCAAAAGAAGTGAGCCAGAGAGCGGTCAAGGCGTTCCTGAATTCGAAACAGAGATAATGGTTTTGTCGAGTATTCGCCACAACCATCTCGTTTCACTAGTTGGGTATTGCGACGAAAGGGATGAGATGATTCTTGTTTATGAGTTTATGGAGAAGGGAACTTTAAGGGAACATCTGTATAGCGAAGAATCTAGGGAAAAGTCCACTCCGAGATCTACATTGTCATGGGAGCAAAGGGTTCGCATCTGTGTTGGTGCAGCAAAAGGCATTCATTATCTACACACTGGTTCAAGTGGGGTGATAATACACCGGGATATCAAATCAACCAACATTTTACTGGATGAATACTACGTTGCTAAAGTTGCAGATTTCGGGCTTTCGAGATCCGGCCCTCCGGATCAAACTCACGTTAGCACTGAAGTAAAAGGCAGCTTCGGATATCTGGATCCTGAATACTTTAAATTCTTACAACTAACACAAAAATCCGATGTGTACTCTTTCGGGGTTGTACTTCTTGAGGTATTATGTGCAAGGCCGGTTGTCTCGGCCAGAGACCCGGTTAGCTTGGTCGAGTGGGGAATGTCTTGGATAAGAAAAGAGCAGCTGGAACAGATCGTGGACCCTCTTCTTGAAGGCAAGATCAATCCCGGTTCGTTGAGAAAATTCGGGGAAACCGTGGAGAAATGCTTGCAAGAATATGGAGCAGATAGGCCTAACATGGTTGATGTTCTGTGGGACTTGGAGTATTGTTTGCAGCTGCATCAGACGGTTACGCCGCAGGTACCATACGACGATAGCATGACAGACGTCGGAGTACCGATGCCGGTTATCCAACGGTTGCCTTCTCACAGCCTCCCCAGTGATGATGATGATGAATCCCACATGAGCTTTACTAATACAAGTCAAGTTAATGCTGGAGAGGTGTTCTCCCTGTTGAAAATTGATGAAGCTAGATGACTTTTTGTTTTTTGCTTGCTGTAATGTAATGGATTTGTGAATTATAGAGTGTTATTATTATGTGTATTTAGATAGTGCGTATCACATTTAAAACTTGTAAGTTTAATTTAGTTCATGACTGAGTTAAGTTGAAAATCATGTTTGGATAAAAAAAATGATAGAACTTAAAATTAATTAGAGTATGATAATTGATACCAAAGACACGAGTCACATAATGTTATAAAAATAATGTAAATAATTTTTTTTTATGACGTGGAAACCTGAAGCCGCAAATTATTCTAGTTTAGTCTGGTAATTCGCATTGAGCAAGGTCCGTGCGATATGCTCACCCGAAAAAGTGTGATATGGGCGAACGAACTTTTGACCATTTATCAAGAGCTTACCTATTCCACTTAGGGGTGATATACTCACATTTGTAAAAAGTTGTTAAGAGTCTTTTGTTTGAATCTTAAATTTATTTAGATAAATGTGGATTACGTTTTGATATTTATTTTTCAATAATTACTATTTTGAATTAATTATATTGAAGAATTTAATTTATAATATTTTATTTTGATTAAAATTCTAAATTATACATAAATTTTATAATCTATATTTCCTTAATTTTGATACCTATTTTTCATCAAACATTCATGCAATATCGACAAAAAGTTATTACTCCCATGATTTTTTTTCTTTCTATTCACATTTTCATAGATAGAATGGATTAAATATATATGATTCTATTTTATAATTTCAGTGAGAAATATTTTTTATTGTCAAACATATATTCACTTTATATATATCATTTTTTAGCTTTTCAAAGCATGGTGTAGCAAATGTCAATTCAATTAATCGGAAGAATACCCAATTTAAAGGCAAAATAGAAAGCCTTCAATAATAAAAAAAAACTTTGTCATTTTAATCACATTTTTATAGGTATAATAATAAAATAAATATATATTCTCTTTTAATATTTGTAGTGAAAATATATTTTTATTATTCAACATCTAATCATTTTTAATGTTAAAATTTTTATATTTTTAATTCTAAGAATTAAGTTTTGAAAAAATGTTATATATCTAATGTATTTTTATTATCAAATATCTATTATTTTGAAGTATCATTGTTTTCCAAATAATTTTATTATAATTATGTTGTAAGCACATGTTATTTTCTATTAGAATTTTATTTATTTATTTAAAAAAAAAACACTACTTTGATACTTATGTGTTTTGATTCTATTAATTTAAATTCATAAGAAATACGCCAAATCAAATCATTGAAGTTGAATTTGTATATTTAAATATGAGGCGAATTCATACATTATATTTTTAATAATAAAAAAATTATATGAAAATAGTTTATTCATTGATCGCACATATATTACAATAGCATATGAGGTTCAAGTTTACAAATGCAATACGATATTTGGAACCAATTAAAATGTTGTGTTTAATGAGTCCAAAAAAATATTATAGTGTTTTTTTTCTAATATAGCTTGCTTATATTAGTATATTGAATTATGAAACTTATTTTTAATATCATTTATGGTGATGTTCACTACACATATTGTAAGGCCCAAAAATATTAAGTTCTGAATTACAGGATTTAAGATTTAAATTCCGAATAAGAGAGAAAATATGAATTTAAGAATGTATGAAAATTAGAGATTTCAATTTCGGGTCAGAAATATTTAATTTGAGGATTTTCGGATTTTAAGATTTTAATATCCGAAATTCTTAAATTAAAAGATTAAAAATATTTGCAATTGATATTTATGGAATTTAAGATGTGAATTCCAAGATTATAAATATCAAGAATTGAATTTGAGGATGAAATCCAAGCAAGGACCCCTTTGCAAATATTAAGTAGTTCAAGGACTAAAATGCGATAAGGTCCAAAATGATTTAATTTTAATTCGAGAATATTTAATTTGAGAATATTTAGAGTTTAGACTTGACTTTTAATATTCTTAAATTATTTAGGATTGAAATTGAATTAAAAGATTGGCCGAGGACCAAATTGCAATTATTGAAGAATTCAGGGACTAAACTGCAAATAGGTCAATATATATCTTATTACACCTTTGTTTCAGCAGAATTCACGTGAATCATCAGGGGAGAAAATCAGAAAACTTTTCCAAACCACTTTTATCCCTTTAAACTTCAATATCTTTTGATCCGCCCGGTAGAATTTCCGATTGATCGTATATTTGCGATCACAGCTCTGAGTGCTACGTTTTGACGTAAGTTTTATGAAGTTCTACCATGTTTGAATTTTAAGTTGTTGTTATCATTTATATTTGGTTGTATAAATATGTTCTAGCATATACGACGATAGCACATCTAAGATGGATTGAGAAAAGATCGTCGTTTGAACATGCTTATGAATTTTGAAAGATTTATCAAAAATCTGAAATTTGGGATTTGTTATGTACGTTTATAAGATGCTCAAATGGTGATGATTATTAGTTTAGATGGTTGAATTAATAATGATAATGCATTTGGAAAGACTGAAATCGTACCGTTACGCCGCTGGTTCAAGATTTTGACTTGTTATGCATTCTAAATGTCTAGAGCTCATATTCAAGTTGATTGTGGAGGAATTGAATATGAGTTTATGTTTAGAATGAAGATATAATGATATTTGAATCAAAAGATTTATCGAACTCGAATAGTGACGACGTCGGTTTGAATTCCGATTGTATTAGCAAGATTTGAACTGTATAAGCTGTAAAAAAAACATCGATTAAGATTGAAAATTGATGTTTAGTTATGTTATCATCTATTTCAGATTTGAAGTACCGATTATCGTAGTTGAATCGACGAGTTCGAGTTCGAATGACTTGAAGTGTTTGCAGTTGAAAAAAAAACACCTTCAAGGAGCACATATTGAAATGAGCAGCATTGTATGACTGATTTGGCTAGCTTTGAGATACTCAGCATTGACAACAGATTCAAGATGTTTGATCGCGATGAAAGGTATGATTCGACATTATCCTCGCCAGGCAGAACAACTCGAGAACGTGGTGGTTTTCGAGTTTTCCTAAAATCACATACTTATTTGTCTAAGTGTGTTAAGTGATGTATTTCTTATTATTGCCTTGCATGATGTTTGAATTGTGTGTTCAAGATGTGTTAGCTTATTTAATGCATACAGATTATGTTGCATTCATATTGAACCCTACCTTGAATAGCACAGAGGGCAGAATGGCCTAGAGTGCATATGACGTTTGGAGAACTGTAGTGAGTGGCATGGAATGTAGATTTACTTCCAGAGTCAAATGACTCATGGCACGGAATATAGATTTATATCCAGAGCTAGATGACTCACTATAGTTGCACCAAAGTCAGGGGAATTAAGATATTTAACGCCACCTCGATTGGGAGAGTCGGTGGTTAGTTAAAGATTTTATCCCCCGGGATCCCAAGAACTAAGCTTATTGGTATCAGATTTGATAGCCTTTTCCTTGGCACATGCATTGCATTTATGCATTAACCTAGAGTTTTCTATGATTTAGATTATGCAGTTATAAATGCTAGCATGTTGTGATACACTATTCTAGATTTGAATGTATGCTATTGCTTTAGATGAATCATTATGTGTTAAGAGTTTAAGTGTCGATGATGATTCTATGATCTACATGTTATTACATGTTTTATGATTTTAGATTAGTATGACATATAGATTTCATATGCTTTCATGATGTATATGCATGTCTTTCATACTGAGATTTATTCTCACCGGAGTTATCCGGCTGTTGCTTTGTTTGTATGTGTGCATTGCATCAGGTTGGGGCATGATCAAGCTAGAGTTGGCTTGGATAGCTTGAGAAGAGAGATAGCATGTGGTGATTCGGGTTTTAAGAAGCTGATATGTATTGTATATAAACATGTTAGAAGATAAGGAATCTTGTACTTGTGTCTGTAAATCCTAGTTTATATTCATGAGTTGATGTATTTAGATGCTAGGATTTATTTATTAATGCATGTTTATTGTTTTAGCAGCATGTTAAATATTGAAGGGCACCAAGAAAGCAGCAAATTCAGAAGTTGAACAGCTGCAGTTTTGGAGTAGGGTATGCCCGCTCGATCGGTAGAATGTAACCGATCGAGCGAGGCCCATTTTGTCCAAAACAGAGAAGCCAATTTTTTTGCCCACTCGATCGGTAGAGTTTAACCGATTGAGCGAGGCCATATGTTTGCAGACCCGAGGGTTTATACTTTGTGCTCGATCGGTAAGGTTCACCCGATCGAGCGAGGGGCCTTCTTTTAAAAAAATAATAATAATTTTTTTAGCTCTTGGTTTGAACAATATTTTATTACATGATTAATTGTTAATGAATCATTTATTGCCCTAAGATGAGATTACATGATTACTTGTTACTGAATCATTTATTGTCCTAAGATGAGATTAGCAACCCGGGTCCCCACAACAGGTGGTATCAAAGCATAAAGTCTTGGAGCGTAAAGTTTTGGACTAAGATAGAAGTTGAGCGGGGTAGATTGAGTCGCATGCATTTATAGTATTGCATGATTATGCTTTACTTGATTTACAGAATTGTATGCGACTATGATTGCTTGATTGAACTCTACTTGCTTTATTGAGATAAGAATTACATGCTTATATGCTGATATGTATGCCTGAGTTATTGAATTCATTAGAATAAGTGAATTCGTTTAAGCATGTATTATGTGAAAAGCATGAGAATTTGCAAGTATGTGTTCTATTCAAAAGCATGAGATTATATGTATGTTATACTTAAATTGTATGTTATAATCTCTGCCATATCGATTGCTTCTGTTATCAAAGAAGACAGCTTATGCAGATAGCATGAGAACCTCAGGCAGAACAGAACTGCAGATAGAACATAATAGTGTTGAGGTAAGTTTTTGAATCGATTGTACTGAGGAGTATGTTAGTTGAACAACTCCAAAGCTATGAATCATCAACTCAGAAAGATACAAAATATGCTATGTCTAGAAAGGAGTTGATTTGAAGAGCTGGATCAGTTGTTCAAGAGAAGCATATTCAGATGAACATAGAACCAGCCTCATTTTATATCAACTCCAGGACTTAGCAAGAAGTTGGTGAAGTTTCCAGAAGAAGTACTGAAATTGTTTGGCAGGTAAGTAAACAGAATTGTTTCTTTCCGTATATGCTAAAGATGATAGAACAGTAGAGACGCATAAGTTGATTTCAAGCCAGTAAGAGAAGAACGAAATCATGAACCGGTAGTACGAGGCAGAGTTGAATTTTTATTCACGCCTCGATAATTGTGGAAACACTATGATCATCACCTTCATTATAACTTTCATAGCAATATAGCTATGAAGCAAGCGATAGTGACAATAACAGCAAAGATTGATTTAGTCTAAACGCCAGCAGATGACAACATGTAAGCATAACTCCCCTAGCTGAAACAGATCAAGAGAAAATTTGAATGACAGATAATGTCATAAGCAATAAGCAAGTACAGAAAATGAGGCTCAAGTTGTATCAGATAAGAATATTACATGTAAGTGAGTTAATTCTAGTTAAACGTTTATATATCGATTGCATAGCTCATAGATAAGTGATTTGTTATGCTATAATTCGTATCTGATGAGCCTTTATTCAATATATTTGCCGAGATTTTTGCCTTTGAGTAGAAGAAATGCATTTGATGATTAGACAGAGAAGATGAAATGCAGACTTGAGGAAATAAGATTGAATATGCATTATAGATATTAATGCAAGAACTGAGTATCAAATAAGAATTGATTGATTCTGTGCAGTGATTAAGTTAGATCAGCAATAGCAATGAGTAGAGATCTATTTGATATGAGTTGCAGAAATAAATTTCTATTATGTCGGTACTGTTTATAACACGATGACCGTGGGTCGATATATTGAACTAGTACAGCATTAACCTAGAATTGACAGCTATATCAATGGTTAGAATGTACAGAAATAGTTCAATGACATATTTCGACCTTTCTACGACATGAATGCAGTTCTATATAGAGTGGTGTCTAGTACGAAAGTATTATGGCAACTCATATAGAAGAGCATTACTTGAAATGAGGAACTTCAGAAACAGCTAGCAGATTGAGTAGAAAAGAGTTATGTAGTACCGAAATGATGATTAATTCTATGACAATAAGTTAATTCGAAAAGATTATATTCGACTATTGTCAGCTAAGAATTAATAAATGAACTCATGTCAATAGAGAATAATAAAAATCAGTTACAGTTGAGCTTTATCTTCAATTTTGCTGAAGCTATTACATCATAGAAATCATGATTCTTGAATTTCTTGATATCGATTCTGAGGTTTTTGTATTCGACCTCGATCGAGTTTGATAGACTCTTATTTTTTTTACTAGAGTCTGATTTGTTTCATTCTTCTTGATTTTTATGATGCAAGTGATATGGTATCACTTAGCAGATTTTATCATTCAGAATATGTAATTTTGGATGATCTTGATTTGAGCAAGTTCCTTTGAGCTGAGATTTGAGAATTTTGATTATTTGATGTATTTATTCAGTGTATCTTGAAGTATTTGGCTCGTAACTGATAGAAATTCAGATTCAGAAAACTAGCAAGATTTCTGGGTTTTAGCTAATTGTTGGATTTATTGGGTACAGATCTGTACTTGTTGAATGTTTATGCTTGGCAGATACTTAAACGATCAGAATTGTTGTGATCCAAGCTAAACTCAAATTAGTTTGGACAGATAAAAGCAACATGGATCTTAAGATCAAGCAATAGAATCTGGAATGAGAATGCTAGATTAAGATAAGAGATAAGACAGCAGAGCAGAACAGATGAATGTTACAGTGAATATCGTTTGATTATGCTAGATATTCTAGATATGGAATATCAGATTCTGAAAGAGGCATATGACAATATATGTAATATTGATTCAGTTGTCTAAACATGTATGACTTACATGTAGTCATTACTTGGAAATAAGTTTTGGTGAAAGAATTGAAAACAGATACGACAGAATTGACAGTACCAATACTAAAATTCCAGTAAAAGAAGCAGAAAAGAAGAACTCAAGTGGTTTCTGTAACAGATTAGTTACATAAGAGTTGAAATCAGATCATTTTTTTGAACGACTTTGGTTCAAATCTACTCGAATCATCATGATTTTGCGATTTAGAGTGTAGTAGATTTTGACAGATTCATGAATATGTTGTATTAGATATGATACAAACATAAAAGATACTTGTCATGCATTTAGCAAGATGATCAGATTACAGGAATTATGGAAATCTATTGTCAAGATAGAGACTTTAGATTTGTTTTCTAGATTGTGGCATTGATTGTCAGATGTTCTAAGTGTTTGGTTGTATGAGATTTCATTATACCATCCTCTGATTAGTGGATTATCAGATGTGATTATCCAGATTTCCGAGGATATTCTCAGAACGATAGTACTAGATTCGGTACTAATTGATTGATTATTTGCCACTTGATTACTATGATTCCTGTGACAGCTATTTGATTGATATACAGACAATATTTTTATGATTGATTGATCAGAAACACAAAATTGTCTTTATATTGAAATAATCTTACAGAAATATCAGCTATCAGACCAGATATGAGTAAAGAAACGATAGAGAATGTGAAGATTGCTTCGAACAGAATAAGAATAGAGCAGCATTAACAGAGCTAGTAGATGAGTAACAGATAGAGAATTGAAGCCTGAACAGAATGATCAAAAAAGAAATTCTTTTCCGAACATCATTAGGTTCAGAAAGAGATTTCAGAATTGATTTCTGTGAGTATTTGATCTAGCTTATGGATTACTACTCGAATTGTCAGATAGATGAATTGTTATCCATATGCATTGGCTGAAAAATATCAGCTAGAATATGTATGTGCATTCAATTCAAATACAACAGAAGTAGATAAGATGTTAAGCAAGACAGATTAACTGATGCAGAATTAGATCACGAGAAAGAGCAACTTAGATATAAGTTGACTTAGTGATTATATGTTTTGGCAGAAGTAATCAGAAAGAAGATTAAGATACGATAGAAGAGAAGATATCAGAATAGATATCGAAAGTTCAGAGAATTGAAGTCAGTATTACTTCAGTCAGCTATACAGCTTACGAGAATCAGCAGTAAGATCGAATGCGATTTCGAGGACGAAATCATTCCTTAGAGGGGAGGAATTGTAAGGCCCGAAAATATTAAGTTCTGAATTACAGGATTTAAGATTTAAATTCCGAATAATAGAGAAAATATGAATTTAAGAATGTATGGAAATTAGAGATTTCAATTTCGGGTCAGAAATATTTAATTTGAGGATTTTCGGATTTTAAGATTTTAATATCCGAAATTCTTAAATTAAAAGATTAAAAATATTTGCAATTGATATTTATGGAATTTAAGATGTGAATTCCAAGATTATAAATATCAAGAATTGAATTTGAGGATGAAATCCAAGCAAGGACCCCTTTGCAAATATTAAGTAGTTCAAGGACTAAAATGCGATAAGGTCCAAAATGATTTAATTTTAATCCGAAAATATTTAATTTAAGAATATTTAGAGTTTAGACTTGACTTTTAATATTCTTAAATTATTTAGGATTGAAATTGAATTAAAAGATTGGCCGAGGACCAAATTGCAATTATTGAAGAATTCAGGGACTAAACTGCAAATAGGTCAATATATATCTTATTACACCTTTGTTTCAGCAGAATTCACGTGAATCATCAGGGGAGAAAATCAGAAAACTTTTCCAAACCACTTTTATCCCTTTAAACTTCAATATCTTTTGATCCGCCCGGTAGAATTTCCGATTGATC
The DNA here is from genome assembly GCF_033568475.1 of Henckelia pumila. Lineage (NCBI taxonomy): Eukaryota > Viridiplantae > Streptophyta > Magnoliopsida > Lamiales > Gesneriaceae > Henckelia > Henckelia pumila. The sequence goes on from NC_133121.1 coordinate 12,324,052, forward strand.
GTATATTTGCGATCACAGCTCTGAGTGCTACGTTTTGACGTAAGTTTTATGAAGTTCTACCATGTTTGAATTTTAAGTTGTTGTTATCATTTATATTTGGTTGTATAAATATGTTCTAGCATATACGACGATAGCACATCTAAGACGGATTGAGAAAAGATCGTCGTTTGAACATGTTTATGAATTTTGAAAGATTTATCAAAAATCTGAAATTTGGGATTTGTTATGTACGTTTATAAGCTGCTCAAATGGTGATGATTATTAGTTTAGATGGTTGAATTAATAATGATAATGCATTTGGAAAGACTGAAATCGTACCGTTACGCCGCTGGTTCAAGATTTTGACTTGTTATGCATTCTAAATGTCTAGAGCTCATATTCAAGTTGATTGTGGAGGAATTGAATATGAGTTTATGTTTAGAATGAAGATATAATGATATTTGAATCAAAAGATTTATCGAACTCGAATAGTGACGACGTCGGTTTGAATTCCGATTGTATTAGCAAGATTTGAACTGTATAAGCTGTAAAAAAAACATCGATTAAGATTGAAAATTGATGTTTAGTTATGTTATCATCTATTTCAGATTTGAAGTACCGATTATCGTAGTTGAATCGACGAGTTCGAGTTCGAATGACTTGAAGTGTTTGCAGTTGAAAAAAAAACACCTTCAAGGAGCACATATTGAAATGAGCAGCATTGTATGACTGATTTGGCTAGCTTTGAGATACTCAGCATTGACAACAGATTCAAGATGTTTGAATCGCGATGAAAGGTATGATTCGACATTATCCTCGCCAGGCAGAACAACTCGAGAACGTGGTGGTTTTCGAGTTTTCCTAAAATCACATACTTATTTGTCTAAGTGTGTTAAGTGATGTATTTCTTATTATTTCCTTGCATGATGTTTGAATTGTGTGTTCAAGATGTGTTAGCTTATTTAATGCATACAGATTATGTTGCATTCATCTTGAACCCTACCTTGAATAGCACAGAGGGCAGAATGGCCTAGAGTGCATATGACGTTTGGAGAACTGTAGTGAGTGGCATGGAATGCAGATTTACTTCCAGAGTCAAATGACTCATGGCACGGAATATAGATTTATATCCAGAGCTAGATGACTCACTATAGTTGCACCAAAGTCAGGGAAATTAAGATATTTAACGCCACCTCGATTGGGAGAGTCGGTGGTTAGTTAAAGATTTTATCCCCCGGGATCCCAAGAACTAAGCTTATTGGTATCAGATTTGATAGCCTTTTCCTTGGCACATGCATTGCATTTATGCATTAACCTAGAGTTTTCTATGGTTTATATTATGCAGTTATAAATGCTAGCATGTTGTGATACACTATTCTAGATTTGAATGTGTGCTATTGCTTTAGATGAATCATTATGTGTTAAGAGTTTAAGCGTCGATGATGATTCTATGATCTACATGTTATTACATGTTTTATGATTTTAGATTAGTATGACATATAGATTTCATATGCTTTCATGATGTATATGCATGTCTTTCATACTGAGATTTATTCTCACCGGAGTTATCCGGCTGTTGCTTTGTTTGTATGTGTGCATTGCATCAGGTTGGGGCATGATCAAGCTAGAGTTGGCTTGGATAGCTTGAGAAGAGAGATAGCATGTGGTGATTCGGGTTTTAAGAAGCTGATATGTATTGTATATAAACATGTTAGAAGATAAGGAATCTTGTACTTGTGTCTGTAAATCCTAGTTTATATTCATGAGTTGATGTATTTAGATGCTAGGATTTATTTATTAATGCATGTTTATTGTTTTAGCAGCATGTTAAATATTGAAGGGCACCAAGAAAGCAGCAAATTCAGAAGTTGAACAGCTGCAGTTTTGGAGTAGGGTATGCCCGCTCGATCGGTAGAATGTAACCGATCGAGCGAGGCCCATTTTGTCCAAAACAGAGAAGCCAATTTTTCTGCCCACTCGATCGGTAGAGTTTAACCGATTGAGCGAGGCCATATGTTTGCAGACCCGAGGGTTTATACTTTGTGCTCGATCGGTAAGGTTCACCCGATCGAGCGAGGGGCCTTCTTTTATAAAAAAATAATAATTTTTTTAGCTCTTGGTTTGAACAATATTTTATTACATGATTAATTGTTAATGAATCATTTATTGCCCTAAGATGAGATTACATGATTACTTGTTACTGAATCATTTATTGCCCTAAGATGAGATTAGCAACCCGGGTCCCCACACATATATTACCTTAAACACAAATTTTGTAAAAGTGTAAATGTTGCTAATTTTTTTTAAATTATTTGATATTTTAATTGTGATAGTGAAAAATTATATGCATTTTTTGTTGTTGTTATATTTGTTACAATTTACATGTAGCTCATTAATATTTCAATATGATCCATTCATACTAAATATTATTGTATTTTTATTAATATTTTATTATTATATTATCATAATCACAAGAGTTTTTCTCCTCTTAATTTATCTCACACTTCTACATTTTTAAGACAAAAATCATCAGTACCAATAATACTCACAAATATTAAAAATGAAAAATGAATCACTTGGGACATAATCACAAGAGTTTTTCCTTTTAGTTTACCTCATACTTCTATATTTTTCAAGACAAAAAATCATCACCATTAATACTCATAATTAATAAAAATAAAAACTATTCACTTAAAAACAACAATAGTTTGTTATAAGAAAAAAATAGATGGTAAAAATTCTTTATATATTTATAATTTTTTTCTCATTATTGTTTTATTTAAAATGAATTTAAGAATATGATGAAAACTAATAAAATGTTGTATTGAATGGGTAAAAAATAAATAAATACATTAATACACAAATTAAATGAATAAGAACATATTGATTTCCACAAATTCAATATCTTAAATTTGGTCCTGAAATTTACACTATTTTTTCACCCAATGTCCATGCAATTAATACAAATCATTAATAATTTTTTAGAAACTTAATAAATACACAATGCAAAAACTATGTTAATTATTCATACTTTTATAATAAAAATAAAATATATATATATATATTCTGAAAAGTCAATGTTGTGCAACATCAAATTTCCGATATATAATATATTGTTGTTGTAATACTAATTTCAGTTGTTGAGTATAGTTATCATGATAATTGTAATTCTATAATAATATATGGTATGATCGATGGACGAGTATTCAATGAAATTCAATAAAACACCGTCAAAATTGATACGGTTAATTTTTGGTAATTCACACAACACAATAATGAAATGCAAAAATTAAAGAACACAAATATTTACGTGGTTCGGCCAAAAAAGTACCTACGTCAAAGGGCGGAGTAAATCTTATAAAGACTGAAACTGAGAATTATAAGTCGAGCTTACAACTCAAGAACTATACACAAATCTCACTGAAATCAAAGTTTAAGACGTCTTTGATCTTCCTCAGTATCTGCGTATAACCTCTCTTGAACTCACTCTTCTATTGGCAAAACCGATATGTACCCAGCTAACTGATGTATATATATAGACGAATTATGTAACTCTGTAACTGACCGTGTAACCGTCTAACAACATCTCTAACAAACCAACAAACTGGATGAACTTGTACAGACGGCTGAATGGACGCTGGCCAGTTGACCACCCTGTTGTGCAGATATACAGTTGAACACACTCGACTGATTTCATTCTCAACTGATTCTAGCTCTATAGCTTCAAATACTGCTTTATTTCAGTCGAGCTTCCATCTCGACCAGTTGAGACTGTCCATAGCTGATCCCATCAGTTGTCTTAGCGTTCAGTTGAGCTTGTGACTTCAGTTACACTCAGCATTCAGTTGCCACTTTCAGTACAGGTTCCTCACTTCAGTTTTGATCCCCTGAACTGAGACCAATCAACTTTAATTTGCAAACACTAGTTTCAACAATATATTCTTTCTTTTTTTAAGAATAATATTCTTTCTTATTATTACTATTATTTTTGTCATTACACTAATATAAGATATTAAAAATAAATTGGATTACAACCGGTCAAACATGTGATTTTGACTCTTCATAAGTTTTTTTAAAATAATTTTTATTAAACAAGTTTTGCAAGCTTTTATATATATATATATATATATATATATATATATATATGTTTTATAAATTTCTAAATGGTGTAGTCGGATTAATTAATCAATTTTTGGTCATGTGTTCAAGTTAGTTGATGGTGATGGTTTACTTATGGATGACCTAGCTTCTGAGAAGCTCTAGTACGTTAAGTTGCTGACGTTGCACTGCTTGATTTGATTGGCTATATGAGCCATAAAATAAGGATACTGTTAGTAGAGAAATGATAAGATTGATCTCGAAGAAATATGAGACAACACTAGCAGTAAGACACGCTCCTCTCTGGATTTATGAACTTAACAACCCGACTCATCTGCGCTACCACGAGTATAAAAAAATAAAGTTGCGCCTTGGCTAAGCACTATAGCTTTTGGCCTAATGGTAAACGCTTGATCCTGACATATTAAATAAAAATAAAAATAAATAAATGCTAAAGTTATTAATATCCATAAAATAAAAATTATAAGAGATGAGTTGAAATTTGATATGTATTATTTACAATAATATAACATTAAATACCAATATTGAATGGTGTGCGGGATAATATATACTAGCAATTGTGGCACACACGATGCATGTGTACACAAAATATAGAATCTCTCTCATTCCGGCACGAGATCGGTTCATTCATGTCTCCCTCCTTCTAGAAGCCTACCAGGAGCCGCTCATTGTCCGTGCAAACCTCTTGGCATCGGCGATCACTCTCCGTCTCCTCAGCCCCGGGCGTCACATGCCCACCATCTTCCGCTTGGTTCGTCCCAGAACCATACCGTACTAAGAGAGGTCGGCTCTGATATCATTTGTAACGACCCACTGTATCAAGATGAGTCTTTTCAGCGTGCCTCACTCACACGCACCCTGAGAAACTTTCCAGGGGGTCACCCATCCTATAATTGCCCCAAGTCAAGCACACTTAATTTTGAAATTCTTATTTGATGAGCTCCCGAAAAGAAAATGCACCTTCTTGATATGAGTAATACATATGAAATCTTTTAAGCCTTCCTCAACTATGTAGTCTCATACCTACATACTCTCAGAATCCCTCTCATTTTGGCACGGGATCGGTTCATTCATGTCTCCCTCCGCCTAGAAGCCTACCAGGAGCCGCTCATTGTCCGTGCAACCTCTTGGCACTGGCGATCATTCCCCGCCTCCTCAATCCCGGGCGTCACATAAACCCAACCCCGGGCGTCACATAAACCCTCTCCCTTTATTAATGTATAGATAACGTGTGTAACTATGAGCGAACACGGTGCGATTTGGCTCAATTTTTACAATTAATTTAAACCGAGAAGCCATATATAACTCGTTTTGAAAGATTTTTAACGGGTTTTGAGATAAAATTTCTTATGCGGTTTCCTATTTTTTTCAGTTAGATGGTTTTTACCGTAATAAGAGATTAGCAAATAGAAGACATGACATTAAATCCAATTTTTCTAGCAAATGATCAGTTAACATACATAACTAATAATTATTAACCATTGTTGCACATGCAATGTGTGTCTACAAAATACAAAAATAAATTCAACATAATTTTATAAAACTCCAAAAATATAAATCTATTGTGATCTTGGAATTATTTTTGTTTTAGATGATATCGTGGCAAGAAACAAGTTGAAAAATTATTGCCCAAAAAAAAAGAATAACTGTAATAATAATAAGAATAACTGTAATAATAATAATAATAATAATAATAATAATAATAATAATAATAATAATAATAATAATAATAATAATAATAATAATAATAATAATAATAATAAGGGAAATTTCGGAATATTGAAAATGGCTTCACCAAAAAGTTTGTTATATTAGGAGGTCTTTCTTTATTGATAGTATAAATGAAATATTTTGATTTTTAAAAAAACAATACGATTATAAATTTAGTCAAGAAATAAAGGAATATTAATAGAGTTAAAATCTTGAACACAATTTTCAAAAGACGAGATAAGTTGTGAATTTATTTTCCAGAAGCTCTGAAATACTCGTGACAACTTGCAACAAAATTAGGAATAAGGTGGAAGTAGGTTTTGGACCAAATATAAAAATTGTTTGAAAAATATTATTATTATTATTATTATTATTATGTTGAATATTGAATGTTGAATGTTGAATAATGAGTTGTAAAATGTGGAAAATTAGTGTGTGATGATGTAGATGATGATGTATTTATTTTTGGACTAATCTCAAATGTGGATCTATAAATAGGTCTTCATTTGTGATGAAAAATACAATTGAATTGAGAGAAAAATATTATAAAGTGTAGAGTTTGATATATTTTAAGTTTTTGGAGTATTTACTTTTTACCGTAAATTTTTACTTTTTCACAACACGTTATCAGCACGATCGCTCGAAGGTTTTCTATATTTTTCGACGCTCCAAAATACAAGAAGAAGTCAAAAATATTCAACAAGTAAGAATTTTTATTTTACTAATTATATATTTTTATTGTGTATATATTAATATATAATATCATGTATGAAAAAATAAGTTTTTTTTTATCAAAACTTGTTATAAATCCTGGGAGAATGTTAAGACGACATCCCACACTCCCGGTAAGGGATACGACAAGTATAAAAGCCTCTAAGGTTTTTAAACAATAACGTGATATATATTTATTATGTATATATATTAACTATATTAATATATAATTTCATGTTATTATATAAAAGGTTGTCTATGACACTGACCTTATAATAACGTGATATGATATATATATTATTGTGTATTTATATACTAACCATATTTGTATAATCTCATGTTATTATATAAAAGGTTGTCTACGACACCGATATTATAATAATGTGATATAATATACTATACCTGACTTTATACTAACTATATTGGTATAATTTCACAACATTATATAAAAAGTTGTCTACGACACTGACCTTATAATAATGTGATATGATATACATAATTATTTAATTATGATTATCATTATATGCATTGCATCATTATCACAAATTTTTATTCAACACATACTCGATTTTTTTCTTTACCCCCAACGGTCACAAACGGCTAAATTTTTGCCCTATAAATATGTTCACTCAAACTCATTTTCAATCACACCAAATTCACTCTTTCTCTCAAAATATTTTCTTCTCGGTTTTTTTTCGAAAAAGAAGAAGATGGAGTTTTTGACCTTTCTAAGGCTATTTTTCATAACGACTATGATCATCATGCTCACGAGTTTTGTACTCACCGGCGATTTTCCACCACAGATTTTTTATCTATTTATATACGCACTTGTAATTTTCGTCCTTCCATTATTTTGTATTATCATACTAATAGAAATTAACTAATAAAATGCATTGTTATTTTTCTAGTACCACCATATCAAATTTGGCAAAGATTGAATTCGTTGCGCTCGATATCACTGGAAAGAATTATATGCCATGGACTCTCGATGTAGAGATACATATTGAGTCATTGGGTCTAAGTGATACCATCAAAAAAATTAATATATCAACCTCACAAGATAAAGCAAAGGCAATGATTTTCTTACGCCGACATCTTGATGAAGGGTTGAAATATGAGTATCTCACAGAAAAAGACCCAATGATTTTATGGAAAGGGTTGAAAGAAAGATTTGAGCATATAAGGGAATTGATACTTCTGACCGCCCGTGATGAATGGAATTCGTTGAGAATCCAAGACTTTAAAAAAGTCAGTGATTATAATTCTGCGATGTATCGAATAGTCTCGCAATTAAAATTCTGTGGATTTGAAGTCACAGATATGGAAAATGCTTGAGAAAACGTTTTTCACTTTTCACGCATCAAATATAACTCTACAGCAACAGTATAGAGTGCGTGGTTTTACGAGATATTCTGAACTTATTGCATGTCTTCTTGTGGCAGAAAAAAACAACGAATTGTTAATAAGAAATCATCAATCCCGACCCACTGGATCAACGGCATTTCCTGAAGCAACTGTCGTAATGAAAAATGAAAACCAAAATCAAAGACATAGACCAGAATTTGGCCGTGGATGAGGTCGAGGAAGTGGGCGTGGACGTGGACGTAAAAATTATCGTGGTCGTAGTCGTGGCCGTGGATATGAAAATAATCGAGATAGTTATTTCAATAACTCATCTCAAAAGAACGTCACGAACCACCCACCAAAAAGGCAGCATGAAAATACGAGTGAAAATGAAAATCACTCAAAAAGATCTGAGAGTGTTTGTTATAGATGTGGCACTCCAGGACATTGGTCACATATTTGTCGAACCCCTGAGCACCTATGTAAACTCTATAAAGAATCGACAAAGGGGAAAGGAAAAGAGACCAATTTTGTTGAAAATAGTGACCATTTAATTGGTTCAACTAGTTTCAATACTGCAGATTTTTTGAATGATTTCGAAGACATTGATTAAAAGATTGGTGGGATTAGATTGTAACAAATTTGTATTTTTATGCATTCTTGTATTATAAAGCATGTTATATTTTGCATTTGTATTGTACTTAATTTTTCTTTATTGCATTTTTGTGAAGTTTGATATGAAAAATGCTATGAGCAAACATGGAAATAATATCATGGAAATTTGCATACCGGATAGTGGTACAACGCACACTATTCTGCGAGATGAAAGATATTTCTTTGAAATAAAACCAACAAAAATAATGGTGAATACAATATCAGGTCCTGTAGACTTGATTGAAGGTTGTGGTAAAGCACAATTTTTGTTACCAAATGGTACAAAATTTCTGATAAATGATGCTTTATATTCACCACAATCGAAAAGAAATTTGTTGAGTTTTAATGACATATATTCTCATGGATATGATACTGAGACGATAACTGATGGAAATCAGAAATATATGTGTCTTACCACATATAAATCAGGAAAAAAATATGTGGTTGAAAAATTATCAATGCTCCCTACTGGATTGCATTATACACATATAAGGCCAATCGAATCAAATATGGTGGTTAATAGTTCTTCAATATTAATCAATTGGCATGATCGATTGGGACATATTGGTTCAATAATGATGCGAAGAATTATTGAAAATACGCATGGTCATCCATTGAAAGACGAGAAGATCTTTCAGAATAATAAGTTTCAATGTAAAGCATGTTCTCTTGGAAAACTTATTATAAGACCATCGCCAGCTAAAATCCAAACTGAATCACCCATATTTCTTGAACGCATTCAGGGTGATATTTGTGGGCCAATTCATCCACCATGTGGACCATTTCGATATTTTATGGTATTAATCGATGCCTCTAGCAGATGGTCACATGTATGCTTATTGTCAACTCGGAATGTAACATTTGCAAGATTAATAGCTCAAATAATAAAATTGAGGAATCAATTTTCCGATTATACAATCAAGAAAATAAGACTTGATAATGCTGGAGAATTTACTTCCCAAACTTTCAATGACTATTGTATGTCAATGAGAATTACTGTTGAACATCCTGTTGCTCATGTTCATACACAGAATGGATTAGCTGAATCATTGATTAAACGTCTACAACTGATTGCTAAACCAATGATTATGAGAACAAAACTCCCTATTTCTATATGGGGACATGCAATTTTACATGCTGCGACATTAATTCGCATCAGACCAAGTGCATATCATAAATTCTCCCCATTGCAGCTTGCATTTGGTAAAGAACCAAATATTTCTCATCTGAGAATTTTTGGATGTATGGTGTATGTGCCTATTGCACAACCTCAACGATCAAAAATGGGTCCTCAAAGAAAAATCGGTATTTATATCGGTTATGATAGCCCATCAATCATTCGATATCTTGAGCCTCAGACAGGCGATGTGTTTACAGCACGTTTTGCTGATTGTCATTTTAATGAAGAAATCTTCCCAATGTTAGGGGGAGAAAAGAAACACATCGAAAAAGAAATCACATGGTATGTACCATCATTGTTACATTTGGATCCAAGGACCAAACAATGTGAGAAAGATGTACAGCAAATTGTGCACTTGCAAAGAATTGCAAATCAAATGCCAGATGCATTTGCAGACACAAAAGGGGTAACAAAATCATATATACATGCTGTAAAGCCCCTGCTCGAATTGAAATTCCAAAGAAACAAATTGAAGACACTCATGATGTCATAAAACGCTTGAAGCGTGGAAGGCCAGTCGGTTCCAAGGATAAAAATCCTTGAAAAAAAAAGGCATAGAGAAACACGATGATCATAAAATAGAAAATGGTGTTCCAAAAGAAATATATGATGATGAAAATGTTCTGTCAGAACCACAAACTGACGAGAATCGTGAAATCTCTATCAATTATATTAATACTGGAAAAATATGGAACCGAAAAGATATAGAAGATATTGATGAGATATTTTTTTATAATGTGGCATGTAACATCATAAATGAAAACGAGGATCATGAACCAAAAACCTTTGGTGAATGTAAAACTCGTCATGATTGGGCAAAATGAAAAGATGTCATCCAGGTTGAATTGGATTCGCTAAATAAACGTAATATTTTTGGACCTATAGTCCCCACACCTGAAGGTGTAAAACCTGTTGGATACAAATGAGTTTTTATTCGAAAGCGAAATGAGAAAAATGAAATAGTAAGATATAAAGCTAGACTTGTTGCACAAGGTTTTTCTCAAAGGCCTGGAATTGATTATGAAGAAACGTATTCTCCTGTTATGGATGCAATTACGTTTCGATATTTGATTAGTTTGGCAGTGTCTGAAAATTTGGAAATGTGTCTGATGGATGTTGTTACGGCTTACTTATACGGATCACTTGATAGTGATATATACATGAAGATCCCTGAAGGATTTAAGATGCCTGAGGCACAAAGTTCAAAACCCAGAGTTTTTTATTCTGTAAAATTGCAAAGATCATTATATGGGTTGAAGCAATCCGGCCGAATGTGGTATAATCGGCTAAGTGAGCACTTGATGAAAAAGGGATATGTAAATGATCCAATATGCCCTTGTGTTTTCATCAAGAAAACAACATCCGGATGTGTAATTATTGCTGTATATGTTGATGATTTAAACATCATTGGAACTAATAAAGAAATTCAAGAGGTTATGATGTACTTGAAGGAAGAATTCGAAATGAAGGATCTTGGAAAAACCAAGTACTGTCTGGGTTTGCAAATAGAACAAAAAGAATGTGGAATTTTTGTTCACCAGACAAATTATACAGAAAAGATCCTTAAACGTTTTAATATGGATAAATCAAATCCATTAAGTACTCCAATGGTTGTAAGATCATTAAACATAGAAAAGGATCCATTTCGTACATGTGAAAATGATGAAGTTATTCTTGGTCCAAAAGTACCATATCTAAGTGCCATTGGTGCCCTTATGTATCTTGCAAATTGCACTAGACCAGATATATCTTTTGCTGTAAATTTATTGGCAAGATTCAGTTCATATCCAACAAAGTGGCACTGGAACAGAATTAAACATATATTTCGTTATCTACGAGGAACGACAGATTTGGGACTTTTGTACTCAAAAGACACCAATCAATTTATCATTGGTTATGCCGATGCTGGATATTTATCTGATCCACATAAGGCACGTTCCCAAATCGGATATGTATTTACTCGTGGAGGCACCGCAATTTCTTGGCGTTCACAGAAACAAACACTCGTAACAACTTCATCAAATCACGCTGAGATTATTGCGCTACATGAAGCAAGCCGTGAATGTGTTTGGCTAAAATCAATGACACAACATATCCAAACTTCTTGTGGATTATCAGTAGACAAGAAGCCTGTGACATTGTATGAAGACAATGCTGCATGTATTGCTCAAATGAAAGAAGGATACATCAAAAGTGACAGAACAAAACATATAACCCCAAAGTTCTTTGCCTACACTCAAGAGCTTGAGAAGAATAAAGATATTGATATCTGTTATATTCAATCAAGTGAGAACTCATCAGATCTCTTCACAAAGGCACTTTCCACGAAGATATTCAGAAAACATATATACAACATTGGGATGCGCAATCTGCGGAATATGTGAAGAATCACTCATGTTAACATGAGGGGGAGTTTACGTGGCTGCACTCTTTTTCCCTTACTATGGTTTTTATCCCACTGGGTTTTTTCTAGTAAGGTTTTTAACGAGGCAGTATAAAACACGTAATGAAGACAGTCATCATATCACGATCATCATCACAAGGGGGAGTGTTGAAAAATATTATTATTATTAATATTATGTTGAATATTGAATGTTGAATGTTGAATATTGAGTTGTAAAATGTAGAAAATTAGTGTGTGATGATGTAGATGATGATGTATTTATTTTTGGACTAATCTCAAATGTGGATCTATAAATAGGTCTTCATTTGTGATGAAAAATACAATTGAGTTGAAAGAAAAATATTATAAAGTGTAGAGTTTGATATATTTTAAGTTTTTTGAGTATTTACTTTTTATCGTAAATTTTTACTTTTTCACAACAAAAATAACGAATATGAAATTGTATGATTAATTAAAAAAATCCTCAAATTATGTGGTTTTGGTCCGTGCGGTTTTTCCTTCAAATTGCTACCAAAATATTTTGTTTCTGATGGGGTTTTAATTTTTTTTTTGAATCACGATTCATTATAAATAAAGTTAGATATATCGATGCGTTTTGATTCAGTTCGTTTGGTTATGACAATTTTGAAGAAATTAAAAATTCTCGAGCCTATTACACGATTTATGTTAGCTTCACTTTACTAACCAAAATAAAAGAAAAGCCCAAATAAAAATATAAATCTCGTTAGTGTTATATTTAAACCTAAAAAAACAAACATATATGTGCCCCTATGAGGTGTTCAAGTTGATGAAGTAGGTGAACTTTTGACCAGCTTGGACTAGTCTGTCGCAAAGGGTTTGCCCAGTGTGGTTTATCTGACTAGCGTAGTTTGCAGAATATTGCGTTAGTCCGGGGGTTTACTCAGAGCGCGGCTGCGGGTTCTGACGTCATAAAAAAAATAGAGTTAAATGTAGAAGAAGAAAAAAGCAACCTTTCAAAAACAAAAAAAAAACTAAAATATTGTCATTTCATACTTGGTCTGGGGATGCTTCAACTTTTTAAGCTATTTTTTTTAATCATGCTAATTATATGTGTTGAAGTATGTTTTTATCAGATTGAATAAGAATGGATAAGAGATTAGATCGAATAGTGCAAATCAGATGAGTTCAGTGATCAGATGAATTCATGGTCCAGATCGAATATTGAGATCAGATCGAAGTGATGGTCAGATGAGTCTTCGAATGAGTTCATGCAGATCGATTGCTCGAGTACTGTGACTTTATTAAAATTCAGATGGAGTTTCCGTAAAGCTGGAAGCTTGAAGGCAGATCAAAGCAGATCGAAGTACAAGAGCAGATCATACTGATGAATGAAGGCTTATCGGATTGGACCATGTTGACTTTAAATTGGGCCGTAAGTTAGTGTTGACCTAAAGCCCAAGATGAAAGTCGGTTTAAAACTCCAAAGCTGGAAGCTTGAAGGCAGATCAAAGCAGATTGAAGTACAAGAGCAGATCAGACTGATGAATGAAGGTTTATCGAGTTGGACCATGTTGACTTTATAATTGGGCCGTAAGTTAGTGTCGAGCTAAAGCCCAAGATGAAAGTCGATTTATAAGCAGATGGAAGCTGACCGAAACGAACAAAACATAAAATCAAATTCTTCAGAATATATTGAGAGAGAAGAAGGAGAGATTTCGGAGGAGAAAACTAAGATGGTGTTTGGCTAAGCTTATTAAAAACAGTTTATAAGCTGTAGCAGCTTATAAGCTGTCAGGTCTTATTTTAAAAATAAGTTGTTAAAGTGTTTGGGTGAACTTATTTTAAACAACTTAAATATGTTGATTTGTTTGGTATTATAAGATCTTTTTATTGTCAAAATTATCAAAAGAATATAATATTACGAAAGTAATGTAAAATAGTAATATACATACAAAAATATTTTAAAATTTATTATAAATGTTAAACATATATTAAAACATTAAATTATTTTTAATTTTAATTTAGAAAAAAATTTGATAAATTATGTACAAAAAATGGGCAGAGGGCAGGGTGGAAATTTAATAAAATATATAAGGATAATATGGAAAAGTAAAATATCAAAATAAGATCTTTTTTAAAAAAGTAGGGGTCACCTTACTTTTTTAAAAATAGCTTATAAGCTGTCAAACAACTTATTTTGACAGCTTATATAAGCTGTTTGACAAAAAATTTGTCAAACAGATTTACAGAGCTTATAAGCTCTTAAACAGCTTATAAGCTGTTTTCAAGAGCTTATAAGCTCACCCAAACACCATCTAAGTGAAGATTGTGACGGGAAGAATTCAAGGATTCAATGCTTGAATTGAGTTTGTATCTAGCTTGAGAGTTTGTCTTAGTCCATCTCTGTAATAAGCTCTATTTTTTAGCTTGAATTGTTCTGTTGGTGATTAATAAAAGTATTGTGTTGCTCTCCCGTGGACCTAAGCAAATTTTTTGTTGAACCACGTAAACACTTGTGTCGTTTATTTGATTTTGCGTGAGCGTTGAGATGGATTTGCGTGCGTTGGATTTTATCTGGGGTTGTGTTCTTGTTTGGTTGTGTGATCGTTTGTCTTGTAATTCTCAAATATCAAAACTCTTTCGGATTGATTCCTAACAATATGTTCAATAATTTTTATAACACAAAAAACCTAATAGAAATTAAAATTTTAAATTTAATAAAAAAAATCACGATATAATTTATATAAATATCGATGTACACTATTTTTGTTGTACTGTTTTTTTACTTACATATTATTTTTTTTAATAAAATATGACAAAAAAATTGAATTTCAATACTTAAGACTTAACCGTCTTTACACTCTCTCAATAATAATTAAACTTTGGAAATAGCCCTTTCATTAGGTGAGATGTCCTTGTTATTTAAGTTTTTTTTTAAAAAAAAAAAAAAATTAAGAGCCAAACGTGTCGTCAGAGGCCAAACTCTATCCTGTCGAGCCAAAAATATACTCTCTCTCTCTTGAAAGCTGACATAATATTCCTTTCAATGATCATATCTTGTAATAATAAAATTATATATGAAGTAATTAAGAAAATTAAGCAAATGGTACAAATTATCGAATAGATCTTTCGTGAGACGATATGGATTTATATCTGTGAGATCTAAAGTCTAAGTCCCCTCGATCACCCTTCCTTAAACATAAATGGTCGAAAGAGACGAGTCAATCCTGCTCATATTTATAGTAAAAAGTAATATTTTTTCGGTTGATGAGATCCTAGCATATGGGTAATACCCAAATCATACATCCAATGGTTCCTATTTTTACACATAGACGTAATTAATGATATATTGTTGACGTGGCAAATCATGGGACATTAGATCTATCATTGAGGTAATACCTATATGCTAGGTTGAACTCTACATATTTTTTCATGGCTGACCCAAGTAGCATATCCTTTTTACATGAGCTTTTGTATGATTATCCTATTCACCTATGATATAACAAATAATAGAAATAAGTTGACTGTGTAACGATCTCATAGATCTACATATGTGAAACGAAATTCATTTATGTAGTAAATAGTAATAATTTTTCATAAATCGATCTGATCGGATATCTATCCTACAAAATAAACTGTGAGACTAACTTGCAAGCGTCTTAATAATTAAAAAACCTATCAGTTCTAATTCTTATACGTACGCATAGTATAATAGTAATTACCTTTATAAAAAAGTAAAATTTGTACTATCTTCTTTCTTTTTCGTGAGCGTAGTGTATATAATTTTGTATATATAATCCAAAGAAGATTACAAATTTACAATACACCAAGACTCAAAAAAAATATTTGTTGAAAAAAGCTTACAAAAAACATAATCTCTATAAATTTTTTAAAATAATCTTTAGATTTTTTTAATAACCTAAAAGAAATGTGCAAAGTATGTTTGGACGCAAGCCAATCTGGTTTAAAATCCGGCGGTGTATTTTAGTACTTGTAATAACAAAACTAAGTTGCTTACAATTTTATTATATGGAGTACTACTAAAATACGTCATCGGGTTTTGTATCATTTCAGTTGACCCTAAAGATACCCTTGCCCTGAATATTAATATATATGTGTGTGTGTGTCAAGGACTCATGAGAAAGAAATCGATTCAATAGACAAAAGATGCAAAAAGCTTGGATGTATGAAGAGTACGGTCCCAAAGAAGTCCTAACATTTGGTGATTACCCAATTCCTACTCCCACCAAAAACGATCAACTCCTAATTAAAGTACGTGCTGCGGCCTTGAATCCCATTGATTTCAAGTTGCGTAACAACCTTCTAGTCCCTCTCGATTTCCCGGTAAGTCTTCGAGAACTCAAAAATTATTGTCATAGGAAGGATTTGAGAAACCTTCTAGTAAGCATTTTTCAGTTTTTTTTTCATAAAATTTTACAAAATTTCAAAATTGTGTGAGAAAAAGCCGAAACATGCATCCTAAAAGCTCTCCCAAATACTAACTTAAACGCAAACGAGCTAGCTTGATTAAAGATTGTCTTGAGCTTCATTTCAAATGAAGTACTCAAATGAATCCCGATGATGCTAAAATCGAGTTTGAATACACACAACTCATGTAAAGGCGGAGGCCAATCTTAAATTGTTTCCAGTAATATATATGTTATTGTTTGGACCGTCAAAAAAAATATATGTTATTGTTTGGGCTCAACAATAATCTTAATCTATATTAAATTTTTATTTATTATAAGATTTATTCTAACTCATTTTCTGAAATATATAAGGTAGATTTGGTCTAGCCTATTCTCATATATATATATATATATATATATATATATATATATATATATATATATATATATATTTGTGTTGTTTGATTTATAAAATTGTTTAAATGAAAATGAAAGTAAATGAAGCACATATTCTTCTTGGCGTCATTTTCTTGTTCAGGTTCTTCTCATTCGCTCCAAAATTTCAATTTTTATGTGGATATTGCATGTGTTTCTTTAATTAAGATGTATTTTGTTTTTGTTTTTGAATTGATTGATTTCATTGATGTGTTGTGAACTTGTGATTGTGACTTCTTAGAAATAATAGTGAAGTGGATTGCTGATATATTTTTTAAATGCTTTCATTTAGTTTCTATAACTTTCTTTGCATGTTTTGCATTCTCCTCGTTGAAAAATGAAAATAATTTGTGTTTTCAAATGATTTACCCGCAGACTTTATAAATCTTGCTGATTTCATTAAGAAAATGGAAATGAAAATTTTTGCATTTTAAAGTTTCTTCACTTTTTTTATAATTAAAAATGAGGCACGGTGTTTTTTTAGTGGCTTGTGAGTAATTTTTTCATTGTGTGCTTTATTAATTGATTGAAACATCGTATTTTTCCTTTTGAGTATATTATAAAGACATAGATTTAAGGAAAAATTTAATATATTATATATATGCGAAACTTATATATATTTGTGTATATATAACTAACCACCAAATTTTTTTTTGGAATCACATCACTTGAAACATTATATCTTTAATAGTTTATATTTTTTGTGTTTGTATATGTATATATCTAGTTTTTTAGTTGACATTAAACGTTTTACAACTTAAACTCAGAATTTTTGAACATTCAAATTCATACGTAAACATATACTTTTTTTCATATATATCTAGTAAAACTTAATTTGTTGTGGAGCAATAATTAGTACCCATGCAAAGAGAGTCGTCCATATATGGTGTTTTAAATCACTTTACAACTTACACCATTAACACCGGCTATCAATATTTTTTCTTAAAATTGCGAAAACCACTTGAATCTTAATTGGTATCCCAAATTCACAACTATGCTCACATATTCTATTCCCATGAGCTATAATTAATTTGGATCATATTAATTTGTACTTGTTTGGGGAGCTAGTAACAATTGCTCCTACAAGCATGAAAGCTATCGAAACATGACGTTAATTTGTTCTCAGTTTAAAATATTTGGCATGCATCGTTACCGAGTGTTGCAAATCACGTGATTTGTTGAATTCGTGGTTGTGTTATATATATTGTTGAATTTCGCAAAGCTTTCAGATTATCCCCGGGTGTGATATGTCTGGAACCGTAGTCGGAAAACACGATGAAGCCTCGAGATTCGAAATCGGGGACGATGTGTATGGGAACATTCAAGACTTCAACGCAAAAGGGAAGCTAAAACGGCTTGGATCCCTGGCGCAATTCGTGGTCGTGGCGGAAGAGCTGGTGGCGAAGAAGCCGAGAAATGTGTCGTTCGAGGAGGCGGCCAGCCTGCCGGTGGCGGTCCAAACGGCGGTGGAAGCATTCAAGACCGGTGGTTTCCAAGAAGGGGGTTCGGTTTTTATAGTTGGTGGGGCTGGTGGAGTTGGGAGTATGGCCCTTCAATTGGCGAAGCATGTGTATAAGGGTTGTTTGGTTGGTGCATCGACTAGTGGTGGGAAAGTGGATTTTGTCAAGGCTCTGGGGGCTGATCGAGTGATGGATTATACCAAGACCCGGTATGGACAAATCCAGGACAAATATGATCTTGTTATCGACACCGTAGGTAAATTTTTTTTACATGTTTTATCGCACTATATTATGTATTATCTAATTTTTTTGAAAAACAAGAAAGCAAAACAAAAAATTCATAAAACCAAGTCAATAAGTCGCGAATTGCAACGTTATTAAGATAGTATTTGGGAGAGCTTCTAGGAATCACTTCTCAGGTTTTGTTTAACAAAATTTTGAAAATTTATTAAGAAAAAGTTGAAAAGTGATTCCTAAAAACAATACCTAAGTCAGTTTGGTATGAATCAAAGATTTGCACGCATCATCATCATGATATGTTGAAAAGTGAAAGGAAAAAAACATAATCAAGATGGATTGAATTTCAAAAGTCAATACTCCATCTAGACTCCTATCTTCTTCAAGAGTGTGTACAACATGAATACACCATCAATAGAATCCGAGAAAATACAAATATTGGATAAAGTCGCTCATCCTCAAACAAAAATTCATGTCATAACGAATAGTAGCCAACTCCGCACCTTTGAGAGATGAAATTATGCAAGGATCAATTAAAATGTGATTATTAATATAATTTGATAGGATATGAAGTGGTTATGAAAAAATAATAATATGTTTAGTTTGATGGATTAAATTTGACATTGATTTTTTTTCTCTTTTCACCATGTACAGATTTATAATCCTTCTAAAATTTAGGATTAAAAATCATTTGTAAATTTCATTATTAACGGGCTTAAGAATTTTGAATTATTTTCAATTTTACAACTAAACATAGGATTAGTCAATATTAATTATGTCATCTCTCATTTATCAAGGCAAGTCAACGCTGCCTTAATTGAACTATAAAATGTAGCTATAGTGTGGGCTTTTTCCCGATCTCACGGGCCAAATAGTTTGAGCTGAAAATCAACCAAACGTTGGATAAGTGTGAGTGATTATTATCTTAGCATCATGGTTATTAACTTATTGTGAAGCATGAATCTTCGAACCTGAAATTCAATGACATAAAGTGTGATTCAATTTGTAGTCATTTAGAAAATTTTTGTTTCATCTTCCGAAATAGAGTAAAACCAGATATCATCGAGTTTACATACTTTCTCAGGTGATTCGAATAATTCGTACGTGATGGGCAAGGAAAACACCCCGATTGTGGACATAACATGGCCTCCATCAAACCCTAGAGCTATGCATTCGAGCTTGACGGTGTCGGGGGAGATTTTAGAGAAACTCAACCCATTTTTAGAGAGTGGAGAGGTGAAAGCAGTGATTGATCCAAATGGTCCATACCATTTGTGTGATGTTCTTAGAGCATTTGAATATTTAGAGACTGGGAGAGCCAAAGGAAAAGTTGTGATTTCTCACTTTTACCCCTGAAATCTCGCATGAATTTATTCGGTTTTCCAGAATAATTAATAGTAATTTGAAAATCATGTTAAGAAGTTGGAATAGCATCGTGTAAGTCAATAGTGGATTTAATAAGTGTTGGAGAGTGTTAGATCTACTGGAAAAGTTGTGAATTGTGATATGCATTTGAATGAGCTAGTAAACGAAACATACGTTGTACGTGGTATACTATTTGATAATATTTATTTTTTTAGTTTGGTGAAAATCAAATACTTATATAGATTTATTTATTTGGAAAAATAAAATATTCATCATCCTCATTCATATGAGATAATACATATAATAAAATTACGTAATCACCAAAAATTATGTAACCAAGTCGCATAATTTTATTTAATTTTAATTGAACAATGACAAACCATAAAAAATCGGATGAACAAAAAAAATTATGTAACCACAAAAAATTATGTAACAAAATTACTAACACAACAATAAATTAAGAGGAAGACAATTCAACTCACTCTCTTTAATCTTTAATAATTAATAATTAATAATCTTTAATATTGACACAAGAGCAAAATGGATACTACACAATTCAATTCTCTTTTTTTAATACATATATTATAATTAATAATAATCTTTAATATTAACACAAAGACGGGGTCAAAAAAAAACACAAAGACAAAATGAACACTACACAATAACTCCCCCACACAATTCAACTCTCCCTTTATAATATATATTAGAATATTAGATTAGATAATAATAATAATAATAATAATAATAATAATAATAATAATAATAATAATAATAATAATAATAATAATAATAATTTTGACACATGAAGAAAACCACCATTACACAATTCAAATATCCCTTTTAATGTAATTAGTATTTCACATTTGCGATGCCAATTTGTTACGAGTGCTTGAAAAATTAATTAAAATACAAATAAATTAAGATTAAATTTTGATGAAAAGATTTGAAATGTAAAAATTTAAATGTATCTTTACTGTTTAAATAACTTTAAAAAAAATCAAATTCATCTTGATATTTATTTACGCTACAATTGAACTAATCACAATGTATTTCAAACATTTAGAATATTGAAATCAATTTAAATTCATTGTGGCTATAGGGTATTACAATACAATTGAACTAGATTTATTAATCAAAACAAATACATATCAATTAATAATTATATTCTCAAATAATATATTTTAAATTGATAAAATGATATTTTTTTCATTATCTATGTTACAATAACACATATATATTACGTATTAAAATTACAACTCAATAAAGAAATTATAAACACAACCGAACCATATTCTGATATATTTATATATTTTGAACGATTAATTTCAATTATAAAATGTTAAAAAAAATTGTGGAATTTTTTAATGTAAAAAATTATGGTCATAGAGTTTTAATAAATCTGTCATCTACTGGATCATGTTTTCAATACGACATCATCACAATTCACAAGACACTTGAAAATGTTGCGAACTGAACTTTAAAACAGTTTCCAAATTTTTATTTTTTTTTAAAGATCAAACAGTTTTCACTCTGAACACTTAAAAGTTACAAACGTTGTTTTGCATCTACAATACATTAAAATATAATATTGACCCCAAAAATCCATCTGAGACCCTCATAATATTATGGCGCAACAGTATAACCTTAAATTTCGGAGTACATAACAACAGAGTTGCGCATGACTTTAGCAAGCCTATAAAATACCAATAGCTATTTCTTGCGGATGATAATTCGATTTCGTGCCAGGAAAAGAGCCCAAAAGTATTGCACGAAAACTAACAAAACTTCTCACTCCAATCCACATAAAAAGAGGAGAGAACAAAACCTCGCCATGGCATTGGAATCGGCTACTCTTAACAATTATGTAGTGCCAAGTGAAGGAAGTTGAACCCCTAGTCTTGATGTCCAGCCTTTACGTTTCCGGTAGGCGTCGATTGCCTGTAATCGCAACCTTTCTTGCGAAGCATCCTGCGTCGTCTTCAAAACCTGCAACAAAAATAACCATATCATACAGGTTAATTAGATAGAATCGTTACTTTTGTTGCAATTGAAGTGAGAGGGGGATGGATGGAACCTTGGGAACTGCAAGTAACTTAGGTGGAGCCACAACAACTTCTCCAAATTTTATTTCTTCGTGGCCCTGGAAGTCCAGGGCCTCGTCTGTCCTCGCCTTTTTGTGTTTCTTCTTTCTATCTTCCAGCCGCCTGCATTTGTTTATGGTCATGACGTGTTTGTGAATTTAAACAACTATTCTTCTCGTGGAACCAAATATTCCAGAGTAAATACCGAGTTAGAAACATGAATCCTTGACACAACATGAACACCAAGTTTAGATGTTCGGCTAAAAAGGAGTAAAGAAAGAATCTAATTTTATCTATGTAAGACCCATTTTGGGAGGCAAAAACAGCAGAGGAACTGACGATCTTGAGATAATGACAACGAGGCTTACTGCTTTTTGCGTTCTTTTCTTTTGGAAACAGCAAGGCCCAATCCCGCTGGACCTTCAAATCGGAGGTCCTTCACTCCCTGTCTTTTCCTTTTCTTCTTCTTCTTCTCATGTGAGCTATGTTGCAGCACTTGATCACCATGTTCCGTGTGTTCTGCCACCAAATTAGGCTCACTTCTGACCCTTTTCGTCCCTCTAGTTCTAGAATCACATTCTTCCCCTGAAAGAATTCTCTACAAGTAAATCAGATATCAGAGGCAAAAAAGAACGATATGACACGTGTATATAACTGAAGATCTTAATTCATAGGAGAGGCAGAAATCACAGCTTTACTGGATGGAAAAACCCTTCAAACCAATTCCTCAATTGAGGTACTTTATACTTTAAGTTAATTGCTTTCCCATCAAGCTTGAATCTAATTTCAAGTTTTCAACATTTCCATCATCCGATTTTCTTCATTTTTACACCACTTTGAACCGTGTAGACAAAAGTGCTCCAAGGCATGCCCCTAGTGCAAGGCACACTGGTGGCAAGCCAATGCAGACCCAAGCACGCTGACGCCACATAGGTAGGTGCCAGCCTCAGAGCAGACCTACAATTAGACTCTGGCACGCCTGGCTAAATTTTATCTATATTTTCCCCTATTTTTTATTTATTATTAAAGTATAATTATAACATACCTAGGGTTTTCTTTACTCACTCATCATAGTAGCCCAGCCTACAACCAAAACCCGCAAATGTGTGCGGCCGCAGCAAGTGACAGCACCTCGGGCTAGTTGTCTTTTGCATTATCTCAGGCATTTAGTGTCTCTAGGGCAATTTTAATTCGTTTATTTTTAAATACTTCGGTAAATCCTCAAAATCACATTTCGATCTCCAATAGGACCACTGAAATGTATTAGTAAATATTTTATTACACTTTTGCAAATGGTTTTATTGGATAGGCTTTCTTATTGATTATTTAAATATGGGATAAATCGCTGCAATGAATATTTAAATCTCTTCTATTCCAATGCTTGAAGAAGTAGAGGTATTTGGTCATGATGTAGATGAAGATAACGATGTTTAGATTACTTATTCTAAGAGGTCAATGGAAACTACAAAATCTACTATGCGGAAGAAGCAAAACGTGAAACAACCTGTAAATATATATTTGATGCCTAGTAAAGAGAAAGTTGCACACAATAGGAAGAAAATGAACAAAATGCATATGGTAAAAAGGAAATGCGTGAGAAAACTTGCAGGGATACAGCTCAATGGAAGTATGATGCCCCATTTCCATTCAATGGTGTTAAATATGTCAACTTTCAAGTGATGATTGATTGGGCAATTCGGCATTGGAATGAAAGCTCCAAGTTACCATAATGAGGGCTCCTTTGCTGAATAAGGTGATGTGACAAAGATGCTGAAATCTAAGAGTAAAAACAAGTATGGTCACTCTGTTATGCATAAAGGGTGGACTAATAAAAAGCATTGAAATTTCGACATGATTCAAGGGATCGAATTGAACAAATCCTTTTGAAGGATATAGATGATAGCAACAAATGGCGAATGGGTGGAAGGGTCAAAAATCAACTGGAGACACTGATTTTGTATTTGATGATTTGGATGATTCTCTCACATCGAATACAGTTGACAGAGCATATACTAAATTACACCAAAAGAATATCCAACAGGTCCATGCATAAAATCAGACTCGCATTCTACAAATTACCACTCAAGACAGACAAAAACATGTGTGCATGTGGAGTTAGGTGAAGCAACAAAATTTAACAAGGACACACCTTCTCAACTCCACCTCGGGCATTTATCTTCATAGCATTTAATGGCTTTTTGGGAGTCCCTGAAACATAAAAAACACATCCAGCTCGGCCATCAAAATCATCACATAGCTAAAGAAAAAATTTTGAGGCAAAACTCAAGCTCATATACAAACACTTGGACCATATAAAACAAAAATGGACCCCAAAAAAAAAAAGAAAATGAAACTGAATTGAAATAGAACACGCAATCTCATGATCCACACAAAAATTAAAATTCGCCCCAAATCACACTCGAATAGAGTCGGGGGACCCACCAGAGAAAGACAGGAGTTTACGAAGTTTGGAGGGGAGAACATCGAGGGAGGAGGGATCCGGTGGCGGCGGGAGTCTGGTGCTCCCTCCATGCGCCGCTCTGTAATTCTTCTCCCTTCTTCGCTGCCCCTTCCCACCCATAGCTGTTTGCGCCAAAACCCTAGTTATGAATTTTATCCACAGAATCCTAAATTATGCCTCGTCTCTTTAGTTAATTAGGCCATTCGTTTTTTTTTATATATATATTATATTATATATTACTATATTATTAAAATAGAACAAACTTTCAATTAATTAGTGAAACTTGATTTGAAATTATCATTATTTTCTAACTTAATTTTCAATAAAACAAAAATTATTAGGCAAAATAGTCATTTTATACGGTTTTCTTTTTTCTAGCCATTAAAAGCTCACTTTGTGCTCTTTAATATTATTTTATTTACAAAAATGACACTTACTTTATAAGATATATATATTTTTTGTGAATATTTGTTTAGGAAAACGTTATATTTTTATTATTTTTTAATTTTACAATTTATTATTAATTTTTTTCGTTAAAAAAACGAAATGTACGAGCAAGCTACGCGTACAGCGAAATACTAGCATCTTTTTAAAATACGTTGCCTGTGATTAAAATACAAATATTATTACCGTAAAAAATACAAATATTATTTATTGTATACATATATTATATTTTTGTTTCAAATTGATTTAAATTTAAAAATAAAATGAATGCACAAAAATGAAAAAAATCATGGACAAATGAAGTTGAAAATAGAGATAATTCCGTTTGAACATATACTTATAAAACATTTTTATAAAAAAAAAATTTAAAAACTTTTTATAAAATATTTTTAAAATTATTTTACCCAAGTGCTCTAGGTGATTTCGCTACTGTCAACACACTCATTCACGAAGGGGCTTGGAATGCAAGCTCGGTTCGTGACCTATTTCTTGTCCACTTAGCACAAAGAATCATGGCCATCCCCTTTGTCCTTAACGCTGTTAGAAGACACCAGATTTTGGATTTTCGATTCAAAGGGCAAATATACAGTGCGAGATGGATACAAAGTAGCTACTGGTTTCTATTATTCCCTGGCCTCCTGCTCCGAATTTCCCTCCAAACGGTGTGGTGGCACTTGGCGTGGACGCTGCCTATCCCCCCAAAGTTTGGATATTTTGGTGGCGTGCACTAAACAATATTATCCTCACGGAAATGAATCTCCTGGCCCACCATGTATCAGTGCAAGGAATATGCCCGATGTGTCACTATGGTTACGACTATACTTGTCATGTACGCGTTCTTTTGGTGTCCCGTGATGAAGATGTTGCTGGAAAGGAACAATATTTAGGCAGCTCTTAAACACAGGTACAAAATCTTAACATCGTTTGACGTGTTCCTATGGATGAACGATCAGTTGAATAGAAAAAGATTTTGAGATTTTTATGATGCATGCTTGGCCGTATGGCAAGAAAGGTTGGGCCTAATACATGATAAAGGCAAAATAAAACAGAAGGCTGAAGTAGATTGGAGTACAGCCTTGTTAAGAGACTTCCAGGAGGCACGGGCCATGTTGTCTTCAGGCCCAAATAGCAGATTTAATATGTCACAGAGGAGTTGGACCAGACCGTTGTTAAATCATCTGAAAATGGATGTGGATGCATGTAGTATCCCGATTTTATTTCTAGTGATTATTGGGGTGCCGAGACCTCATTTCACTTGCGTTTTTCCTCTTTTCTCTCTCTCTCTCTTTCGACCCTAGGTGTTTCTAATGAGCTTTAAAACCATTTTAGGCGTCGTTTTGGAGGCCGGATGATGGCGAGGCGCTACCCGGGATCGTAGCATAGTTGTGCTTAGGTTTTGAGGGCATCCTCATCAAAAGGCTAACGACGGATGCAGGTATACTACTAGACTTAGATTAGATTATGTGAATAGATATTAGTCTAGCTAGTTAAGACTTTTAGTAAGCTATAAGTGATCATATAGTGACTATATTGCTTAAAAGCTTGGACTCGAGTATCCGGGTGGCTAGGTTGCTTGAGTTTCATGATTTGAGGTACGAACGTACTATCCGAGATACCCTGGTTGAGTATGAATATTCTATGTTTGCATAATTTATGGGCATTACTGATATGTGCATTAATTATGTCACAGATATCATGTTGCATACATAATCATGTGGAGCATGTTTCCATTGATATTACAAGTAGAGGGATCGCTCAGCCCATTATATTTTTGGATGGATTTCATGAACTTTTGGATCCGGTTATGTCCACGGTTTATGGTATGAGAGTGCCGCTTGATGCGACGTCTCAGCATACTACATAGCATGCATGACGCCTTTGACTGAGTATTATTCTATCGATGATAGGTTTTTCGATACCCTTCACTTGCATTATGCATTCACAGCATGTGTATACTCTTACATCTGTACTGAGTGTTGTTAGCTCACGTCAGCATATTTTATTGAACACCTCATTCGACGGGGCAGTTGCAAGTTTCCCAAGTTAGGGGACCAGGTTGTAGTTGGTGACCAGGGAGTTGTGGATTAAGTTGGTGCCAACAGAGTTAGTTAGGATTAACTCTCTTGTGTTGGGTTTTCGATTGGATTGTATATTATTTCGGGATGCAGTTATTTAACGGTTGTATTCTATCGGGTTAGTATTTATTTTAAGTTTCCGTAGTTTTCTCTGATTACTGATTGTTTAAGTTTTAATTGCATGCTTAACTCTTTGTTAGTAGATGATTCCGGGACGGGTCATTACAATGCATCCTATAATGAGAGATTAAATTGGTTTGAAATTGGGGGTGTGATTCGCGATCATGAAGGACAGGTGCAACTTGCCTTTGGAAAGAAAATAGACAAGCCACCGTCGGTTGTGTTTGGAGAAATAACAGTTATTCGAGAGGGGATGAAGCTGGTTTGAGACTGAGGATTTAAATTTTTTTTAAGTCACTACTGATTCTTTGATGGCAGTGCAAGCAGTCGCCTACCCAGCTGAAAATTATCAGTCGCCTACCCAGCTGAAAATTATGGATGCGCTGGTGCAATTGCAACATAAGTTAATTCGACACTTATTAATGGTTTCACTGAGGCACTGACACGAAATTAACTCACGTGCTACGTACGGCAAAGGCGGTTGCTCATATTCTTGCTAGTTTTTTAATTTCCTCCCCCTCTCCTTTCGTTTGGGAGTCTAGAGTTCTCCGTTTTGGTTGGAGAACCTTGTAATGAATGGAATTTTTGATTAAATAAATTACAAATTTTCCTGTCAAAAATAATAATAATAATAATAATAATAATAATAATAATAATAATAATAATAAATATGTGTTTGAACAGTTATTCTATAAAAATATTTTAACATTTCAAAATTCATGTTGTGTTTATCTTTACCTTCCATGGTTACATGCTAAAAACATCTAAAAACACATTTCAAGTATTTTTTTAAAAACTTACACCTTTTGAAAAATAGTTTTCAAACATATTTTACAAAATAATAATCCAAACAAAAATTTTAAGTTTTTTTTTCACTTGTAAATACTAAAAACGTTTGTAAAGTACATGTCCAAAGAGAATCAAAGATTTTATTTCTTTTTTTTGGGTTTTTGAAAGGTGTTTTAAATATTTCATCTTGGGTGTCACCAAATTAATTTTAAATTGATTACTAAGTGGTGCTCCTTTAATAAGATAGTAAGATAAATAACTATGATTAATTACATTAAAAAAGAATAAAATCAATAATATCTATAAATAAATTTTTTATAGTGTTTACAACTCATAATTTATTCATTTTAATAAAAAAAATGTTTTTGGGCTGTAAATTAATAAGATAATAGAAGAAAATGTTGTGCCAACTTACCTTATGAATTATTTGTATGATTACATTTTTTTTAAAAAAGATAATGGAAGTCGGAGTAGCTATTTTTATGTGTTTATTGAGTAAACTTCAAGACCCAAGTTACTATTAAACCTTGAAAACCAATACGATCAAGTAAAAACGCATTAGATAAACGGGTTGGTTTATGCGACATCGAAAAAAATATTTTTTTGTTTTTTGCCAAGATCTTTGTACGAATATTTGATAAAAAAAAAAGTACCGATGAGTTACATGTTTTTTTAATGAGATGATTGCGCGAATATATCGAGCAAATACATGAAGAAGAAATATTTCTTTCGATGTAGCATAAAACAACTATTAGATAAACTTTATATAACAAACTCGACCGATAAATAATTAATAAAAGGAATCAACTCCCAATCATTCAAACATTATCCTACTCAATCAACTCTATCTTCCCCTTGGAAACAAAGATTATTGATTATCGCACGATGTGATCATTTATGCTGTTCAATTAAATGTTTGGTGTTGTTGATGGAGCCTCGTGTAATCATTTTTGCAAAAGATCTAAATCTATGAAAATCACTCAATATTGGTTCAGGAAAATCTATCAATATAAAAGTAAAAATAAATAAATAAATAAAATAGGCTAAAAATTGAAAACTACGTACCATTTTTCTGTCCAAAGTTCTTTTCCAACAATTGTAGAGACATTGATTAAATGTCTTGAAACCAAAAAAATTACTTCTGAAGTAACTCGTATCCAAAATTAATGATTAATGAGTAAATAATCGTGTAATCATGTTTTTAATGTAGTAACCCATATCCGAAATTAATGATTAATGAGTAATTAATCGTGTAATCATGTTAAATTAAGTAAAAACATGATTAAAGAAATTTCAAATGGATTAACGGAGTTCAAAAATGGATCCAGAACACTCGAAAATGGTTGACAGGATCCGGAAGGATCGGACAACCCGAACTAAGTTCGGAGGACCCGAACATGGACGGAGCCAGGCTTCGGAGGCTCTAAAGACTTCGGACGGTCCGAAGCGGGTTCGGACGACCCGGACACTTGCGGCCAGCTGTCCCAAAATATTATGTCATTGGTGACGTCATTCGGACAGAGTTCGAACGATCCGAAGAGCCAGTTCGGACCATCCGAACAGTGTATTGGATAGGTGTATGGTTGCATGCGATTGGTTGGACGCGTGGCGGAGATCGGACGATCCGATGAGACGACCGGATGGCCCGAAGCTGATCGGACGCCCCGAACTTAGGATCGCACGGTCCGATCGTGTGCTATAAATATAGGGTTGCGGAGAATCATTTGGTGTGTTGAATCCGACATTTTGGTGATAACAAACAACAACTCATTGTATAGGAATGTGCTGCCAATCTTTTGTATTTCAGGAATCTACTACAACTCCTACCGCAACCGTCTAAACCCTTCAAGTTATCTATCGGAAGCTTGTCAACCGCCTTTGTCTCTCGATCGGTTGCAGTCACAAGCCTATCGACTGGTTATTCAAACCAGCAGAGGATAAATCTATCTACCGGTAGAATGCCAACTGCTTATCAAGATATCTCAAGACAAATACTTGAGACAAGACGTTCATTGCAAGATCTTTTATCAAAAGAAGAACCAGCGTATCAGAAGATCTGTTGACTCTTGCATCGAGACAACAGGTTGCACTAAATTGGCAAAAACGCAGAATGGCTACAGATAAAGCATTCGATCGTTTATACCAGTTTGGACCCTGGAAGTTGTCTGCATTTAAAGAAGTGTACGATCTTCATGCAGAATCATCAATGCATTTATGAAGCATTAAATGTGCATTCAATGCAGCATCAGAACGTTCAAAAATAAAGACGTTGTTGATTGACCTATATAAAGGGAAGATTGCTCAAGAAGTGACAAGAAGAAGACAAGCAACACGAAAAATCTCAATCAACTCAATCACTTGAATACTATCAGAAGTCCTCATCTGATATACTGAAGCAATACTTGAGCACACTTACAAGATCATTCACTTGCTGCTCAAATAAACCCTCGCCTACAGTTTACATATCTGATCTTCAAGGATCATCCTAGGGTTTCCAAGCCTCTCGACCGCTCTGCAGTTTGAGAAGCTCAACCGGACTGTATTCATTATTGAAGAGACTTGAAGCTACTCTGAAAGCTTCCACCAGTCTGATAAGAACTGAGAATCTTATCTGTGTAAATCTAGGAGTTTCGGATTAGGCATTGGATAAGTCCTAAGTCTGAAGTGGGTGTATTGCAAGACGTTGTAATAACCAAAGTCTTCTAGTGAATTCCTTCCTAAGTGGAAGAAGGGGAGACGTAGAAGGATTAAGCCTTCGAACTTCCATAAATCGTGTCTTAGTCTTTACTGCATATTTATCTTATATATTGCTCATACATCGTGTTATAACTTGCCTTTGCATCACTAAAACCTCTGAACTATTTCCGCACTATTTAAGTTGTTCAAACCGTTTTAGAAGTTGAGAAAACAGATTAAGTGAACTAAACTTCACTTGATCATTTTGAAAAGAAAGAAAATAAGTTTCAGAGTGTATTCACCCCCCCCTCTACCCTCTGAACCGATCCCAACAAGTGGTATCAGAGCAGGTTCCTTTCTCAACTGCTGATCTAAAGTTTTAAAATCATGACTTCTTTCAACAAAATTCCTATGTTTTCTAAAGAAGATTATGATGACTGGAAAATTTGCATGCAGGCACATCTTGCAGCACAGGACGATGACATGCTATATGTCATAACAGACGGTCCTATCAAAATCATGAAGGTCAACCCAGCTCTAACCGATGGTGCAGGACAAATGATTGAGAAACCAAGAGCTGAGTGGACTACTGAGGACAAAAAGAAGGCCAATCTTGACAATGTGGCCCGGGACATCCTATACAAAACACTGGACAAGAACATGTTCAGCAAAATCAAGTCATGCTCCACAGCAAAGGAGATTTGGGAGAAGCTCACTCAGCTGTGTGAAGGAAATGACCAGACCAAGGAAAACAAGCTCACCATGGCCATTCAAAAATATGACAATGCCAAAATGAAGCCAGGAGAAACCATGGCTGAATTTGATGAACGGTTCAGTAGTATCATTTGTGATCTTATTGCTTTAGGAAAAATTTATACTAACCGTGAAATTGCTGTGAAGGTTATGAGAGCTTTGCCCAAAGAATGGGAGATCAAGACAGTGGCCATGAGGGAGTCAAAAGACTTAAGCAAGGTTGAACTGCATGATCTCTTTGCAGATCTCAAAGCCTACGAGTTCGAGCTCAACATGAGGACAGAAGATGAACCATCTACCTCTCAACCAACCAAGGCCTTAACCTCAACGGTGATGCGTCCACCGGTCGAGGAAGCTCCAAAGAGATCAGCTGAGCAAATCAGCAACGAAGCTATGACACTCTTTGTCAAGAAATTTGGTAGATTTATGCGTAAAAACAATTCTAAATTTAAAAATTATCATAAATCGGACCATACAGACGATGGTCCTACTTGTTTTAACTGTGGCAAGCCAGGCCACTTCATTGCAGATTGCACCAAGCCTAAGAGCAATGATCAGAAGCAATTCTTCGAAAGAAGAAGGGGCAAGGAGGACAAGAGGACGTTTAGAAAAGGAAGAGACCAAAGGGTTCTAGTAGCAGACGAAAGCAAAAGCAAGTGGGCTGAGTCTGACTCTGACAACCCCAATACCGGAAGCTCTTCAGATGACAGCGATGATGAAAAGGTGGAATGCCTTATGGCTGACATCGAAGAAGAAGCTGAGGAGGTATTTGACTTTGGTTTACCTGAATTTACTCACAGTGATCTAGTTACTGCTTTACACGAAATGGATAATGAATACAAAGCATTATCCAAGGAATTCGAGGAGGTAAAGGCAGAAAGAGCTGACCTAAAAGATAAGTCAAGCGAATCAAGCTGCATGCAGCGAAAAGAGCTTGATGGTTTTAAGGTCAAGCTAAGTCTGCTGGCTACTGAGAATGACACCTTGAAAAGAGTGTTCCAAGCAACCTTGACTGAGAACAAAAAACTACTTGAAACAATTAAGGTTTGGAATAAATCTTCTGTAACCATTGACAAGATTCAAGAAATCCAAAGACCGGCACATGACAAAACCGGTCTAGGGTTTGGAACAAATGAACAGTCTATGGAATCTTGTATTCAGTCAAGCCTGGACAAAGGCAATCTTAACAAAATAAGATTTTTCAGGTCCAGCACGATATATGAACATGATAAGTGCAGCTTTGACAAAAATCAGAAAGTATCTAACGAACGAAGCTCTAAGCATAGAGGGCTGGGATATGTGGATCCCCAGATCTCTAATCAAAGAGGAACTTGGATTAAACCAAAACCTAATGAAAGAAGAAAGGGAAACCAATCTAATTTCAAAAGGCCATGGAATGAGTCTAACTACTCTAAGAGAAGATGGTCAAAGGAGAAGCCTTACCAGTACTTTAATTGCAGGCCAGTTCAAAAGAGGTACAGGCTAACTGATAAAGATCAAAAAGGCAAGCAGCACACAGCAACCTCACAAGCACACACATTTACTGCTTATCGACCGCACAGATTTCTGGACACACACACGGGCAAACCTGTAAGGGTGTTCCAGGTGTGGGTCCCGAAAGGGCTAATCCGACCTGGACCCTACTAGATATGGGTACCAAAAGTTCTTCACTTTTTGCAGGTACTAAAAGTCCAAACGGGCGAGAAGACCACTTTTATCAAGAACACTACCTGGTACTTAGATAGTGGTTGCTCACGGCACATGACAGGGAATCCAGAACTTCTAACAGAAGTTGTGCTGTGCAAAGGACCAAAGATCAGCTTTGGAGACAACTCCAAAGGTAAAACCGTGGGTAAGGGTAAGATTATCCATGGTAACATCATTATTAAAGATGTGTTGCTTGTTGAAAAACTGTGCTATAATTTGATAAGTATTAGTCAACTATGTGACAATGATCATTCGGTCGAGTTTCACAAACACACTTACATCATCAAAAATGACAAAGGTGAGACTCTTATGACCGGCCTACAAGGTAAACTGGTCTTGCTCACATATTTCTTCACCTACTTGTCTTACTGCTCATCATGATAAACATTGGTTGTGGCATAAGCGGTTAAATCATCTAAATTTTAAGTCCATCTCTAACTTGAGGAAGCATGATTTGGTTTCTGGTCTGCCTGAAGGAGATTTTATAAAAGACAAAGTTTGTCCTGCTTGTCAACTAGGAAAGCAGGTGAGAGCAACCTTTAAAAATAAAGGGTGTATGTCTTCTTCCAAATGCTTAGATTTACTTCACATGGACCTATTTGGTCCTATACCAGTAAGAAGCATAGGGGTAATGAGATATGCTCTTGTTGTTATAGATGACTTTTGTCGATTTACTTGGGTCATCTTTCTCTCTTCAAAAGATCAAACTGCACATCACCTGATTAAGCTTTTTAAACGCTTGCAAAATGAACAATCTACTGTGATAGATAGAATCAGGAGTGATAGAGGGACTGAATTTTTAAACACCACTCTTATGACTTATCTAGATGATCAGGGAATCAAGCATGAGTTGTCAGCTGCTAGATCCCCACAGCAAAATGGGGTGGCTGAAAGAAGGAACCGTACTTTAAAAGAAGCAGTCAGAACTATGATTGCTGATTCAAATGTTTCTCAAAGGCTTTGGGAAGAAGCAGTTAACACAGCTTGCTATACTCAAAACAGATCTATGATTAATAAACGATTTAACAAAACTCCATATGAGATCTGGAATGGCACAAAACCTGATATTTCATACTTCAAAATTTTTGGGTGCAAATGCTTTATCCACAACAATGGCAAAAATCATTTGACAGCCTTCGATGCCAAAGTAGACGAAGGAACTTTTATTGGTTACTCAGCCGTTAGCAGAGCGTATCGAGTGTTCAATCAAAGATCACTAACGGTCGAGGAAACCATTCATGTTGTTTTTGATGAATCTACTCTTTGTACAGAACAAACTCAAGGGAGCATAAATGATCTGAGTCATAGACTGGAAAACACAAATCTACAGGAAGAGAGTGACAGTGATCCATATCCTCCAAAGAAGGATGATCCAGTTCCCTCTACCGTGTGTGATCAAACAAGGCCAGAAGAGGATCCACCGGTTGATAACGATCCTCCTGCCAATGATGATCCAGTAAACGAGGACGTTCGTCAACCAATTGATGACAACCCTTTAGGGAATTATTTTAGGTGGAACAAAGATCATCCACCTGGGTTGGTCATAGGTGACCCTTCTGCTCCTCGAAAAACACGTGGTCAAATGATTAATGAATTCTAGATGGGTGTTTCGTAACAAGCTCGATGAACATGGCACTGTTGTGCGTAACAAAGCTCGGCTTATTGCACAAGGATTCAGACAAGAGGAAGGCATAGACTTTGAGGAATCCTTCGCGCCAGTTGCAAGACTAGAAGCAATCCGCATCTTTCTTGCCTATGCAGCTTTCAAGGACTTTAAAGTTTATCAAATGGATGTCAAGTCTGCATTCCTCAATGGTCTACTTCAAGAAGAGGTGTACGTTGAACAACCACCAGGTTTTGTCAATCCTACTCATCCTCAATATATCTATAAACTTGACAAAGCCCTCTATGGATTAAAACAAGCACCGCGTGCATGGTATGATACATTACTAAATTTTTTACTGGAACATGATTTCCAAATTGGAACGGTCGATAAGACCTTGTTTAAATTTGTAAAAGGTGATCATGTGTTACTAGTACAAATTTATGTTGATGACATTATATTTGGGTCAACTAACCCCAAGTTGTGCTCAAAGTTCTCTAAGATGATGCAGGAGAAATTTGAAATGAGCATGATGGGCGAGCTAAATTTCTTTCTTGGATTGCAAGTAAAGCAACTTGAAACTGAAATATTTATCAATCAATCCAAGTATGCCAAGGAATTGGTAAAGAAGTTTGGAATGGAACAGTGCTCAACTGTATCTACCCCCATGAGTGCATCAATCAAGCTTGATAAAGATGAAGGGGGAATCCCGGTCGAGATAACAATGTATCGAGGCCTTATTGGCTCATTGCTTTATTTGACTGTCAGTCGACCGGATATCATGTATTCAGTTTGTTTATGTGCTAGATTTTCAAGCAGCACCTAAGCAATCTCATTTCATTGCCGTCAAACGAATAATTAAATATATTAAAGGAACTACTAATGTGGGTCTTTGGTATCCCAAAGATTCAAATCTTAATCTTATTGGCTATTCAGATGCAGATTATGCAGGTTGTAGAATTGATCGCAAAAGTACAAGTGGCACATGTCAATTCCTTGGAGATAGACTAATTTCGTGGTCAAGTAAGAAGCAGACATCAATTGCTACCTCGACCGCCGAAGCAGAATACCTTGCTGCTGGCAGCTGTTGTGCTCAAATACTCTGGATTCAACAGCAGCTTAATGATTATGGAATCCGGTCGAGTGAAGCTCCAATCTACTGTGACAATACAAGTGCCATAGCCATCACTCACAATCCAGTGATGCACTCTAGGACAAAGCACATTGATGTCAGGCATCACTTTATCCGAGATCATGTCTTAAAGAAGGAAATCTGACTGGAATACATCTCTACCGATCAGCAAGCAGCAAACATATTCACCAAGCCTTTACCGGACGCTAAGTTTTCATATTTTCGAAATATTCTTGGCTTAGTAGATCTAAGTTAGTATGCATGCTTTTAGGGGGAATGATTGCTAGTATGACGTTAATAGCTTAGCTGTTACATTGCCATAAATGTTGGCATATCATCCGCCTTTAGCCAGTCTCTGACAGGCTCCGTACTAGCAGCTTTGTGCTTTGAACCAAATGACATTGATTGGGCGCGGTGATTATACTCTTCAAAACTTTTTGAATTTCAGAAATACTTTTCATGACATCACCATATGGCCCATAGGTTCCTATATATACTTCTTTACACTCGTATATCAACCTTTCACCGTTGCTAAAGCTTTCATATTGCATTAAAAGTTTTATCGTATTACTATCAAGCTTTTGCTTACTCTCTGCTCGAGTTCTTATCTACAGCTATCATGTCGATCCAGAAGACTTGCCTTGCAATCAACTTTGATTCCGTTATTGAGGCAAACAATGCAGGAATCACTGAGGTCTTCACCATGCTTGAAGCCTCTGGACTGAAGAAGTTTTTGGGAAGCAGCGTCATCTGCGATCTGCCTGTCTTGAAGGAGTTCTTTGCAACCGCTCAAATCGAGCATGGGACTGTCAAATGCTTGATCCGGACAGAGTCCTGCTCCTTCAATCAAAAGTTCTTTGCCAGCACATTTGATCTGCCCTCCAGGGGTTTGACAAAATGCGCGGATCTTTCCGATGGTAACTGCTCATACTGGTTGAAGGAATTCTCAACCACTGATGCTCCGATCAAACTGCCGGCTCAGAAGACATCTCTTAAAGCTCCATTCAGGCTATTGACCAACATCGTGGCCAAGAATCTTCTTGCCAAGGCTGGATCGTACGACAAGGTGACGATGGAGAAATTCCAATACATGGCTTGTATCGCCTCCAAAATCAACATCAACTGGTCAGACATATTGTTCACTACTTTATGTGAAATGATCAGGGGAAAAGGGCAATCCGAGGGATTTGCTCTGCAAATTTGCCACACCTTGAGCGTCCTTGGAGTAGACTTCTCCAAGACTGAGCCTCTGCATCCCACCAAATGGCTCAACAAGTCTACAATCTTCAAGTTTCTGAACAAGAAAGAGGTTGTGGTCGACACTCTGCCTTCAACCGCAAGTGTTGTTGCTGTCACTCAACCGCTTTCAACAGTCCCGGTAGCGGCCAAACCAGCTCATACCAAGAAATCTGCCAAGCGTCAACTTATCATAGAGTCTGACTCTGAAGAAGAATCACGTGAGAACGTTCCACTGATTCAAGCCTTCAGCAAGTCATCTCCTTCTGTCTCCAAAGCAGCTGTGCCATCCACGCCTGCAGGCGAGAAGAAAAGGCAGCATAAGAAGTTAAAGTCCCTTTCTGGACTTGCTCCTACCGTTCCAACACCAATTCTGCCAACGGTCGAGACTACTACCACTACTACCACTACTGCTCCACGTCCTACCAAGGGTGTGATAATCAGGGAAGGTGCCTCATCAACTCCAAAGGTCACTCTCGCTGATCCCAAGGACAAAGGGAAAGGTGTGATGATCTACTCACCTAAGGCTCAACCAGCAGCTACTGTAGAGCTCAACTTGATCATCTCTCACGTTCTCCGCACTGTCAAGCGTCACCTACAGCGTTTTGACAGATGACATCATTCCCGTACTCACCTGACGCTTGCTCAAATATTTCCTAAGTGGAAAGCTCTGAACGTTATTGAGCAGAAGATGCTTCTTTTTGCTGACACTGAAGACATCGTGGAGGCTCTGGGAATAAGACAGCTCATCGACTTGAAGCTTCGAGGAAGCCTGATATCTCTGTTGATTAATGAGCGTGTCAAGAACTTCAAATCCAAGAGTCCTACCGTCACCGATGACTTTGTGATTTTGACTGGACTACAGAATAGTCTACGTCAAATCACTCAACTACTTCAGCACTTCCAAGCTCTTAACAACGTAAAGACGACAGCTTCAGCAGCTTGTATACAGGCTTATGGACTGGAAGCACATGTGATGATGAAGACTTTTCTTACCCAAGATCAGGGTGAAGAAGACGTCTCTGCTATTACTCTTTCAGATCGGATTCTGACCGGTCTCATCACTGCTGACCTGTTTCAGTCATCCGCTCTAGGATCGATTGTGGGAGCATCTTCATCGGTTGACCCCGCCTCAACCGTAGTCCAAGCAGTAATTCAACCGGAAGCAGCTGTGCCTGCTCACTCATCTCCAGCGGCGACCGCTCACACCTCTCCCAGTCGTCTACAAGATTTTTTAGAAGTGATTGAACAAGAAATTCCTGTCACCTCTGTGACAGAGGCTCCTTGCAGCAGTGAAGCAGTAGTGCCCCCAACAGAGATACCAAGCACTATTGCATCACCTGCACCTCCAGAACAGCCAGTGACTGATGCTGACCCAGCACTTCAACCGTCTCCATCTACTGAAAAGTTTGTGGAAGATCTCCTAATGGATGAACCGAGTGCTGATCCTACTACTCCACCAACCATCTTGGCTGCAGTCGAGACCCCTATATCTCCAACTGTACCACTATTGGAAGGTCCATCAGCTAGCTCACCAGCCAGATCACCAGCATCACATCATCTTGAGTCTGGCCCGGCTTCACCAAGGAATGACACACAGAGTCAAATGCTTCAGACTGATGACTCATATATTGAAGCCATGGCAGCAGCTCTGGATCACACATTGATGAATAGGCTTCATGAGCTCCTGCAAACAGTTCGATCCTTTTCACAAGCCATCACAAACACATCCTCATGGGTTGACAATTCACGCACGACGATGATTCGGAATTTTGAGACCGTGTCTAGAGACCTTGCTCATCTGTCCAAAGAGATCACTGCCCATCATCGCACTCAAATCCAAACGCTCTCTACCGTCTCCGAACAAGTTGTCAGATCCAAAAACCGCCTTCATAGGCAGTTGAATGATTGGATGGACACTATGCAAGCTACTCTAATTGCTCAACTAGATGCAAAAATTGATACTATGCAAGCCTGCCTTGGCACTCAACTCACTGAGATCATCCTTCGACTCAACCAAGGTGATGCCAAAAAGGGGGAAGAAGAGCAACGAAGAGCAGCAGAGGCAAGAAGACATGAAGAAGAATCCAGAAGAAAGGAAGAAGCCGACAGAAGAAGAAGAGAAGGCGATAGGTCAGGAGGAGCCAGTTGGTTCAAAAGATGAACAACTTGTCTCTTCTTTACTTATCGCAGCTGTATCTCATTTTGTTCTTCTTCAGTAGGTGTAATAAGAATGCTTATTGTAATTAATGAAATTCATTCTCTCAATGAAGTTCATTTTAATGCTTTCATGTTGCTTTCGGAGCACTTAAGTTTTGTCATCACCAAAAAGGGGGAAATTGTTGAATCCGACATTTTGGTGATAACAAACAACAACTCATTGTATAGGAATGTGTTGCCAATCTTTTGTATTTCAGGAATCTACTACAACTCCTATCGCAACCGTCTAAACCCTTCAAGTTATCTACCGGAAGCTTGTCAACCGCCTTTGTCTCTCGACCGGTTGCAGTCACAAGCCTATCGACTGGTTATTCAAACCAGCAGAGGATAAATCTATCTACCGGTAGAATGCCAACTGCTTATCAAGATATCTCAAGACAAATACTTGAGACAAGACGTTCATTGCAAGATCTTTTATCAAAAAAAGAACCAGCGTATCAGAAGATCTGTTGACTCTTGCATCGAGACAACAGGTTGCACTAAAATGGCAAAAACGCAGAATGGCTACAGATAAAGCATTCGACCGTTTATACCAGTTTTGGACCCTGGAAGTTGTCTGCATTTAAAGAAGTGTACGATCTTCATGCAGAATCATCAATGCATTTATGAAGCATTAAATGTGCATTCAATGCAGCATCAGAACGTTCAAAAATAAAGACGTTGTTGATTGACCTATATAAAGGGAAGATTGCTCAAGAAGTGACAAGAAGAAGACAAGCAACACGAAAAATCTCAATCAACTCAATCACTTGAATACTATCAGAAGTCCTCATCTGATATACTGAAGCAATACTTGAGCACACTTACAAGATCATTCACTTGCTGCTCAAATAAACCCTCGCCTACAGTTTACATATCTGATCTTCAAGGATCATCCTAGGGTTTCCAAGCCTCTCGACCGCTCTGCAGTTTGAGAAGCTCAACCGGACTGTATTCATTA
This sequence comes from Henckelia pumila, assembly GCF_033568475.1. Taxonomy (NCBI): domain Eukaryota; kingdom Viridiplantae; phylum Streptophyta; class Magnoliopsida; order Lamiales; family Gesneriaceae; genus Henckelia; species Henckelia pumila. The sequence continues at coordinate 12,364,257 of NC_133121.1, forward strand.
TTGAAGAGACTTGAAGCTACTCTGAAAGCTTCCACCAGTCTGATAAGAACTGAGAATCTTATCTGTGTAAATCTAGGAGTTTCGGATTAGGCATTGGATAAGTCCTAAGTCTGAAGTGGGTGTATTGCAAGATGTTGTAATAACCAAAGTCTTCTAGTGAATTCCTTCCTAATTGGAAGAAGGGGAGACGTAGAAGGATTAAGCCTTCGAACTTCCATAAATCGTGTCTTAGTCTTTACTGCATATTTATCTTATATATTGCTCATACATCGTGTTATAACTTGCCTTTGCATCACTAAAACCTCTGAACTATTTCCGCACTATTTAAGTTGTTCAAACCGTTTTAGAAGTTGAGAAAATAGATTAAGTGAACTAAACTTCACTTGATCATTTTGAAAAGAAAGAAAATAAGTTTCAGAGTGTATTCACCCCCCCTCTACCCTCTGAACCGATCCCAACATGGTGCAAATTCCGAATTCCTCTCCTTCGCCCACGTGGCTCTATTATAGGGCTTTGGGTACTCTTATTTTAGAGTTGGAGTAGAAATATATTCTAGCATAGTCAGACAATGTCTGACATAGTAGCGGAGCCGTGCTCGAGGTGGTGGAGCTGCGACAGGGGTATACTCCTAGTTGCGGGATAGTCGCCATCAGCGGGCTGACGACGGACGCATCTATAAATATGATATCCTTAAATTATTTAGGAGTATGCAATAGCTTAGTTAAGGCTTTTAGAGCTTAATTAATAATTAATGATTCATGGGTATTTACATTGTAGAGCTTATGATAGGCTTGGAACCTAGAGTGGGACTGCTAGGACTGCCTGTAAAAAGGTACGTAAGTACTGACTGAGATAGCCAGCGGGTTTTGCATGCTTATATGTTGCATTTGTGTGTCGTATTATTATGCAGCATGTGCATATCATATTGTGCTTGTCCATCTTTTGAGATGAGCCATGTAGGGCCGCTCAGCCCTGTTCGGACGGTTGATGTCGAGCGCCCCGCAACCGACGGGTTAGCCGACACTGGCATCTGGAAGACACGGTCTACGTCCATTAGAAATGAGCAGTGTACGCAGGGTTTGCTCCCCGGGTTGTACCACCCATGTCCTAGGTGCCATTACTGAGCAGTTGTATGCAGTTATCCCAAATATGGATACCCTGTTATTTGCATGCATCATATTTGTATGTTTTACCTGTGCCTTCGTATTGAGCTTACAGCTCACGTCCAGTCTTTTCTGTGTATCTGGACACCCCATTCGACGGGGCAGGTGTAGATACAGGATTGAGCACCAGGAGCTTGGAGTGGCCAGTGACCTTGGAGGCAGCATGATTAGCTGTAGGTTTTGCCCTATAGGCTTATTTATTCGATTGAGTTGTATAATCGAATTTGTTTAATCGGTTGTATTCTGCCGGTCTGCTTTTATTTAAGTCTTCCGCAGCGCTTTATTTAATACATGTTTAATTATGCTCTTAACTTTGATTAGCTAGTGGATCCGGGTTGGGTCGCTACAACTTCAAAGACAAATTTAATCATGACTCCATATAATAATAATAATAATAATAATAATAATAATAATAATAATAATAATAATAATAATAATAATCTATATCTATACCAATTATAATAATAATAATAATAATAATAATAATAATAATAATAATAATAATAATAATAATAATTTTATTAATAATAATAATAATAATAATAATAATAATATATATCTATACTAATTATAAAAGTGTGAACCAAGGTCAAAATTTTTCATTGTGTATTTTAAATTTTGTCCTTGGTTAGTACACACTTGATAAATTCTATGAGGATACTTTTGTAAAATCAATTAATATGATGAGGTCAAAATTGACAATGTTTGCATATTATATAAGGTTCCAGTTTTCAAAAAGATTTAAATGCCAAAGTACTTTAGTTTTTATTTTCTTGTAGATAAAGTGAACATATTTTTTCTACAAAAATTTTAATTAAATTAAAAACTTATCCAGTATCCTAAAAGATTGAAACACCAAAATACTTTAGTTTTTCTACAAAAATCTTATGTATTTTAATTTGCGTATGAACCTATTGAACTAAATAATTATATCATGAGTTCATAAATATAACAAAATATCATATTTTTAAACGTTATTAATATATATATATATATATATATATATATATATAAATTAAATTACACATCGGTGTTGAAATAAATCAATTCATGTGGAGTCAAGTTTTAATCCAAAATAATAACTAAAGAACAAACCAACACAAATATCATATATGTAAAAGTTCATGAAATTTAAAAAATTAACTATTTTTCCGCCTCAAAAAATCTAAAAACTATAACAATTATTTTATGAGATGATGTTACAATTAACGAAGGAATATTTTTACAAGAGTTGGAGATGAATATCTTCAATTGTTTTTAGAAAAACTATAAAACTTATATTATTTAAATATTATTGATCTATCTTAATCAATCTACTGCATTTAGTTAATAAATCAAAAAAAAAGAAGTCTAAAAAATTATGGATGACACGTCTCACATTAAATTAAAGATTCTATAAAAATTTCAATGATGCAAATTTTCAATCAGATTAATAAATAAATAAAAAGATGCAACAAAACGGTTGAGATAAAATATGAAATGTTACATTTGTAATTAAAGACATTCAAAATTCAATCAAATATTGATGCAATGAGATAATTGTAAGCAAAAAGATATCAGTTTATTTCGAAAAAACGATAAATCAAAAAGAAAAGAGGATGTCTAACAAATACATTGATCGTTAACTATACTGACATATAAGTAATGGTCAACGATAACGTACCAGAATGCAGATAAGAATTGTTAGGATCGAAAATAAGTGTAGATGGGGGGTAAATACACTATTTTGAAATTTAGAGTTTCTTCGATCTGATTTGTGAAAATCAAACAAAAATTTTGTTGCTTAAAACTTTGATCTGCTCGAAAGATCTGAGGATCTCAGGCGGAAGAAATCTTCCTCGCAGATTGAATACTTGTAAAGCTAAGGCAGATAGAATAATGTAAGTGCAGTAAATAAATAGATAGAGTTGTTTCTGAATGTTCGGAGATGAATCCTCCTACGTCACATCTTCTTCAGTTTCCAGAAGGATTCCACTAGAAGACTTTGATTTATACAAGGATTTGTACAAATCCAATCCAATCAATCCTTTGAAAGGAACTCCTAGCAATACTTTCTCTTCGAAGCAGAACAAACTCTCTGCTTTGAGTTACGCAATGAAGCTACAGAATGTGATTCGATGATTTGATCTGGATCGATTTCGTATGTGCTTAATTTGGAGTTGATCGATCTTTGAAATATTCTCTAACTCAGAGTGTCGAGACTTTTATCTGATGATATGGGTATTTGAGTTATGCTGAGTGAAGGCTTTTCAATTTGAATGAACTTCGATTTGATAACTTGTGTTTTTCACTCTTGGTCTCGTTTTTGAATCTTTGAGGTGTTCGAGTATTTATAATCTTCAAAAGTAGCCGGTGAGCCGTCAACATATCTTATTAAATAGCTCACAAATTTTGACTTTGATGGAGGCAGATCAACGTTCAAAATACCATTAAATGATTTTGTCTTTTTTTCTTCAACAACTTCAGCAACGGTTACTTAGAAGTAAGACTTTGATCTGGTTGATAGCTACTTGATCTGTCTTGGATCGATCTGTATAATCTGTTGAAAGTCTTTTTGATTCATCCGGATATCGGACACTTGATCTGGCAGTTCATACTTCGATTGGTTTATCCGAATATTTGGCATTTGATCTAGCATTAAATTTGATCCGTTTAAAATTTCGGACATTTGATCTGGATGAATCTTTGATCCGTTTGAAGTCTCGGACATTTGATCTGGATGAATCCGAATAGATTTAGTCCTTAAATTATTTTATTACTTGATTTTGTTTTGACATGTTATCACTGAAAGTTTGATCTCCAACAAGAATGATGAAATTATTGTTATTCTTTGCAAGTAAATATTTTTAGCATAAAAAATAGACCGTCTGATTAAATAATAACGATAGAAAAATGCAAATGATTGATGAAGATAGTATCACAAGAATTGTTATTAAAGATAATGATAATAATTATTCTTTCATGGAGAATAAAAAACACATGATATAAAAAATCGTTAAAGAGAGAAAATCCCAATTATAAAATAAAAAAAATATTTGACGCAATAATTTAAATTAAGATTTAGAATGCATTATCTATTCTATTTTTTTTTTCTCCATAAATCAATAGTGATCAACATATAACATAGAAAATTACAAAATCATATTAATATAATTTGATTAACATATCTCCTTTATTAACAAATAAATAATAAATCATACATACATGAGATTGAAAATAACACGAATTCATGGTACGAAGCATGTCATAATTTCTCAAGATTAATAAAAAAATAAAAAACTCAATCGAGCTGTAATTACATAAATTTCAATATCAATATTGTGTTAATGTAAAACTACAATAAACGTAACAGTTATATTTATAAGCTTACATGAATTATTGATAATGTCTTATTCTAAACTGTTAATGTGGATGTAAAATAATCATGACCGTAAATAATACAAACATTGAAACTGCAAGTGTTACATTGTTCGAAAAAATTTCAAATATTTTTATTAGTTGCAATATCGAAGATTATATTGATTACATCAATAAGAAATGTAATAGGTATTTTTTTTTCAAAAAGTATATATTATTACCATGAAAACACTACAAGAATAATGGTGATAGACAACACCTAAAACACAACGGTTTTATGAAAAACCGTTGTCTTTTCCTAAAAGACAACGGTTTTTCATAAAACTGTTGTCTATGAGCTGTTTTTTAAAACCAAAGACAACGGTTTATTTACTTTTTTATACAATCATTATGAATGCTCATGATACAATCACTATGAATGCATTGCTTGCCTACCTACGTGGGGTTTATTTACTTTTTTATAAACTAGTCGGTTTCTTGGTACCATTTTTGGCAGGATTTGAAATGATGTCGTATAGAGGTTTGAAGATGTCAAAAATAATAAGTTTGAGGCCTTGAAGTTGTTTCTGCTGCTGTGTTGCTCTGGAGTTGAGATTCTTGTTGAATGCTTGAGCATCAGTGTTGAGCCTGGATACACAGCCACTTTGGTGGAAACCGAATAGGGTTCTTGCTGCAGGGAGGCAGCCTATTGGTGGAAGTGAAGTCACCCCAATTCTTCTTGCTCCTAGCCCATGTAAACTCTGTTCGTTGGTAACTAAACAACATTAACTTCTTTTTAAACAATTTAAAATAACAGGGATGCTTCTATTCATATGAAATTGGCCAAGATTTTCATTTTGGTACATTAACTTATGTAATTTGGATTCAAACTCTTCACTTACGGATCCAGGGCTCATTTTTCATTGCCGGACAATTTTTATGTCTTAATTCATGGTATTAATATGCTATATAATTTTTCTTAAACTGATCGTCTTGTGGGCCATTGTTTATTGTTTGTTTTCACTTCTAGTGGTTGTTTTAGACATTGTAGCAGCTAAGTGGAGCAGTATTCCCATTTTGTATCCCCACTTCACACATCACTTTTACCCGAGTTGTGTCTTGCTAGTTTCCAAATGTTCTTTTTGGGTTATTTTTCATTAATTTTCCCTCCCACTCTAATTTTGGTGCTGATTTGGTTCGAATTTCCAGGTTGTTTATTTCAAAGTGGTAGTGTTTCTCCACACTAATGTTATATTTTTTCTTTTTGGTACTGTGGTACGTGGCAGCTTGAGAAACTTTGTTACTAAGATTTCTTGATAAATAACTTTTGCTTCATGTTTCTCTCTGGCCCTAAATATTTTTTAAACTTCTTGAGCACCTAATCTTTGAAATTTTATAGAACAACAATTTATGGTTTCAAAGAATGGAGAGTTCAGCGACAGTTGGAATTTTAATGTTTATTATATCTTATCGAGAAGCAAACTAGAGCAATTTTGTGAGTGTAAAGTAGATGGCTTGGATGCAGTGTCTTATTTAGTATTGTTTAATTTTTTTATAACTGTTCGTGCTACCTATAATGAATTGTCACACAATTAATCTCTTTCTCTTTCTGTTTTAATTTATTTTATTGGATTATATTTTTCATGTTTCATATTTTGTTAATTATATCTTTTGTTACTTTCTACCACAATAATGTACAATTTGATAGTATTTTGTTTTTCTTAATTAGATCATTATCTAGACAAAGAGAAGTTGTAGGAGTTAAATATTCGAATTTATCTTGGGTTGCGCTAGTCTCCGTGGAATAGGAATTCCTTTTGTTATTTTTGCTTGTTTTTCGTAAGTTGTTGAGGAACCGAGTATTAGCTCAAAATGCAAGGGAGAGGAAGAAGGAACTCTTGATCGATTTGGAGGGAAAGGTGAAAGAGTTGGAGAGTAAGAATGCGAAGCTTGAATTAAATCTTTCCACTTGGCAAAATGAGAACCACTAACATGCTTAGACAGGTTAATTTTCATACTAGAATCGAGTTTACTTTGATAATGGGGTCAGTGGATTCATCAAGGACTTGAACTGTGATACTCTTGTTTTGTACCAAAGAGTTTCACAAAAGATATGACAAATCTTCCTTCTAATTACCTTTAATTGTGGTGGAGCACCAGATTTCGAGTTTTGTGAAATTTTTTATAGGATTAGTTACGCAAACTGATAATATTCGATTTGTGGGTGTTTTTTTGTTTATTTATTTATTTATATAATGTGGGAATTTGGATTCTAGTTTCTAGAGCCGCTTACTAGAAAATTGTGGAAACTGGAGGATTGAATTAATCTTACCCAACTTTGCTGGTATTGGTATTTTTTTCATTCATGTAAGATTAAAATTTTCAGGGTATCATTCTATTTTATTATTTTTTGGTATTACATTCATACATGATTGACTGAAACTATGTTGCCTCGTTTTTGTTTTTGTTTTTTAAGTATACTCTATACTTCAGTTTTCCCAATAGAAGTTAGCTCGAGATAGGGATTTAATTGAGTGCAGGAAGGTAAAATTAGAAAAAAATAATTTCTCAGTGTAATTGATATTTTTATGACCCCTAAAAGCTGGGATTTTGGAAGAAAGAAAAATATGGGGCTTTGGCCAAATTCAAGGTTATGTAAACAAATAATGTTCGCAATCGGGTCTGAATTTAATAATGTGGAAGACCGGGCATCGGGGTGGGGGCGATTCAGTGGATTTGGGGGTTAATTGTGATCCCTGCAGGTTTAGAAAATATTGTTAAAGAAAATTTCAGAAATATTTTCATCAGTTGGCATCTTGCTAGTTATTGTTTCCGTCCTAGTATACAATAGTTGCTTTCTTCTCGTTGTTCCCATCTTTGTCCAGTTTTCTTTATTTTAAAGATTTGGGGAACAAACTGTTTTGCTGATATAGGTTATGTTCATCTGCAACCATTGTCCATTCGTTAAACATTTGAAGAAAGATATTGTAAAGCTTTCAAACTTTTACATGAAGGCAAGTTACTTATGGTTCCTTAATTTTTTGTTTCTCTTTTGTTGCATCATTACAGCAGTTCCACTATATATGTACACACACATGCACATATGCTCGCACTTTCAGATATAAAACACTATATACATTTGTTGCAGCACTTTCACATATAATATACTATCTCATATTTTTTAGATTCCTTTGTATCTACCATACCCGCATTTTCATACATTTTTCATTTTTTTATGTTATTTATTTCAGCTTTTTTTCCTTCAAAAGTAACGCAAAATAAAAATAAAAATATATAACTTATTTCCTTGTCATTTAATCGAAGTAGCTAGCTTAAAATAATAATTTCCATGCTTTGGAACTTGGTAGTGCAAGAGAACAAATATTAACCTCTGCAAATTGAACATTTGTGTGATAAAATAACATGACTGCTTCCATCAAATAAATGTTATTATATATATGGATCACATTTACTGCTCAGGAGTTAGATAATGTTTATATATTCATTATGGGATAGAATTTATATTACCAGATAACTTGTCATTTGAAGAAGCTGAAGTATAGCGTGTATAACATTATAAATTTGGTGCACATTTTCTTTTTTTAGAGGTGCATTTTGAACTTCTATAATTCTACCCAGCTCCATAACATGTTCCCAAGCTTGGAAGTTGGAACATGCCGATGTCCACGGGTTTGGAGTTTTCTTGCTGTCCGGAATGATTTCGTAGAGTTATATTCCGACCAACCAAAAAAAGAGATTATACACTTGTAAGTGAAGCTAAAGTCTTGAAAGTCGTTCTCATATATTTCAATAATATATTTTCTTTGTTATCCTTTCGAAATTTCTGATTCAACATAGCTTTGTAGCCATTTTAACAAGAACCAACTTTCAGGCCAAATCCCAGAACAACTTTTTAGCTCATCTATGTCATTAATCCACTTGTAAGTCACCAAACAAAGTACTCTCGCTCTCGTCTTCTCCTTTGTTTTGGATAGTTTAAAAAAAATTGACAGATTGTTTGATGGAAACAAATTCGAAGGGAACATTCCATCCACCCTAGGATTGGTTCAGTCACTTGAGGTTCTGTGAGTAAACTCTAATCTTACAAAGATTTCCTAGTGATTGAATAATAGCATCTTTAAATCGGAACCATTTTCTTACTTTTGTGGATTTGATACTAATGTGTCCCAGTCGTCTTGACCGCAAAATTGACGTGTTTGGCCTATTTCTTTCAGATGATTCTTTCATATCCCAATATTATAAAACCATTTCTAAAGTTTATCTCATTTGCATCTACATCGATCACTATCTCGATGGTATTTTCATTGCTTATAAACGATATTTTCATCGGCTTATTATTTTTTCTTTTGATTTTTTTCTTCTCGTTTCTTTTTAGTTGGCAGTAAATTGAGTTCAATGACAAATCGTTCGTGGTGGATTTGAAGAAGGGAGATTAAAGAATTCTATGGTTCTTGTTCTCTAGCCGATTCTTTGTTTATTAGTATAGCTCTATTTTCTAGTGTGCATGGAACTAGAATTTTCAAATTTTAATTTTTTAATTTTGAGTCATTTGTAATGCTAAAATATTTTATAATAAATTTTATTTTCGAATTTTGTGTAATTTATAATATTGGATAATTGTATATAATTTTTTGTTATTTTATAGTTGAAAAAAGACAAGGGTGAAAAAACGTTGTCTATTGCATATTTAAAACTGATGTTAAAAACAATGTTGTTAAAAGTCCGGTCAAAGACAACGATTTTTCACCGTTGTCATTTTGAGCTTACGACAACGGTTAAAAACCTTTGTCGTAAGCTCAAAATGACAACGGTGAAAAACCGTTGTCTTTGACCGGGCTTTTAACAACATGGCTTTTAACATCGGTTTTAGACCCCCCCCCCTCTTTAACAACGTTTTTTAACCCTTGTCTATTATCTTTTTTGTTGTAGTGATTTAAATCATTTATTAATTGTGTGTTAATATCTTCTCATCTCAATTAATTTATTTAACAACATTTATCGACAACAAAAGATGTTCCCATGTGCATCGCACGTGACTTTTATTAGTAATAATAAAGATAATGATGATGCTAAAGTCAATTTCGATTTGAATATGTTAATGTTTTGGAAGATGTGTGTTTATTAATTATTAAAACAAAAACAATCATAATTCTAAAAAAAACAAAAAAACAAAAACAATCTTCAAAAAGATTGCTTACGATTTATCATTTTCAATGCTAATTTTAAAAACATTACTCGCGCTTAAATATAACATATAATATCCTTAAAATATCATATTATTTACGAGATACAATCCGTGTATCGCACGCGTGAAATACTAATATGATTAAATATGAATTAGTTGCATTGTAAAAATGATAATACTCGACATAAATGTCTCATTCAATATTTGACTCAAATTTTAAATTTAAAATTACTTATGCTATTCGTATATTTTAATTTATTATCATCATATTATAAGGTAGTGTTTGAAAAAACTTCTAGCAAGCACTTGTCAGCTTTTTCTTCACAAAATTTCAAAATTTTGTGAATGAAAATTAAAGCTGATAAGCGCTTCCTAAAAACTCCCAAACACTACCTAAATCATTTATCATGACAAACTCATGATCAAAATTTAATGTGTATGATTGAAAATAAAACATCATATATTCTCTTGTTCTCTCCGAAATTAAAGCACTTCCAAACACTACCTAAATCATTTATCATGACAAACTCATGATCAAAACTTAATGTGTATGATTGAAAATAAAACATCATATATTTCCTTGATCTCTCCGAAATTGAAGCACTTCCAAAAACTACCTAAATCATTTATCATGACAAACTCATGATCAAAACTTAAAGTGTATGATTGAAAATAAACATCATATATTCCCTTGTTCGATATTATTCATAGTTTAATATCGTCTTTCATTTTAAAGTATAATATCTTTATCCCTCAAGATAATCATCAATTTGATCCAGTTATTCAAACATCGATCTGGCACAAAACCCAAAAAACATGGAATAAAATACACTATTAACAATACTTGTTGGGATCGGTTCAGAGGGTAGAGGGGGGGTGAATACACTCTGAAACTTTTCTTCTTTTTTATTAAAATGATCAAGTGAGGTTTAGTTCACTTAATCAGTTTTCTCAACTTCTAAAACGTTTTGAACAACTTAAATAGTGCGGAAATAGTTCAGAGGTTTTAGTGATGCAAAGTTTATAATGCAATGTATGAGCAGGATGTAAGATAAATGGCAGTAAATGCTAAAGCACGATTTTATGGAAGTTCGAAGGCTTAATCCTTCTACGTCTCCCCTTCTTCCACTTAGGAAGGAATTCACTAGAAGACTTTGGTTATTACAACGTCTTGTAATACACCCACTTCAGACTTAGGACTTATCCAATGCCTAATCCGAAACTCCTAGATTTACACAGATAAGATTCTCAGTTCTTATCAGACTGGTGGAAGCTTTCAGAGCAGCTTCAAGTTTCTTCAATACTGAGTATAGTTGAGTTGAGCTTCTCAGACTGCAGACCGGTCGAGAGGCTTGAAAACCCTAGGATGATCCTTGACGATCAGATATGTGAACTGTAGGCGAGGGTTTATTTGAGCAGCAGATGAATGATCTTGTAAGTGTGCTCAAGTATATCAGATGAGGACTTCTGATATTAGTCAAGTGATTGAAATTTTTCTGAGTTGCTTGTCTCTCTTCGTTGTCTCGTATCACTTGTTGTTGTTCTCTTTTTCTTTTTGAGCAATCTTCCCTTTTTATAGGTCAATCATCAACGTCTTTATTTTGAACGTTCTGATGCTGCATTGAATGCACATTTAATGCTCATAAATGCATTGATGATTCTGCATGAGGATCGTACACTGCAGACAACTTCCAGGGTCCAAAACTGGAATAAACGGTCGAATGCTTTATCTGCAGTCATTCTGTGTTTTTGCCATTTTGGTACAACCTGTTGTCTTGATTTGCAGGAGTCAACAAATCTTCTGAAACGCCGGTTCTGCTTTTAATAAAAGATCCTGCAAAGAACATCTTGTCACAGGTACTTGTCTCGAGATATCTAGATAGGCAGTTGGCATTCTACCGGTAGAGATATTTGTCCTCTGCTGGTTTGAATAACCAGTCGATAAGCTTGTGACTTCAACCGGTCGAGAGATAAAGGCGGTTGACAAGCTTCCGATAGATAGATTTATCCTCTGCTGGTTTTGATAGCCAGTCGATAGGCTTGTGACTTCAGCCGGTCGAGAGCAAAGGCGGTTGACAAGCTTCCGGTAGAAGTTGTAGTAGATTCCTGAAATACAATGGTTGGCAGCACATTCCTATACACTGAGTTGTTGTTTGTTATCACCAAAATATCGGATTCAACAATTTCCCCCTTTTTGGTGATGACAAAACTTAAGTGCTCCAAGAACAATATGAAAGCATTAAAATGAACTTCATTGAGAGAATGAATTTCATTAAGTACAATAAGCATTTTTATTACCTACAGAAAAAAATAAGATGCGGCTGCGATAAGTAAAGAAGAGATAAGTTGTTCATCTTTTGAACCAACTGGCTCCTCCTGACCTATCGCCTTCTCTTCTTCTTCTGTCGGCTTCTTCTTTTCTTCTGGACTCTTCTTCACGTCTTCTTGCCTCTGCTGCTCTACGTTGCTCTTCTTCCCCCTTTTTGGCATCACCTTGGTTGAGCCGAAGGATGACCTCAGTGAGTTGAGTGCCAAGGCAGGCTTGCATAGTGTCTATTTTTGCATCGATTTGAGCAAGTAGAGTGGCTTGCATAGTGTCCATCCGATCATTCAACTGCTTATGAAGGCGATTTTCGGATCGGATAACTTGTTCGGAGACGGTAGAGAGCGTGTTGATTTGAGTGCGATGATGATTAGTGATCTCTGTGGACAGACGAGCAAGGTCTCGAGACACGGTCTCGAAATGCCGAATCATCGTCTGGCGTGAATTATCGACCGATAAGGATGAGTTTGTTATGTCTTGAGAGAAGGACCTAACCGTTTGCATGAGCTCATGAAGCCGATTTATCAAGGTATGATCTAGAGCTGCGGCCATGGCTTCAATTAAAGAATCATCAGTCTGAATCATTTGCCCTTCTAAGTCATTTCTTGGTGAAACCGGGCTAGACTCACGATGATGTGGTGCGGGTGAACTTGCTGGAGAGCTACCCGATGGACCTTCCAATAATGGTACAGTTGGAGATGTAATAGTTTCGACTGCAGCCAATATGGTTGGTGGAGTACCAGGATCAGCACTTGGTTCATCCATAATGAGATCTTCCATAAACTTTTCAGTAGATGGAGACGGTTGAAGTGCTGGATCAGCATCAGTCACTTGCTGTTCTGGAGATGCAGGTGATACAATAGTGCTTGATATCTCCGTTGGGGGCACTGTTGCTTCACTACTGCAAGGAGCCTCTGTCACAGAGGTGACAGGTATCTCTTGTGCAACCACTTCTAAAACATCTTGTGAATGACCGGAGAAGTGTGAGCGGTCGTCACGGGAGAGGAGTGAGCAATCACAACTGCTTCCGGTTGAGTAACTGCTTGGACTGCGGTTGAGGAGGGGTCGACCGATGAAGATGCTGCTACACTCGATCTTAGAGCATATGATTGAAAGAGGTCAGCAGTGATGAGATCGGTCAGAATCCCATCTGAAGAAGGGAGAGCATAGACGTCTTCTTCACCCTGATCTTGAGTGAGAAAGGTTTTCATCATCACTTGTGCTTCCAGCACATAAGCTTGCAAACAGGCTGCTGAAGCTGGTGTTTTGACATTGTTGAGAGCTTGGAAGTGCTGAAGTAGTTGAGTGATTTGACGTAGACTATCCTGTAGTCCAGTCAAAATCACAAAGTCATCGGCAGCGGTAGGACTCTTGGATTTGAAATTCTTGACACGCTCATTAATTAGCAGTGATAGCAGGCTTCCTCGAAGCTTCAAGTCTATGAGATGTCTTCTTCCCAGAGCCTCCACGATGTCTTCAGTATCAGCAAATAGAAGCATCTTCTGCTCAATGACGTTTAAAGATTTCCATTTAGGAAATATTTGAGCGAGTGTCAAGTGAGTGCGGGAGTGATGCCATCTGTCAAAACGTTGTAGATGACGCTTGACAGTACGGAGCACGTGAGAGATGATCATATTGAGTTCTATCGTAGCTGCTGGTTGAGCCTTGGGTGTGTAGATCATCACACCTTTCCCTTTGTCTTTGGGATCAGCTAGAGTGACCTCAGGAGCTGATGAGGCACCTTCCCGGATTATCACACCTTTTGTAGGATGAGGAGCAGTAGAAGCAACAACGGTAGTAGTCTCGACCGTTGGCAGGGTAGGAGCAAGTCCAGAAAGAGACTTTAGCTTCTTGTGCTGCCTCTTCTTCTCGCCTGCAGGCGTGGATGACACAGCTGCTTTGGAGACCGAAGGGGATGACCTGCTGAAAGCTTGAATCAGTGGAACATTCTCACGTGATTCATCTTCAGAGTCAGATTCGATGATCAGTTGACGCTTGGCAGACTTTTTGGTATGGACTGGTTTGGCCACGACCGAAACCGTTGAAAGCGGTTGAGGGATAGCAATAACCTTTGCGGTTGAGGGCAAGGTGTCGACCGCAGTCTCTTTCTTGTTCAGGAATTTGAGAATCGTAGACTTGTTGAGCCATTTGGTGGGATGCAGAGGCTCAGTCTTGGAAAAGTCCACTCCAAGGACGCCCAAGATGTGGCAGATTTGCAAAGCAAATCCCTCGGATTGCCCTTTGCCCCTGATCATTTCACATAGAATATTGAACAGAATGTCTGACCAGTTTATGTTGATCTTGGAGGCAATACAAGCCATGTATTGAAATTTCTCCAGCGTCACCTTGTCGTAAGATCCAGCCTTGGCCAGAAGATTCTTGGCCACGATATTAGTCAGTAGCCTGAATGGAGCTTTGAGAGATGTCTTCTGGGCCGGCAGTTTGATCGGAGCATCAGTAGTTGAGAACTCCTTCAACCAATAAGAGCAGTTACCATCTGGAAGATCCGTGCATTTTGTCAAACCCCTGGAGGGCAGATCAAATGTGCTGGCGAAGAACTTCTGATTGAAGGAGTAGACCTCTGTCTTGATCAAGCATTTGATAGTCCCATGCTCGATTTGAGCGGTTGCGAAGAACTCCTTCAAAACAGGCAAATCGCAGATGGCGCTGCATTCCAGAAATTTCTTCAGTCCAGAGGCTTCAAGCATGGTGAAGACCTCAGTTATTCCTGCGTTGTTTGCCTTAACAACGGAATCAAAGTTGATGGCGAGGCAAGACTTCTGGATCGACATGATATCTGTAGATAAGAACTCGAGCAAAGAGTAAGCAAAAGCTTGAGAGTAATTCGATGGAGCGTTTAATACAATATGAAAGTTTTTAGCAAAGGTGAAAGATTGATATACGAGTGTAAAGAAGTATATAGGAACCTATGGGCCATAGGGTGATGTCATGAAAAGTATTTTTGAAATTCAAAAAGTTTTGAAGAGCATAATCACGGCGCCCAATTAATGTCATTTGGTTCAAAGCACCAAGCTGCTAGTACGAAGCCTGTCAGAGACTAGTTAAAGGCGGATGATATGCCAATATTAATGGCAACGTAACAGCTAATCTATTAATGTCATATTGACAATCATTCCCCCTAAACACATGCATACTAACTTAAATCTACTAAGCCAAGAATATTTCGAAAATATGAAAACTTAGCGTCCGGTAGAGGCTTGGTGAATATGTCTGCTGCTTGCTGATCGGTAGAGATGTATTCCAGCCTGATTTCCTTCTTTAAGACATGATCTCGGATAAAGTGATGCCTGACATCAATGTGCTTTGTCCGAGAGTGCATCACTGGATTGTGAGTGATGGCTATGGCACTTGTATTGTCACAGTAGATTGGAGCTTCACTCGACCGAATCCCATAATCATTAAGCTGCTGTTGAATCCAGAGTATTTGAGCACAACAGCTGCCAGCAGCAAGGTATTCTGCTTCGGCGGTCGAGGTAGCAATTGATGTCTGCTTCTTACTTGACCATGAAATTAGTCTATCTCCAAGGAATTGACATGTGCCACTTGTACTTTTGCGATCAATTCTACAACCTGCATAATCTGCATCTGAATAGCCAATAAGATTAAGATTTGAATCTTTGGGATACCAAAGACCCACATTAGTAGTTCCTTTAATATATTTAAGTATTCGTTTGGTAGCAATGAAATGAGATTGCTTAGGTGCGGCTTGAAATCTAGCACATAAACAAACTGAATACATGATATCCGGTCGACTGGCAGTCAAATAGAGCAGTGAACCAATAAGGCCTCGATACATGGTTACCTCGACCGGAATTCCCCCTTCATCTTTATCAAGCTTAATTGATGTACTCATGGGGGTAGATACAGTTGAGCATTGTTCCATTCCAAACTTCTTTACCAATTCCTTGGCATACTTGGACTGATTGATGAATATTCCAGTTTCAAGTTGCTTTACTTGAAGTCCAAGAAAGAAGTTTAGCTCGCCCATCATGCTCATTTCAAACTTCTCCTTCATCAGTTTAGAGAACTTTGAGCACAACTTGGGGTTAGTTGACCCAAATATAATGTCATCAACATAAATTTGTACTAGTAACACATGATCACCTTTTACAAATTTAAACAGGGTCTTATCGACCGTTCCAATTTGGAAATCATGTTCCAGTAAAAATTTTAGCAAAGTGTCATACCAAGCACGCGGTGCTTGTTTTAATCCATAGAGAGCTTTGTCAAGTTTATAGATATATTGAGGATGAGTAGGATTGACAAAACCTGGTGGTTGTTCAACGTACACCTCTTCTTGAAGTAGACCATTGAGGAATGCAGACTTCACATCCATTTGATAAACTTTAAAATTCTTGAAGGCTGCATAAGCAAGAAAGATGCGGATTGCTTCTAGTCTTGCAACTGGCGCGAAAGATTCCTCAAAGTCTATGCCTTCTTCTTGTCTGAATCCTTGAGCAACAAGTCGAGCTTTGTTACGCACAACAGTGCCATGTTCATCGAGCTTGTTACGAAACACCCATCTAGTTCCAATCACATTTTGATTTTTCGGTCGAGGAACTAGATGCCAAACATTGTTGCGGGTGAATTGATTCAACTCTTCTTGCATAGCTTCAATCCAGCTGGCATCTGATAGAGCTTCATCTATTTTCTTGGGCTCTACCTGAGATATGAAAGCGGCATGCAAGAATTCATTAATCATTTGACCACGTGTTTTTCGAGGAGCAGAAGGGTCACCTATGACCAACCCAGGTGGATGATCTTTGTTCCACCTAAAATAATTCCCTAAAGGGTTGTCATCAATTGGTTGATGAACGTCCTCGTTTACTGGATCATCATTGGCTGGAGGATTGTTATCAACCGGTGGATCCACTTCTGGCCTTGTTTGATCACACCCGGTAGAGGGAACTGGATCATCCTTCTTTGGAGGATATAGATCACTGTCACTCTCTTCCTGTAGATTTGTGTTTTCCAGTCTGTGACTCAGATCATTTATGCTCCCTTGAGTTTGTTCTGTACATAGAGTAGATTCATCAAAAACAACATGAATGGTTTCCTCGACCGTTAGTGATCTTTGATTGAACACTCGATAAGCTCTGCTAACGGCTGAGTAACCAATAAAAGTTCCTTCGTCTGCTTTGGCATCGAAGGCTGTCAAATGGTTTTTGCCATTGTTGTGGATAAAGCATTTGCACCCAAAAATTTTGAAATAAGAAATATCAGGTTTTGTGCCATTCCAGATCTCATATGGAGTTTTGTTAAATCGTTTATTAATCATAGATCTGTTTTGAGTATAGCAAGCTGTGTTAACTGCTTCTGCCCAAAGTCTTTGAGAAACATTTGAATCAGCAATCATAGTTCTGGCTGCTTCTTTTAAAGTACGGTTCCTTCTTTCAGCCACCCCATTTTGCTGTGGGGATCTAGCAGCTGACAACTCATGCTTGATTCCCTGATCATCTAGATAAGTCATAAGAGTGGTGTTTAAAAATTCAGTCCCTCTATCACTCCTGATTCTATCTATCACAGTAGATTGTTCATTTTGCAAGCATTTAAAAAGCTTAATCAGGTGAGGTGCAGTTTGATCTTTTGAAGAGAGAAAGATGACCCAAGTAAATCGAGAAAAGTCATCTATAACAACAAGAGCATATCTCATTCCCCCTATGCTTCTTACTGGTATAGGACCAAATAGGTCCATGTGAAGTAAGTCTAAACATTTGGAAGAAGACATACACCCTTTATTTTTAAAAGTTGCTCTCACCTGCTTTCCTAGTTGACAAGCAGGACAAACTTTGTCTTTTATAAAATCTCCTTCGGGCAGACCAGAAACCAAATCATGCTTCCTCAGGTTAAAAATGGACTTAAAATTTAGATGATTTAATCGCTTATGCCACAACCAATGTTTATCATGATGAGCAGTAAGACAAGTAGGTGAAGAAATATGTGAGCAAGACCAGTTTACCTTGTAGGTGTTTAGGTCTCGTACACCGGTCATAAGAGTCTCACCTTTGTCATTTTTTATGAGGCAAGTGTGTTTGTGAAACTCGACCGAATGATCATTGTCACATAGTTGACTAATACTTATCAAATTATAGCATAGTTTGTCAACAAGTAACACATCTTTAATAATGATGTTACCATGGATGATCTTACCCTTACCCACGGTTTTACCTTTGGAGTTGTCTCCAAAGCTGATCTTTGGTCCTTTGCACAACACCACTTCTGTTAGAAGTTCTGGATTCCCTGTCATGTGTCGTGAGCAACCGCTATCTAAATACCAGGTAGTGTCCTTGATAGAAGTGGTTTTCTCGCCCGTTTGGACTTTTAGTACCTGCAAAGAGTGAAGAACTTTTGGTACCCATATCTAGTAGGGTCCAGGTCGGATTAGCCCTTTCGGGACCCACACCTGGAACACCCTTACAGGTTTGCCCGTGTGTGTGTCCAGAAATCTGTGCGGTCGATAGGCAGTAAATGTGTGTGCTTGTGAGGTTGCTGTGTGCTGCTTGCCTTTTTTATTTTCATCAGTTAGCCTGTACCTCTTTTGAACTGGCCTGCAATTAAAGTACTGGTAAGGCTTCTCCTTTGACCATCTTTTCTTAGAGTAGTTAGACTCATTCCATGGCCTTTTGAAATTAGATTGGTTTCCCTTTCTTCTTTCATTAGGTTTTGGTTTGATCCAAGTTCCTCTTTGATTAGAGGTCTGGGGATCCACATATCCCAGCCCTCTATGCTTAGAGCTTCGTTCGTTCGATACTTTCTGATTTTTGTCAAAGCTGCACTTATCGTGTTCATATATCGTGCTGGACCTGACAAATCTTATTTTGTTAAGATTGCCTTTGTCCAGGCTTGACTGAATACAGGATTCCATAGACTGTTCATTTGTTCCAAACCCTAGACCGGTTTTATCATGTACCGGTCTTTGGATTTCTTGAATCTTGTCAATGGTTACCGAAGATTTATTCCAAGCCTTAATGGTTTCAAGTAGTTTTTTATTCTCAATCAAGGTAGCTTGGAATACTCTTTTCAAGGTGTCGTTCTCAGTAGCCAGCAGACTTAGCTTGACCTTAAGACCATCAAGCTCTTTTTGCTGCATGCAGCTTGATTTGCTTGACTTATCTTTTAGGTCAGCTCTTTCTGCCTTTACTTCCTCGAACTCCTTGGATAATGCTTTGTATTCATTAGCCATTTCGTGTAAAGCAGTAACTAAATCACTGTGAGTAAATTCAGGTGAGCCAAAGTCAAATACCTCCTCAGCTTCTTCTTCGATGTCGGCCATAAGGCATTCCACTTTTTCATCATCGCTGTCATCTGAAGAGCTTCCGGTATTGGAGTTGTCAGAGTCAGACTCAGCCCACTTGTTTTTGCTTTCGTCTGCTACTAGAACCCTTTGGTCTCTTCCTTTTCTAAACGTCCTTTTATCCTCCTTACCCCTTCTTCTTTCGGAGAATTGCTTTTGATCATTGTTCTTAGGCTTGGTGCAGTCTGCAATGAAGTGGCCTGGCTTTCCACAGTTAAAACAAGTAGGACCATCGTTTGTATGGTCCGATTTATGATAATTTTTAAATTTAGAATTGTTTTTACGCATAAATTTACCAAATTTCTTGACAAAGAGTGTCATGGCTTCATTGCTGATTTGCTCAGCTGATCTCTTTGGAGCTTCCTCGACCGGTGGACATATCACGGTTGAGGTTAAGGCCTTGGTTGGTTGAGAAGTAGATGGTTCATCTTCTGTTCTCATGTTGAGCTCGAACTCATAGGCTTTGAGATCTGCAAAGAGATCATGCAGTTCAACCTTGCTCAAGTCTTTTGACTCTCTCATGGCCACTGTCTTGATCTCCCATTCTTTGGGCAGAGCTCTCATAACCTTCACAGCAATTTCACGGTTAGTATAAGTTTTACCTAAAGCAATAAGATCACAGATGATACTACTGAACCGTTCATCAAATTCAGCCATGGTTTCCCCTGGCTTCATTTTGGCGTTGTCATATTTTTGAATGGCCAGAGTGAGCTTGTTTTCCTTTGTCTGGTCATTCCCTTCACACAGCTGAGTGAGCTTCTCCCAAATCTCCTTTGCTGTGGAACATGACTTGATTTTGCTGAACATATTCTTGTCCAGTGTTTTGTATAGGATGTCCCGGGCCACATTGTCAAGATTGGCCTTCTTTTTGTCCTCAGTGGTCCACTCAGCTCTTGGTTTCTCAATCATTTGTCCTGCACCATCGGCTAGAGCTGGGTTGACCTTCATAATTTTGATAGGACCGTCTGTTATGACATATAGCATGTCATCATCCTGTGCTGCAAGATGTGCCTGCATGCGAATTTTCCAATCATCATACTCTTCTTTAGAAAACATAGGAATTCTGTTGAAAGAAGTCATGATTTGAAAACTTCAGATCAGCAGTTGAGAAAGGAACCCGCTTTGATACCACTTGTTGGGATCGGTTCAGAGGGTAGAGGGGGGGTGAATACACTCTGAAACTTTTCTTCTTCTTTATTAAAATGATCAAGTGAGGTTTAGTTCACTTAATCAGTTTTCTCAACTTCTAAAACGTTTTGAACAACTTAAATAGTGCGGAAATAGTTCAGAGGTTTTAGTGATGCAAAGTTTATAATGCAATGTATGAGCAGGATGTAAGATAAATGGCAGTAAATGCTAAAGCACGATTTTATGGAAGTTCGAAGGCTTAATCCTTCTACGTCTCCCCTTCTTCCACTTAGGAAGGAATTCACTAGAAGACTTTGGTTATTACAACGTCTTGTAATACACCCACTTCAGACTTAGGACTTATCCAATGCCTAATCCGAAACTCCTAGATTTACACAGATAAGATTCTCAGTTCTTATCAGACTGGTGGAAGCTTTCAGAGCAGCTTCAAGTTTCTTCAATACTGAGTATAGTTGAGTTGAGCTTCTCAGACTGCAGACCGGTCGAGAGGCTTGAAAACCCTAGGATGATCCTTGACGATCAGATATGTGAACTGTAGGCGAGGGTTTATTTGAGCAGCAGATGAATGATCTTGTAAGTGTGCTCAAGTATATCAGATGAGGACTTCTGATATTAGTCAAGTGATTGAAATTTTTCTGAGTTGCTTGTCTCTCTTCGTTGTCTCGTATCACTTGTTGTTGTTCTCTTTTTCTTTTTGAGCAATCTTCCCTTTTTATAGGTCAATCATCAACGTCTTTATTTTGAACGTTCTGATGCTGCATTGAATGCACATTTAATGCTCATAAATGCATTGATGATTCTGCATGAGGATCGTACACTGCAGACAACTTCCAGGGTCCAAAACTGGAATAAACGGTCGAATGCTTTATCTGCAGTCATTCTGTGTTTTTGCCATTTTGGTACAACCTGTTGTCTTGATTTGCAGGAGTCAACAAATCTTCTGAAACGCCGGTTCTGCTTTTAATAAAAGATCCTGCAAAGAACATCTTGTCACAGGTACTTGTCTCGAGATATCTAGATAGGCAGTTGGCATTCTACCGGTAGAGATATTTGTCCTCTGCTGGTTTGAATAACCAGTCGATAAGCTTGTGACTTCAACCGGTCGAGAGATAAAGGCGGTTGACAAGCTTCCGGTAGATAGATTTATCCTCTGCTGGTTTTGATAGCCAGTCGATAGGCTTGTGACTTCAGCCGGTCGAGAGCAAAGGCGGTTGACAAGCTTCCGGTAGAAGTTGTAGTAGATTCCTGAAATACAATGGTTGGCAGCACATTCCTATACACTGAGTTGTTGTTTGTTATCACCAAAATATCGGATTCAACAATACTTGAATTCGGACGAATGCAAAAAAATTTTTATTGAATAATATTTGAATTTATTGCCAAATTGAAATTCATGTAGCACTTAGGCCGTAGGCCTCGAACTGATAGACCCATGCACACCCACCCGCTGACAGAATTCATTCTCGTTTGTATTAAAAAAATCAAACCTAAGAATCGATTTTAATATAGTATTGAATTATAGTTATATGATTGCTAGACAAATCCAAAAACTGAACAATAATCTTGAAAAAAAATAATAAAAGCCCATAATCATTTTTAAAGAAATGAAAGGAAAATTGCCCAATTGACCACATAACATTACTTTATCAGCAATATTTGAAGCAAAACCTACAGAACTCATTGGATATTTCCAACTGCAACTGCGCTGATAAACTTGATGACAATACATAATTAATAATTACAACTCATACTGAATATTGAAGTAACTATACATACACATCATGTCAATTCTTGAACAGGAGGCACCTGATTCTTGCCTCATGAGGCAACCCGATGAACAAATCAGTCTCCACATGATCATAAACTTCTCTAATATCCGCGAACCGCGCGTTAGCTCTATCCTCGTTCGGCCCTCGTTCGGGTTCCAAATTACACTACAGTGATTTTTGAGGGTCATGTCAATACTTCTGCATGAACACAACTTCGAAGACTTCGACTAGCAAACGGAAAAAATGTCAAACGAATCGTCTGGTTTTCTTTTATTTCATAATTTATAGTTCATTTCTCATGAAAATTTAAGATTTTTCAATAATAAATAAAACTGAATTGATCACGTACCTTCTCAGTAAGAGTCGCATTTTCAGCAGCTAGGGCTTTTCCCTACATATATATATATATATTTCATAAACACAAATATTTTTTTAAGGGCATCCATTTTTCCAGAAATATTATTGACACTTCTCTATGATAACCTCAACAAAAAAACAAGTACCTTTTCTTTCAATTGATCCATCTGTCGCTTGTACACTTGCATCTGGAAAGAAAACACACGATATTACTCGAATCGTTCGATATATTTTATATGTCGCCACTCATCTACTACTTGATTCACCAAGAAAATACTAGCTCGAGCTAGCTGCAAGTAACATGCACGAGAAAAAGTTTACGTACGCGACGCCTGCCGCCTTTCACATAGTAACAAAACAAAACAAAATCCATCGAAATCTTTGAACCATTAGCCCGGGATGGACTAAATCAATCGATATCATACGTTTGATAATGTAAACCATATTCGTCCCCCTCTTTTCTTTTTTTTTTTACTTCACATAGCTTTTAAACTTATATTTCTGCAGCAAGACCAATTTCTTTCGTTCTATATATAATCCTGGTTCCGTCCTGACTGCGATTACTAAGATAAACACGTGCGTGTATGCATACAGCATGCATGAGAGGGGAACTAGGCCAAGACCGACTCGCAATCTTTACCTTCTTTGTTCGGATGTTGGTTACGCTATGCTCCAACTGTCGTTCCAGCTGTTGCAGTTCTTCAATGGTGCATGTTCCCAGATTTTCACCGAGTAGCTTCCTGATTAATTAATTCGATCGATCCGTCACACAGAAACAAGAATCATGTTTAATATATATAGCATATATATCTATATATTTTTTAATATAAGATAATTATGCACACCGTTTCGAAGCTTCAAGCACCTCAATCTTCTTCATCATAGCTGATGCTTCATGCTTCAACTGCTGCAAAATTTTAAAAATGTACTACTATATATGAGCAAATTATATATATACTCGTATTAAAAAAAAAATTTATATAAGATTGAGAATTCAATATAAAAAACAACCTGAACATTTTGTTCGTCCACAGGGATCTTAGCTTGAGCATCTTCAGTGTGCATTCGATATCGTGCGATCGACTCCTGCATGCTGAGAGTTTGATAACATAAAACCAAATATCTTCACTTCATACAAATTAATTAAACACTTTAAAAATAGGGATGATTTTTAAAACAACTCGATCACATGATATTAAGAAATAAAACAAAATATTATATATTGATCTCTTTGAGTATCAAATTACTCTTCGTAAAAATTATGAAAAAATATTGGGTGTTGGCCGAACTGACCGAATTTATTTTCTAACAAACCAAACCGACCAAATTTGTATATAAAACCGAATAAACCGAACCGATAAAAAAATCGGTTATTTCGATTTTCGATCGAACAAACCGATTTTTATTTGTTTTTTTTTAATTTTTGAGTTTTCTTATATCTTTTAAAAAAATAAATAAATTTTAGGTTCTATATTTTGAAAGTATGAGATATGAGATGTTTTTTTGTTGGGTGGGTTAGACTTAAAACATAGTTAGATATATGTAGTTAAAACTCAAAAATAAATAAATAATTATAGTTAAAATTTAAGGCCCAATATTATTTTTTGACAAGCCCAATATTTTTTTAATTATATAAATGATTTTCGGTTTAATCGATATTTTTTTATAAAAACCAAACCAAACCGATTTAACCGATATTTTAAAAAAAATTAACCGATCAACCGAACAAATCGAACCGAATTTCTAATTTTTTTTGGTTTATCGGTTTTCTCGGTTTGACCGATATTTTGCTCACCCCTAATTGATTTGGAAAGTTCGCGCCTGATTTTTATGATAAATGTCCTATATTAATGATTCTCGAAAATCCATAGGAATTAAAATGTTATATGTACTATGAAGATTACACATTTGGTTACACATTATTAGCTTTGAAATAATTTCAAAATTATCCTTGCATTTTATTTGGAAAAACCCTTTCAAATGTATATTTAGGATAATTTTTTAATTTCAAATGCGATGTGTAACTCGCATTGTACATGTAGCATAATCTAAATCCATATAGTCCGTAAACTAAGGGAGTGTTTGCAACAACTCTAAAAATAAGTAATTATGGATTTTTTCTTAACAATTTATTTATTTTTAGAAGTTGCAAATACTACCGAAAAATCATATCCAATCAACAATCAAGAGAATTTGTTTATTTTTAGAAGTTGCAAATGCTACCTAAAATACCCTTTCTTAATTTGTTCATTTTCATCCTCTCAATAAAATATTACAACTTAGAGCAAAAAATAATCACTTCCCAAAATAATTGAAATAAAATCATTTCATTATGCATTTTTTTAATGAATAATTAATTGATGATCGTGATAGTAACAATAAAAATATTACATTAATACGAATAATAATAATAATAAATAATATAATAAAATTAGAATTAATTAAGTTAATTATATTAATGATAAACATAAAAATCATGTTGATATTGATAATAATGGTAATGGGTATAATAAGAAATGAGATGAAATGACTTGATGATGATAATAATAATAATAATAATAATAATAATAATAATAATAATAATAATAATAATAATAATAATAATAAAAAATAAAAAAAATATTAACAAAAATAAAATACATAATCTGAAAAATAACAAATAAGCTAAAAATATTATTATTGACAATAACAGTGTTAATAACGACAGATAAATATTAACGTATTTACTTTGTGATTTTTCAGCTATAAATTTGTACTGATGGAATAGATAATAATAACAACAATTATTACTAATAATTCATACTAAAATTTTATAATTTATATTATTAATATAAAATAAATAAATAAATAAATAATAAATTTGAAGATAAAAACAAATGCAAGAAATAAAAACATAAGTGCAATAAAAAAATTATATAATAAAATGATATGTAGCACTTCGACAATTATAGTATCATGTTACCTTAATTTGAGGCCAAATTTGATTATAGATATTTGTAGAAAGCCATTTAAAAAAAATCCCTCAATCAACTCTAGAGCCATGAAATTTCTCATAATTGGCTTCTTTTTCCGACAATACATTTTTAATTTATGGATAATGTTATTTGTTGTCTGATTATGGACTAAATTGTGAAGCCCATGACAGTACGTACTAGAAACAAAAAAATTAAATCAAGCACTATATATTTATAGGACAAGTAACCTTATTTTTTATATTTTTTTTGAGTTAGGAGAGAAGATTTTTGTTATAATTGAATCTCGAACTCGAGATCTCGTCCTATATATTTAAGATTTTCGTGTGAGATGAGCTATACGTCATACTCATCATGAGCAGTAACCTTAATTTGCACCATGAAAGAAAGTGAAAAATCTCTGGGGTAGTTGGTAATTGTACAACTCTTATCCAAGGGCAAGGAATAATAACTCTTGATCGGGGAATCAAAATTGAGATGTTGACCTCTTTTGCGATTCTAATCTTATAATTTCAGTCATGTATCAATGTTTTGATTATTTTATTCTTTCTTTTTCTTAATTTTTCTTTTTCTTTTTTAAGAATCCAACTGATCTACATCATTGACATATAAAAAAAATGACTAAAATAATAATAATAAAATAACTGAGTGAATCTGAAATTTAACATGTAAATCCAAAATAACAAAAAAAATATAAAAAAATACATGAATAAAATCACGATTTTCCCACCGAATGATTGGATTCAAATTGCAGAAATATATATACATTTCAAAGTTCTTTAATTATGTTATTTCTTCCCATGTTGTACAATAACCAAGACTGATCTGCTTAGTCCTTAATGCAATGGCTTCCAATTGTCGAGTGATTTCCATCACTCATCCCTTACATGCATGCACCTTAAATTAAATTTTTAACTGCCTTTTAAATTTTAATCATGTGTAATTTTTTTAGTTATTTGTAATTTTGTTTGATACAAAATGATTTAATGAACTCGATCGAATCCAAGAGATGATCGGTCCATCATGTGGGAGCTAGAGATCAATATCAACATTGCTCCCTCACATTGATCTACGCCGGTCGTGCACCATGGCTCACCCCGGCCCCGTAAATGTTCATATACGTCGACTATTGTCAACGAGTGCACCAATGTTTGTTGAGCATTTATTTCACCTTCAAATATCTCAAAAACCCAAATCTTGATTTCCCAAAAAACATTACATGAAATCAACTTTATTCATCACCAAGTCACAACATACCAAATTAGTATAAAGATATAATTAGTACTATATATTCAAACTAAGACTTATTAGAGTTATCCATAATATTCATCACTTAATTCTAATATCAATCACCCGAATAGATCTTATTGGGGGAGAAATGATGACAAATATTTCATTTCAAGAACTCACATTTACACACATATGTGTGTGTATGTGTGTGTATATAGATAGATAGATAGATAGATACCTTGAAGTACTGGCGAATTCGTAGAGTTTTCCTCTGGGAGAAAAGATGATAAGAGCAACCTCAGCATCACACAGCACAGAGAGTTCGAAAGCTTTCTTGAGAAGACCATTTCTTCTCTTGGAGAAGGTGACTTGCCTGCTCGTCGCGTTTTCTATTCGCTTCATCTGAGTCTTCCCTCTCACCATTTTCAATTTCTTAATTGGAAATAATAATGTTTTTAGCAATTAACCACCTGTAATCAAGAAAAAAAACAACCCAGATTCACGATTAATCTATTGTAATATTATAAATTAGAGACTTTTTATTCGAAAAAAACAAATTCAAGAATCATGGTTCACTGATCAGCATGCGATTCAAGAAATTCAAGGGAGGGAAATAAAAAAAAATTAATGGGTGCGTGGGGTGAAATCTGAAAAGGGCAGGGTGACTTACAAATTTGGTAAAAAATAGAAAAGAAAAAGAAGACTCAGAGGAATTCACTTTTGGTTTTGGGATAATGAAATAGGACTGGAAAAGGCAAGAAAAGCAATCTGGGATAAATAGATGCAAAGAAAGGATAAAAAAAAAGGAAAATAAATGGGAAAACTGTAGGCTAAACTTGGAAAGATTTTACAGAGGTGAGTGATTGATTGATGCCCAATTTTTCTATTTTTTCGTTTCTTGAAATATATTATTTTTAGACATTTTTTCATCATCAGTATATATATGGACTTGTTTCCTTATTCATACTATTTTTTACCACTTCATTTTTCCTCTTCTAACCCCAACAAGCAGAAGCAACAAAAAAGAATATGTATGTATAATATACATATAATGGTAAAATTTCATATGTATGATTATTTTATTATTATATATATGTTATTTTACAATTTATTTTTAAAAAAAAAAAAAAGCATGTTCCTTTGCTAGTTTTGGTAAGCCCCACAAACCCAGCTCAAAATAGAAGATTAGATGTAAATGGAAATCATTAAAGAAAGACTTTGGTTTACAAAGACATCATTATTTTAATCCAAACGAGAGAAAATAGGGAACAAAATAACACATATTGACATATATAATAATAGTTATAAATACTATATACTAATTTTTTTATGTTTTGAGAAAACCAATAACGAGAAAACCAATGACAAAATTTGTGGTTTAAAATAACATAGCGAATCGAACGTAAGCCTATCCTTATTATTTTATTATTACTAAACATCCATTCTTATTTTTGAATCCATCAAATTTTTCCGTTCACTTGTTCTTTGAATAATTTCTCGCATTTTATCATTTTAATTAATACCCTCTTACCAAAAATTAAGGAGGATATATTTTTATAACCATTTTATTTTCACCACTTTCACACTCAATTCAAAACTTAGCAAGTACTTTATTTAAAAAAACAAACAAACTTAGCAAGTACTAATAAAATGATTTTTTAAAAAAAAGAAAGAAAGAAAACAAAAAACAAAGTCATAAATTATTATTTTTTTAAAAAAAACATTAAATCTAGAGGACTCGATAATCGTAGTTAAAATGGGTTTTTCGATATAAATAGTTGTGTCCGTACATCAGCATCTGAGTACTATGTTAGAAACATTGAAAAGCAGCCAATGAGAGATCGAAAACACATTTGGATGTAATGATTTTTTGACCTATATGGTTGAGGGGATTGAGGGGACACATATAATATATATCTATTTAGTATATATAAATAAAATATGGGTCCCATGTTTCCATATATTTTAAAGGTTTTGTGTCTAAATTAGTGCTTTCTAGTTTCTTCTTTCCCTTTTCCCCAATGGGTGCACCTAAAAAATCTTGTCTTTGTTTGAACATAAAAATAAAATAAAATAAAATCTATTATTTCTTCATTTGTAATACACCAACTTTCTTATGATCGGTTAACAAACACTTATTTTTATTTTATTTTTTTGGTCCCAACAAACACTTATTTGTAATGTGAGGTTCAGTGTTTTTTTAAAAAAAAAATTTGGTTCGAATGATGATTGGGAGAGTTGGAAACATCATCCATGGATTGAAGCAAAAGTTATGAATCAAGAATTAAAATAAGTTGTTATCGTGTTAGGTTAATAAATCACATGACAAAAATGTAATTTTTTTTCCTAATATGAATAAATTTTTTTTTTTGCATGCATAAAAATTTATTGAGTTTCATTGTTTCGTTTTTCAGGAGATGAAAATTTGATTTTAAAAAAGTAGTTGTATGTTAAGCGAAATTGAATTTGATATTGTATTTTATGTTGCGTGAAGATTTTGAAATGTAATCTTGAGAGACAAAAAAAAGTAAGATTACTTTATTTTTTGTTAAATTTTTATAAGTTATTTAGAATTATGTTTTTTGAACTACTACATTATGTTAGAATTGATTTTGTTCGAATGATTAGAATCGGGTATTTAAAAATGTTAAATATAGTATTTTTTTTATTAGTTCATTATATAAGCATATATTGTTTTTAAAAGTTGAATTGAATGAATGAATAGTCATATTGGGAAATGAAAAGGTTAATGTAATTAATTAATTATAGGTAGCGATTGGTTTTATTTTTGGTGTACGTTTTCTGAAAATATCTTTATGAATAATTAATGGACAGTTTGATTTCATCAATCAATTTTAACATGTACGGTATAGAAGAAGCACATTAATTAAATACGAAAACATGTTAACTTTATTTTGAAAACCAAAAAAAAAAAGAGTTTTGGCACGAAACTAAAAAATGGTGTGTATTTTTTGGGAATTAATAAGAATATATTAAAATTTGAAGGCTTATTGAGTAGTTAAACTTATTGTTATCAAAAGTTGTTAAATAAGTGACTGATTGATGTATAATACAACTATAATAAATAAATATATATGTTTGGATAAGATAATGTGTATAATATAGATACTTTATGAAATTTGAGTCAAATATTTATGAAATTAAATAAAGATATAATCAATTAATATTTTTTTTCTCCATGCATACCAAATGTTCTAAAAGTTTTTTTTTGAAATTTTGTTCTAAAAGTATTATTATTGTAATTAAAAAGCGAGAAATAAGACACTGATAAATCAGAATCATACTATTCAAAATATAATCTATCTATTATATTATATTATATCATATTATATTATTTATTTATGTTTATATTTATATTTATATTTATATTTATATTTATATTTATATTTATATTTATATCTATTATACTTATCTAAAAGTGTGAATAAAAAGGTAAAATTTTACAATTGTGAATCTATAACTTTATCCTTTTACTCTACACAAATTTATGTAAAAATAAATACATATAACTTATAAGGATATAAATGTAAAATTTAAATATTGGCTAAGACATAAAAGTAATATATTATATTACTTATCTATATCTATCTATACCAATTATAAGTGTGAACCAATGTCA
Organism: Henckelia pumila; assembly: GCF_033568475.1. NCBI lineage: Eukaryota > Viridiplantae > Streptophyta > Magnoliopsida > Lamiales > Gesneriaceae > Henckelia > Henckelia pumila. The sequence continues at coordinate 12,394,717 of NC_133121.1, forward strand.
AAGTTTGTCATTGTGTATTTTCAACTTTGTCATTGGTTAGCATACACTTGATAAATTATATGATGTTACTTTTGTAAAATCAATTATTATGATAAGGTCAAACTTGACAATGTGTGCATATTAGATAAGGTTCCAGTTTTCAAAAAGATTGAAATATCAAAATACTTTAGTTTTTATTTTCTTGTAGATAAAGTGAACATATTTTTTCTACAAAATTTTTTTTTTCTAAAAGATTGAAACACCAAAATACTTTAAATTTTATTTGTTTGTAGATGGAATGACATATTTTTTCAACAAAAAATCTTATGTATTTTAATTTGCATAAGGACCTTTTGAACTAAATAATTATATCATGAGTTCATAAATATAACAAAATATCAGATTTTAAATGTTATTAATATATATATATATATATGTAAATTAAATTACACATCGGTGTTGAAATAAATCAATTCATGTGGAGTGAAGTTTTAATCCAAAATATATAAATAAAAAAAAATATGCAACAAAATAGTTGAAATAAAATATGGAATGTTAACATTTGTAATTAATGACATTCAAAATTTAATCAAAAATTTCAGCAATGAGAGCATTGTAAGCAAAAAGACATCAGTAGATTTTGAAAAACGAGAAATAAAAAAAAAGATGTTTAACAAATACATTGACCATTAACAATACTGACATACAAGTAACAAAAGACGATAACATACCAGAATGCAGATAAAATAAGGAATGTTAACATTTGTGATTAAAGACATTCAAAATTCAATCAAAAATTTCAGCAATGAGAGCATTGTAAGCAAAAAAAAAATCAGTAGATTTCGAAAAACGAGAAATCAAAAAGAAAAGAGGATGTACAACAAATACATTGATCGTTGACGATACAAACATACAAGTAACAGAAGACGATAACATACCAGAATGCAGATGAGAATGATGAAATTATTGTAATTTTTTGCAAGTAAATATTTTTGAGTTATTTGCACCAACCACCTTGTGAAATATTAAAAATTCACACTTATTCCATGTGAAATTTTAATAGGTATTCAACCCTGGCAATTTAAAAATTAGCACACTCGCCCCTTCAGATGAGTGATTGTTGCGCACGCACCCCTCATGCGACTGGGCAAAGATTTTGATATTTTTTTTCCAAATACCCATGTAAAATATTAAAAATTCATATTTGACCCCTGTGAAAATAATTTTTAAATCTATTCAACCCATAATACACAATTTTTAATAAAATCCAATTATAAATATTTAAAAATGATTTTTTGTTTTATTAATTTTTATTTTTTATTTTAACTGTATTATCATTAATTAATTATTTTCTAAAAAATATTATTACTTTATCATGTTATCATTATTTTATTAAATTCACTTCGTATTTCCAACTTTTCAATTAAACATGCATTCATAAACAAGTATTTAAATAATTTCAAGTACCAAATTATTGAACTAAACTGATAAGTTCAAACATATTGTTTTTTTGATTTAATACTATATATTATTGAACCAAAATTTAAATTTTTTGAGAATATGCATTGCATAATTTGTAATAAATAATACAAAAATAACATGCTTATATACTTTTAAATCTAAAAAATAACATTTATGAACTTATCATTTGGTTCAATATTTTGCTATTTTTAGATATTTAAATCCTTATTTATTAATCATGTTTAATGGAGAAGTTGAAAACACGAAGTGATTTGATAAAATAATGATAACGAGATAAAGTAATAATTTTTTTAAAAATTATAATTAAAAATAAAAAAATAAAAAAAATAAAATTAAAAATGTTTGGTACTTATCATTCACTTATCACTTTGATTTAATATTTTGGTACTTTTAGATATTTAAATCTCGTTTATAAATGCATTTTTTGAAAAATTTGAAAACAAGAAAAAATTTTAATAAAATAATGATAACAAGATAAAATAATAATATTTTTTAGAAAACAATTATATAATCATAATAAAATTAAAATTAAAAATAAAATTAATTAAACGAAAAACGTTTGCTAAATATTTTATAATTAGATTATAATAAAAATTGTGTATTATGGGTTGAATATATTTAAAAACTATTTTCACAGGGGTCAAATATGCATTTTTAATATTTTACAGGGGTATTTGGTGCAAAAAAATTATCAAAATATTTGCTCAGTCGCATGAGGGGCGCGTGTGCAACAATCACTAATCTAAAGAGGCGAGTGCGCTAATTTTTAAAAGGTTGCCTATTAAAATTTCACAGAGGATAAGCGTGAATTTTTAATATTTTACAGGGGTGATTTGTGCAAATAACTCAAATATTTTTAGCATAAAAAAGAAATCGTTTGATTAAATAATAACGATAAAAATGCAAATGATTGATGAAGATAGTATCACAAGAATTGTTATTAAAGATGATGATAATAACGATTTTTTCATGGAGAATAACACATAATATGAAAAATCGTTAAAGAGAGAAAAATCTCAAATATAAAATAAAAAATATTTGACGCAATAATTTAAATTAAGATTTAAAATGCATTATCTATACCAAATATTTTTTTTCCGTATGCAATAGTGATCAACATATAACATAGAACATTACAAAATCATATTTAATATAATTTGATTAACATATCTAACTTATTAACAAAAAAAAAATAAATCATACATACATGAGATAAAAAAAATAAGACGAATTCATGATACGAAGCATGTCATAATTTCTCAAGATTAATAAAAAAAATAGAAAACTCGATTGAGCTGTAATAATTACATAAGTTTTAATATCAATATTGTGTTAATGTAAAATTACAATAAACATAACACTTATATTTAAAAGCTTACATGATTTATTGATAATGTATTATTCTAAATTGTTAATGTGGATGTAAAATAATCATGACCGTAAATAATACAAACATTGAAACTGCAAGTGTTACATTGTTCGAAAATGTTGCAAATATTTTTATTAGTTGCAATGTCGAAGATTATATTGATTACATCACTAAGACATGTAATAGGTTTTTTTTTTCAAAAAGTATATATATTATTACCATGAAAACTATTTATTAACGGCGTGTTAATATATTTTCATCTCAATTAATTTATTTAACAATATTTATTGACAACAAAAGATGTTCCCACGTGCATCGCACGTGACTTTTACTAATATATTCTAATTAAGCTTTAAAGTATATTCTCATACTTAGCCAAAAATTTACAAGATTAATAATTAAATATTGTTATCTTTACCATCTTTCCTATAATATAATATAATGTACTAGCATTTTATACTATAGTAACATCAGCCGTAAAAATAGTTATTATTATGAATGCTAGTAAATTGTAATAATTGTTGAAAAATATTATTATTAATAATATTATGTTGAATATTGAATGTTGAATGTTGAATATTGAGTTGTAAAATGTGGAAAATTAGTGTGTGATGATGTAGATGATGATGTATTTATTTTTGAACTAATCTCAAATGTGGATCTATAAATAGGTCTTCATTTGTGATGAAAAATACAATTGAATTGAGAGAAAAATATTGTGAAGTGTAGAGTTTGATATATTTTGAGTTTTGGAGTTTTTACTTTTTACCATAAATTTTTACTTTTTCACAACACGTTATCAGCACGATCGCTCGAAGGTTCTCTATATTTTCCGACGCTCCAAAATACAAGAAAAAGTCAAAAATATTCAACAAGTAAGAATTTTTATTTTACTGTTTATATATTTTTATTGTGTATATATTAATATATAATATCATGTTATGAAAAAATAAGTTTTTTTCAAAACTTGTTATAAATCCTGGGAGGATGTTAAGACGACATCCCACACTTCCGGTAAGAGATACGACAAGTATAAAAGCCTCTAAGGTTTTTAAACAATAACGTGATATATATTTATTATGTATATATATTAACTATATTAATATATAATTTCATGTTATTATATAAAAGGTTGTCTATGACACTGACCTTATAATAACGTGATATGATATATATTATTGTGTATTTATATACTAACCATATTTGTATAATCTCATGTTATTATATAAAAGGTTGTCTACGACACCGATCTTATAATAATGTGATATGATATACTATACCTGACTTTATACTAACTATATTGGTATAATTTCACAACATTATATAAAAGGTTGTCCACGACACTGACCTTATAATAATGTGATATGATATACATAATTATTTAATTATGATTATCATTATATGCATTGCATCATTATCACAAATTTTTATTCAACACATACTCGATTTTTTTCTTTACCCCCAACGGTCACAAACGGCTAGTTTTTGGCCTATAAACATGTCCACTCAAACTTATTTTCAATCACACCAAAATTCACTATTTCTCTCAAAATATTTTTACTCGATTTTTCGAAGATGGAGATGATGGCATTTATAAGGATATTTTTCATAACGACTATGATCATCATGCTCACGAGTTTTGTATTCACCGGCGATTTTCCACCACAGATTTTTTATCTATTTATATACGCACTTGTAATTTTTATTTTTCCATTATTTTGTATTGTCATATTAATAAAAATTAACTAATAAAATGCATTGTTATTTTTTTAGTACCACCATGTCAAACTTGACAAAGATTGAATTCGTTGCGCTCGATATCACCGGAAAGAATTACATGCCATGGACTCTCGATGTAAAAATGCATCTTGAGTCATTGGATCTAAGTGATACCATAAAAGAAAATAATATATCATCCTCACAAGAAAAGGCAAAGTCTATGATTTTTTTACGTAGACATCTTGATGAAGGATTGAAATGTGAGTATCTCACAGAAAAAGGCCCAATGATTTTATGAAAAGGGCTGAAAGAAAGATTTGAGCATATAAGGGAAGTTATACTCCCGACCGCCCGTGATGAATGGAATATGTTAAGATTCCAAAACTTTAAAAATGTCAGTGATTATAATACAGCGATGTATCGAATAGTCTCACAATTGAAATTATGTGGACTTGAAGTCACAGATATGGAAATGCTTGAGAAAACATTTTCCACTTTTCACGCATCGAATATAACTCTACAACAACAGTATAGAGTGCGTGGATTTTCGAGATATTCCAAACTAATCGCAAGTCTTCTTGTGGCGGAAAAGAACAACGAATTGTTAGTAAGAAATCATCAATCCCGGCCCACTGGATCAACGGCATTTCCTGAAGCAAATGTCGTAATGAAAAATAAAAACCAAAATCAAAGGCATAGACCAGATTTTGGTCGTGGACGAGGTCGAGAAAATGAGCGTGGACGTGGACGTGGACGTGGACGTAAAAATTATCGCGGTCGTGGTCATGACCGTGGATATGAAAATAATCGAGGTAGTTATTTCAATAACTCATCTCAAAAGAACGTCACGAATCACCCACCAAAAAGGCAGCATGAAAATACGAGTGAAAATGAAAATCACTCAAAAAGATCTGAGAGTGTTTGTTATAGATGTGGCACTCCAGGACATTGGTCACATATTTGTCGAACCCCTGAGCACCTATGTAAGCTCTATAAAGAATCGACAAAGGGAAAAGGAAAAGAGACAAATTTTGTTGAAGATAGTGACCGTTTAATTGGTTCAACTAGTTTCAATGCTGCAGATTTTTTGAATGATTTCGAAGACATTGATTAAAATATTGGTGGGACTACATTGTAACAAATTTGTATTTTTCATGCATTCTTGTATTATAAAGCATGTTATATTTTGCATTTGTATTGTACTTAATTTTTTTTTATTTTTGTGAAGTTTGATATGGAAAATGCTATGAGCAAACATGAAAATAATATCATGAAAATTTGCATACCAGATAGTGGTACAACAGACACTATTCTGCGAGATGAAAGATATTTCTTGGAAATAAAACCAACAAAAACAATGTTGAATACCATATCAGGTCCTGTAGACTTGATTGAAGGTTGTGAAAAAGCACATTTTTTGTTACCTAATGGTACAAAATTTCTGATAAATGATGCTTTATATTCACCACAATCGAAAAGAAATTTGTTGAGTTTTAATGACATATACTCTCATGGATATGATACTGAGACGATAACTGATGGAAATCAGAAATATATGTGTCTTACCACATATAAATCAGGAAAGAAATATGTGGTTGAAAAATTATCAATGCTTCCTACTGGATTGGATTATACACATATAAGGCCAATCGAATCAAATATGGTGGTTAATAGTTCTTCAATATTAACAAATTGGCATGATCGATTGGGACATCCTGGTTCAATAATGATGCGAAGAATTATTGAAAATACGCATGGTCATCCATTGAAAGACCAGAAGATCTTTCAGAATAATAAGTTTCAATGTAAAGCATGTTTTCTTGGAAAACTTATTATAAGACCATCGCCAGCTAAAATCCAAACTGAATCACCCATATTTCTTGAACGTATTCAAGGTGATATTTGTGGGCCAATTCATCCACCATGTGGACCATTTCGATACTTTATGGTATTGATTGATGCCTCTAGCAGATGGTCACATGTATGCTTATTGTCAACTCGGAATGTGGCATTTGCAAGATTGGTGGCTCAAATAATAAAATTGCGAAATCAATTTCCCGATTATACAATCAAGAAAATAAGACTTGATAATGCTGGAGAATTTACATCCCAGACTTTCAATGATTATTGTATGTCAATGGGAATCACTGTTGAACATCATGTAGCTCATGTTCATACGCAAAATGGATTAGCTGAATAATTGATTAAACGTCTACAACTGATTGCTAGACCAATGATTATGAAAACAAAACTCCCTATTTCTATATGGGGACATGAAATTTTACATGCTGCGGCATTAATTCGCATCAGACCAAGTGCATATCATAAATTCTCCCCATTGCAACTTGCATTTGGTAAAGAACCAAATATCTCTCATCTGAGAATTTTTGGATGTATGGTGTATGTGCCTATTGCACCACCTCAACGATCAAAAATGGGTCCACAAAGAAAAATTGGTATTTATATCGGTTATGATAGTCCATCAATCATTCGATATCTTGAGCCTCAGACAGGCGATGTGTTTACAGCACGCTTTGCTGATTGTCATTTTAATGAAGAAATCTTCCCAGTGTTAGGGGGAGAAAGAAACACATCGAAAAAGAAATCACATGGTATGCACCATCATTGTTACATTTGGATCCAAGGACCAAACAATGTGAGAAAGATGTACAGCAAATTGTGCACATGCAAAAAATTGCAAATCAAATGCCAGATGCATTTGCAGACACAAAAGGGGTAACAAAATCATATATACATGCTGTAAATGCCCCTGCTCGAATTGAAATTCCAAAGAAACAAATTGAAGACACTCATGATGTCATAAAACGCTTGAAGCGTGGAAGACCAGTCGGTTCAAGGATAAAAATCCTCGAAAAAGAAAAGGCATAGAGAAACACGACGATCATAAAATAGAAAATGGTGTTCCAGAAGAATCACCTGATGATGAAAATATTCTGTCAGAACCACAAACTGACGAGAATCGTGAAATCTCTATCAATTATATTAATACTGGAGAAATATGGAACCGAAAAGACATAGAAGATATTGATGAGATATTTTCTTATAATGTGGCTTGTGACATCGTAAATGAAAATGCGGATCATGAAACAAAATCTTTTGGTGAATGTAAAACTCGTCAAGATTGGGTCAAATGGAAAGATGCCATCCAGGTTGAATTGGATTCGCTGAATAAACGCAATATTTTTGGACCTATAGTCCTCACACCTGAAGGTGTAAAACCTGTTGGATACAAATGAGTTTTTATTCGAAAGCGAAATGAGAAAAATGAAATAGTCAGATATAAAGCTAGACTTGTTGCACAAGGTTTTTCTCAAAGGCCTGGAATTGATTATAAAGAAACGTATTCTCCTGTTATGGATGCAATTACGTTTCGATATTTGATTAGTTTGGCAGTGTCTGAAAATTTGAAAATGTGTCTTATGGATGTTGTTACAGCTTACTTATACGGATCACTTGATAGTGATATATACATAAAAATCTCTGAAGGATTTAAGATACCTGAAGCACAAAGTTCAAAACCCAGAGAATTTTATTCTGTAAAATTGCAAAGATCATTATATGGGTTAAAGCAATCCGGCCGAATGTGGTATAATCGGCTAAGTGAGCACTTGATGAAAAAGGGATATGTAAATGATCTAATATGCCCTTGTGTTTTCATCAAAAAAACAACATCCGGATGTGTAATTATTGTTGTTTATGTTGATGATTTAAACATCATTGGAACGAATAAAGAAATTCAAGAAGTTATGATGTACTTGAAGGAAGAATTCGAAATGAAGGATCTTGGAAAAACCAAGTATTGTCTGGGTTTGCAAATCGAACAAAAAGAATGTGGAATTTTTGTTCACCAGGAAAATTATACAGAAAAGATCCTTAAACGTTTTAATATGGATAAATCAAATCCATTAAGTACTCCAATGGTTGTAAGATCATTAAACATAGAAAAGGATCCATTCCGTCCATGTGGAGATGATGAAGTTATTCTTGGTCCAAAAGTATCATATCTAAGTGCCATTGGTGCCCTTATGTATCTTGCAAATTGCACTAGACCTGATATATCTTTTGCTGTAAATTTATTGGCAAGATTCAGTTCATATCCAACAAAGAGGCACTGGAACGGAATTAAACATATATTTCGTTATCTACGAGGAACAACAGATTTGAGACTTTTGTACTCAAAAGACACCAATCAAAGTATCATTGGTTATGCTGATGCTGGATATTTATCTGATCCACATAAGGCACGTTCCCAAACCGGATATGTATTTACTCGTGGAGGCACCGCAATTTCTTGGCGTTCACAGAAACAAACACTCGTAACAACTTCATCAAATCACGCTGAGATTATTACACTACATGAAGCAAGCCGTGAATGTGTTTGGCTAAAATCAATGACACAACATATCCAAACTTCTTGTGGATTATCAGTAGATAAGAAGCCTGTGACGTTGTATGAAGACAATGCTGCATGTATTGCTCAAATGAAAGAAGGATACATCAAAAGTGACAGAACAAAACATATACCCCCAAAGTTCTTTGCCTACACTCAAGAGCTTGAGAAGAATAAAGATATTGATATCTGTTATATTCAATCAAGTGAGAACTCATCAGATCTCTTCACAAAGGCACTTCCCACGATGATATTCAGAAAGCATATATACAACATTGGGATGCGCAATCTGCGGAATATGTGAAGAATCACTCATGTTAACATGAGGGGGAGTTTACGTGGCTGCACTCTTTTTCCCTTACTATGGTTTTTATCCCACTGGGTTTTTCCTAGTAAGGTTTTTAACGAGGCAGTATAAAACACGTAATGAAGACAGTCATCATATCACGATCATCATCACAAGGGGGAGTGTTGAAAAATATTATTATTATTAATATTATGTTGAATATTAAATGTTGAATGTTGAATATTGAGTTGTAAAATGTGGAAAATTAGTGTGTGATGATGTAGATGATGATGTATTTATTTTTGGACTAATCTCAAATGTGGATCTATAAATATATAGGTCTTCATTTGTGATGAAAAATACAATTGAATTGAGAGAAAAATATTGTGAAGTATAGAGTTTGATATATTTTGAATTTTGAAGTTTTTACTTTTTACCATAAATTTTTACTTTTTCACAACAATAATTTCCTTCAAATAGATTTTAGGATATCAAATTATATTCATTCTAAAAGAAATAATCAATGCTAGTAAATTGTTGCTTGATTTCATTAAAAACAAAACCGACAAAGAAGGCGTCAACATCAGTGGTACTACACACAAAGCAACCAATGACGATTCGAAAACACATTGGAATTATATAATGATTTCCGAATCAATCACTAAAGGCATGGAGAGGACACAAAGCATTAGCTTTCAAATGGGTCCAATTTACACACACAGATATGCGTATGAATTTGATGGTTGTCGCTTTGAGTTGGAGATCTATTAAATACGCATCGACACAAATATATACGTGTGTGTAATTAGACCCATTTGAAAGATATATATGTATATATGCATATAATTTTTTTTCTCAGATAGAACTCATAATCACTATCTATCGATGCTTAAATAAAAAATAAAAAATTATCGATGAACATTAAAAGATAGTGACTATGATTTATGTGAAATTTTTTTTATGAATATATATACATAAATGAAGTTGTGTCGATGGTATGTGTCGACTTTTTTATAAAATAATATCTGAACGATGAGTGACTCGTATTTAAGATAATCACGTGAGTCACGTCTTCATTGATAGTGCGAGGAATACAAATAAACTAATCATAGTTGCCACTTTAAATGGAGTTGTGTCATAATCATGAATCATGATCAATCGGTGATCTGATTTCATACGATAAAGCTAGAGAAAAGATGATATCCAACTAATATGTTCAACTTATAAACTCTTTGAAGCAGTTTACTAATTAAAGGTGATTTGTGGAGAACTTCTGAGTTTTTTTAAATATAAATAAAAAATTGTCCGATTTCTTATAAACGGTTCTGGATAAGTTGAGTAATCATGTCGATGACTTATAGATGATTGGACACCAAAGTTCCTACGATGAGGTGTGTAACTTAAGGCCTAATTGTAAGTAACTCTTCCAAATTTGAGGAAAAATTAATTGAGTAATCCAAACTTTGTTTTTAAGATTTTATGTTAATATTTTAAAAGAGTAAAATATCTCCAAAAATTTTATTATAATATCTCACATATATATAGTACTCCGCCAAAACTCAATTCACGTATCTCTAGGGCCGTCTCCAGAAAATTGGAGGTTTTAGGCTAACTTAAGGTCAATATAATTTTTTTTTTTGTAAAATATAAAAATATTTACGTATATAATGATAATAAAATAAACATAATGATCACCAACATATATCTAATTTCATATACCAATATACCATGTTAAATTATTAAATATCAAAAAAGACATATATAAACTAAATCTAAACAAAATGCTCAAACTCCTCGCGCTTTCTGTTGTACAAAATTATCAACTAAATCATCGTAATCAAGAGTAGCAACCATCTTTTTTTCAATTGACAATATGTCAAACCATTCAATCTATCATGTGACATAATTGATTGGAGGTAGTTCTTTATCAACTTGAGCTTGAAAAAACTTCTTTTAGCAGAAGCTACCATAATCGGTATGATTAATAATATTATATAAGCTATCCTCGTCATAACTCACAAAGATTCAAATTTAAATAATATTTCAGATTCAAATTTTCTTTTCCCCGTCATAACTCACAATGCGAATTTAAAAAAACAAATAAAAAAATTTAAATATTAACAAAGATTGATTGTTGATATGAGATTTAAAGCATGCACCAACCGTAATACACAAACATACAAGAAAAAACAAATTCAATAAAAAAACGGCATGGTAATTGATATAATTTGTGCAATATAACTCACCTGAATGAAGCAATTTAACAAAAAAAAACTTTGTATCCAAGAAAAAAATGTTCTTTTCTTTTGTACACAAAAAAAGGAGGAGCAACAACACAAAAATTGATAATGTTTAATATTTTTTAAACAAATAATTAGAAGCTCATGACATATCTAAAATTTTAAATAAAAGAAAAATATATAGCACCCGGCCCTGCGTATCTCATATCATTATTTTGTTGTAAAAATAATGATAATACACCTAAAATATCACCCGCTTTAAGTTTCATTATCTTATTTTATTTAAATATTTAAACCATTTTTTTTAAAAAAAAATATGACTTATTAACTCCTAAAACAAGATACAAGAATGTACACGTTATTTGAAATATTTTAGTTAAACTCCCGTTTATATCAATCTAAAGTGATGATGTTTATATCACATTAACTTTTTTTTTTTTTTTTTTTGTGGAATACTACATTAGCTAGGTTTTTGACTACTTTAAAAGTGATCCATTCATATTAATGTGAATAATTACTATTTTTTTTAAATGAAAAAGGATTCGATATTTTGATTCAAAGGCGTTTATGTTGACACGTAACAGAAAGTTTAGAAATTTGTTATTATTATTTTGAACATGGTTACCAAATTAAAGTCGATGTAGATTGGAAAAAAGTTATGTTTCCTTCTTTAGTTAGTAACAATAATGGAATCAATAAGTGCATACTTAAATATGGTGAATTGTGTAAAAGCGTGAATATTTCCCTCAAGTGGCTCGTACACAATATGTCAAAATGAAAAAAGTGGAGTAGATTGCCTAATTTTGGCTTCTTATCTTTATCAAATTTATTGTTTAAAAAAAATGAAAAAGAAAATGAAGAATCTATTGTATACATATATATGTATTGCCTCACTTCAAGCCTCAAGGTGATCCAAAGGGATGACGTGGAATCCTACCTGTCGGCCACTCTTTATATTGGCATTGTTAATTCGATTGAATTCAACCCAATAAATCATACTATATTCTTTTAGAACATGTACAAATTTAGATTAAGGGAGTGTTTGCATTAGATTGTGCTTTTGTAGAAGTGATTAATTTATAGATTATAAAAAAGTTATGAAAAATCAAAAGTTGATAGTGTTTGGAAACATACGTGAAATATTGATTTTAACAATGACCTTCTTATTAGAATCACTTTTGGAAAATCATAATCACCACATGACTAGCTTTTGGATTTCAATTAAGTTAAGCATAAGCTAACACATAATTTAGATTTAAGAAACACACAAAAAAAGTTTTTTTAAAAACAAAAGCTAACAATCATTTTTTTTAGTGATTGCAAACACTTCCTAAATATCTCCAAATTATGTAATTCATTTCCATAAAATACTTCAAACTCTATATTTTGATGCATTAAAATCTGATCTTGTAAGAATAGTAAGTTATCATAACAAATTGAGGGCACGCATCATGCTAACCCAAAAACAACACAAGGCAAAAAGTTTGAATACATTTACATGGCAAATTGAAGCCAACCACACGACACCAAGCACAACATTTTCAGAGCTAAAACTTGGATGCACACATAAGAAACGACACTCATGACTTAAAGCTCCTAATCCAGCACAAATCAACACAAAAAATCGCTATCATTTGCATGCCATACATCCGTCACTAGCTACAACACCTCTATTAAAGTAGGATCCAATATAGACGAACCTATATGCAGTAGCAGAGGTGTGAAAAGGCCTATCAGCAATGGATGTCTCCTTAAACACGTCACAAAATCGTTTTTGCTGATTTTTCCATCACTATCAACATCGAACAAACTAAATAGCCCCTCAATCTGCAAAGCCCAAAAAGTGACCATTCTTAATAGCAGATTGTTGAGAAGATTAGCATCAATTTTCATGATCTGACTCCCATTAAGAACAATCAAGTGTCATTGACAGAGAAAGTCCAGTTACTTCACAAACTCACCTCATCAAGGTGCAAATTCGGAACACCGACAGAGATTGCATCATGTAACTGTCATGAGACAACTCAAAGATCATGATGCTAAACATAGAAGCCTAACAAATAAGGAAATAACCAGTAACTAACACAACTAATTGATGAAAACATACCTTCGGTTTTGAAATGTGATTCTTTCCATCTGCGACACATTCACTAAATGCTAGTTCACAGGCATTCCGAAATAGTGGCTGCTTCAAGACATGGGCAGATCCAAGCAGAAACTGACATAACAAGTGCTGCTAATAGTGAAGATCCTTGGTAGGCATAGATCATTATGTTTGCAGTATTTCTGCTTATGCATGATTCACACATGCACACTAGTATGAATACAAAAGTATTAGCTTACCTGTTTGAATGTTATTTTACCAATTTTTTGTGTGTCGATAAACCCAAAAATCTGTGAAATCAAGAATAAAACATAAGCATCAAGTAAATAACAAAAAACTACAACCCAAATTAGATTCCATTATGAAGACTAAAGCCGAGGCCAGCCAAGAAGTATAGAACCTATAAAGACAAAGTCTAGCACCTAATTCCTTTCTCTGTTTGATACTTCAATGTAGACACCAACAGGCTGTTCTTATGTATGTAACAAAATAAGTAGTAATTGATTACTGACTGTATAAGATTACCTCCAGACATATTAAAGATAAAATTTGGACTAACGGACAGTGCATACAGGAAGAAAAGCATGTTTTCAGTAAATATATGCAGAAAACTGAGGAATGATGAGAAAATTTCAACAGAGGTGAGGTCAATGCTAACTTTCTATAAACCTTGATTGGGGAATTACTGTTATTTATCACCCTTATTCTCAAAAGTATCATGACATACACTCTTCAGCCATACACACAAGAGCAAAAACTATACAAGCCAATGAAAAGCTAAAAAGAGTTGGTTGCCAGCTAACCTTTTCAGACAGCATGGAAGTTTTCAGTCTTAAAACCTTGATGAAGTTGTGGAACTCAACATATCCACTGGAAAGAGTACGAAACTCTATCAGAACCATTCTTCGCATTTACAAATTAGATCTTCAAAATATATAAATAAATGCAATGCAAGAACTTGATAAAAAAATCCCCATTTAAATTCTCTATGTTTATCAACTAGTGAATGGAAACTTGTAACCCTTGACCCAGCAATCACAATGTGAGAATCCTAAGTAGCGGAGAAAAAGAACTGCAGAACATAGGCGAATTGTACTGAACAGTGACACATTTTCTATTCACCATTCACTATGGTGTCTACCAATTAAACTGATGGAATAATTTTCAATTTGTTATTGTACATTACACTCCCCAACTCTCATGGTTAGCCTTGAAGCAAGGCTAGAAAACCTCGCACTAATTGCACATTCACGCTAAAACTAGTACCATTTATTAACCGAGATGAAAAAGTCACCCAAATGAAAAGGAATGGAGGCAATCAGAATTGTTTTAATGGTCTGATTTTGAGATGTTAATTGCTCTAGCGTCTAGAAGTTATCCAAGGACCACAAATTGACTTCATACAGTTATACAGTAACTTTAATTTTTAAATATGTTTTAAGTAAAATAGAACAAGCAGTAAGCCTATACAATGTACTTAAAGCACATATAATACATTTGGAAAACTCAAATGATTTCCAAAATACCTGGCATTTGGGTTCATTGAAAGATATATCTCCAAAAATTCCACAGCCTCCAAAACCCTTAGATGCAAAGACTGAAGAAACCAATGGCAATTATGAATATTACTCGCAGCAGTTAATTGATACAAACAAGGAAAGATGCAACATCCAGAAGAAGTTCCAATTCATTTTACGAAAAAAAAAAATCCAATAGAACATAAGTATAGCATTCTGATGATTTTGGCATTTTAGTCGTGAGAAATTCTTTTCCATAATAATATCAGCGCCCAACTACAATGCTTATAGGATTAAAATGATAGTTGTACACTCAAATAAAATCTACCCACATGCCTAAAAGGAGAACTTCTATCTACGACAGCTAAAAAGATGCATTGAAACTTAATTCTATTCAACTGCAAGTGCAGCAATATTTTTTCTTCCGGGAATTCAGGCTTAAAATACATTGAGGATGACCTCATGTGATATACAATTGCCACAGGTTTTTCACTGAGCATGTGCTTAACGAGCCATGGACCCAAAACAGTAGATAAAACATGGTACTAAAGCAATATTTATGTATGCCCACACACTTATTCCACCCTGCACATCAAACTCACGCACATAGTGAGCATAATTGCATTAAAAGAGTATCATCAGACAAGTATCATATGCAAAGGTAAGAGTTAAGACCCTAGTCAATCAAGGTGATTTCCATAAATGCTGGGCCCTTAAAGCACCAGAATTGGCCCATCTCGTGGAAAGTTGAAAATGAGTATCAAAATTCAGGAACATAAAATTGAAGTAATGACTCCCATGATTATTCGCACCCAAATTTCGCTATAACAAACATTAAGTTAGATTATGGGTTGAAAATATTAATCTTTTAAAGTACCCATGGTAAAACGGGACCGTATACCAGAAGCATTTTAAGTTGGGCAACGAAAATGTCAAAGCATATTGACCTCAGTGGATAGCTTCAAAGTAGTTTAAATAACTTTTCAAAGTATATGAATTCAATCCAACTTACTGATTGCACCCAAGCCATTTCTACCATATAATCTGAGGGATTTTCCTGCCAAAATTTTGACATTGTATCAGCAAATAATCCAACATTTTGATAAGCATATGAACATATTATTATGTTCCTCAAGTAATAATCTTCGTTTGACAATTATTTGTGCTATTATAGAGCACAAAAGTAACCAAGTAAAATGGAAATAAGAAAGAAAAATTTTGATGAGAGAGGCATTTTCTAGGAAAAGTGCCCAACAAAAATAGTATCTTTGAATGAATTTAGTATACTAGGCTACCAGTGGCTTTTCAGCCCGACTGACCACTGCAACCTGCTTGATATACAATTTGACTTATTATAGCTGAAATATTGTATACAATAGCACCAATTAAGATGTAGGATTAAGAAAAAAAAAGGGTAGTGTAACATGATGGTGACAGAAGTTTTAATGTATAATTTGCAAAATAGTTGATTGTTGTAGTACTTATGACAGATGTTCTCTACTCCATAAGGTGTACAAACTGCATAATTATCAACAGAAGAACAATGTAAACTAATCTCGCATGCAAAATAAGCTTGTGAACCGATATGATGCCCAGATATCGCTATTTATTCCATCAAACTTATCCAAGTACTAAAAAACAAAATCAACAAACAAAAAGAATAAATTCAAGACAGCGACACACTTTTGATTGTTTAAAGCATGTACACACTGGTGAACATTAATTACTGAGTGAATTCTCAGGTACAAAAGCTAATCACTGACCTGCTTGAACTCAGCTGCCTTTGCAAAAAGCATGAAGTCTCCATAAGTATGTGATGTTTGTGATACATTGAGAGCACTGGCAATGACATGACTTGTCTGCATTGAATCGCATAAACAATTTCATCAATGGAAATAACTATTCAGTAAAATAATGTCGAAAAAAAAATAAAACATTGCAATATACTAGACTCAATGTTCAAAAGCCAAACAAGAGGGATCTAAAGATCAGCTTATGACTTCGAAGGGAATTTGACAATTTGTCCTAGGATCCCATGTCTACTAGTCTAATGTTTGCTTTGTAACATTAAAATAGAAATTACAATCACAAAACGCCATTTCTAAACAGGGCTGCTAGCTTATTTCTCTACTCAGCTAATGAGAGTTCAAAAATTTCTATATCAAATTATTATTCCCAGTAAACCATAGCCCAAACCATAAATAAACTCCACAAACACGAATTTCAGATGTCGAAATTCATTCAAAGGAAACATGACATTTATGGCTTGCTGAGAATGCATATCATACTTAGAATTGTGATGTTAACACCGAAAATTACATGAGCACGAGTTGAAAGGGATCAGAACATATAACAGAGAATCAAATCCATGTCAACCAGTAAGACAAGACTCACTCTCTGAGCAAAACAGATGGCATTTTCCTTCCGATTTTCGTTGGGTGTCACAACAGGAAGATATTCAACCTGTGCAACATAAGAATGATATGACCATGCTAAACCGTCAACACAAAAAATGTCAAGTTTAAGAGAGCCTCAAAATGACAATGCTAGCTGAGTGCCCAAAGAATCATCTCCAAAGCAAGACAAGTAATACAAAATCTGAACCTGACCGCAACAAGTTAAAGGGTTCTTCATTTAGGTTATAGCAGAATCAATCATAACAGTAAGTTATTAAATTCCTTCTCCTTTCTTATCTCCAGAGACAATGAGAGATTAATGCATACCTCCATGAAATTGTGAAACTGTGTAAACATTCTGAACATCAATTTTCCAAGTGGTATATTCCCCCTGAACGAGATAACAGCCATCTGAGATTATAAGGAAATACATGTTGACAGAACGTCGGTGAAAAAAATCAGAGGGCAATACCATGATTGGTCAAAGTGTATGTGGGGATAACGGACAATGACTGGCTGAACGGGACGACCAGGGATGAATGCACCAAGTTGAAAGGACATAAGAACTCTGCCGTTGCTTGTTGTTCCCTCGGGAAATAAAAGCACTCGAGGAAATCGATTGGAAGAAGCCTTTCTCTGTATTCAGATTCTTGAATAAAATTTATAAATTTAAATTCTACTCCAAACTTGGGACTTGAAATAATAAAAAACACAGACATTCAGTCCTTATTTGGCATCCTACATTTGGTTCAAACATATAAAAAAAATTGCACGCAGATGCCTTCTACCTTTATTTCATTTACAGCATGCTTCCGGGATGATTTTGAAAATCTATCAACATATATAACCTACAGAAGGAATCAAGATCTTTCGATTAAACTTTTGGAGAGATTCGTTGTTCAACAGCAATAAGAACAAATGTACAAATCAAGCGGTTAAAAGTTTCCTATGAATCTACGAGAAATTACTCCTAACCACCACTCTTTAAAAAGACTTGCAGATATTACAAACTGAAAATGAAAAGACATTATAGCAAGAATCTATATTACCTGCATTGCCCTGATGATGGTTCCAACAAAAGGCATGGAATCATGCGATTCAGAGGAAACTATCGTCGGAAACAAATCAAAGAAAAAGAAAATAGGTTCAATATATGATACATGATTTGATACAACAATAGGAGCAATCTCCCTCGATGCAGGCTTCCCTCGTCTTTTTATCCAATGGTACCTGCAGTATAACAATCCAAAGTGATGGTAATGAGTTTTCCCACTCAAAATAGGACTAATATGCCAAAAAAGAAAAATAACAACACGTCAACACCTTAAGGAAATCTAGATAAACAATTATGAATTATAGTCCTATAATCCTGAAGTGATAATTTTTATTCTGTTATAGGATCATCCACAGTTGATAATCATGCTAGTCAGATAAGAGCTTCTTTCATAAATGCTCAACTTTTGATCATCTGCTAATCAAACACATACTTGACAAAAAAATCAAACAAATAAAACACACAGCAACCTAGGAATCTTTTTGACAAGTTACTAATATTTGGTCGAACAAACTAACTTCTTATGATCTTATCTCAAAGTGTCACGCTGAGAGCATTTAAAAAATTCAGATGTAACACTTATATTTTCATTTGGTTTCTGTTACTTTGACTTCTAGTTTAAATATATATAGTAGGGTATAATGGGTTCGTTGATTAAAAGATTAATAAAACTTAGAAAATGGGTTTTCATCAAAAAAAATTTCCTAATCATACGTAATGTTTTATATATCTATATATCTGTGTATACGTGTGTGTGCGTGTGTGTGTATGTATATGTATATGTATCTATAAATATATGTATATGTATATTTATATTTATATTTATATTTATATTTTATATATGTATGGATATATATTTATTCAATTTCTTGTATATACTTGTTATTGCCAACATCCGGCAATTCAAATTTTCTTTGGCTTTTAACATTACTTACATAAAAGTTAAATATATATGATAACCACTCAAAGAAGACTAAAACAAAGCGAAAAAGAAAAAAGGAACTTTTACGACCTCACATGGAGTCTTGGTTTGTTAAAAAATATCTAATATAATAATTCAAAGTAGACTGAAGTACTGATGCATTTCTATATTACATTATACATTATACATAGATTGGTAACATACTAATTCCAATACCAACTTTGAAAAACAATAATCGACCTAAAACATGTTCAACTTGCTCAATTATTTATATCAGTTATCACTCAATGTTCAAAAAAACATCATATTTGAGTCAAATTTGTCCACGATGCATGCCACAAGTGCACAATATAGTTTATTGAATCTAAGGTATGAGAAAAGTCAAACAACTTCAAGCACGAGAACGTAACATGATATTTCAGAAGAAAGTGTTCCACGATTTCCTGACCGAGGCTATGGTTGATTTTGGAACAATTATTGATTAGCATTTTCATTTCAAGATTGAATTTGAGTATAAATGGAGACTCCTATTCTCTCGACCTCGCCTTGATAGAAACTTTTCCCAAGCTCAAGATTGAGTCTCATATGGAGGAAAATAACTCGACAATCGATTTCTGAACTCCATTGCTTCCACCACGCTCAGCTGTGAACACATTTCATGCGGTAGAAGCACAACATCCAGTGGCTAAACATGCCTCTAACACTGTCATATCCCATGGGTGTAATTCACTTGTTATACCTCCAGCAACTTCTGAATAGCAGCTGTCAGTGGGCATTCCAAATGCTATAAGTTTGCGTGGCACCCCAATGCACATTCAAGAACAGAGAACTGCGATTTATGTGAATACTTGGCAAATACAGTGTGATACAAAAACAGAGGCAGAGATGACGAGGATGGTTGCATGTATCCTAGCCTTTCTCCAGCTGAGAAACTTGGTTTGGTCATCATTTCCCCTCGCAACTCTCGAGTTCACCAAGACCACTATGAAACTCCTCCAAGGAGTTTCGTATGCTACAGCAGCCATGTGGATTCAATTAATGTGTGAGTAGAAGCCTGTAATGCTACATAATAAGATCGAAATTATGTCTGACCCCATTTAGTTTCTTCACTTATATGTTATGAGAGGGACATGCTTTACTTATTGAAGAGCTTGACTTGTTGGCCGGGAATCCACCGGAGACCATAAATTGGGAGTGTTTCAACACTCTTGAGTCTTGACCCCTCTACCACATGCGCTACCTGGAGGACTAGGTGGTTCCAAATGGGGAGGGAATGATATGATCGTCAAAAAATTAAATATTTTACGTATTTTTAACCAGTTTGATCCATTAGCAGTTGTAAGAGCTTTAGTCACTTCATTAGTTTTGTCAGTCACTGAGAACATGTAATAGATGCTCAGTACCAAATTTAAGAATACACAGAATAATAACGAAAATTCATTTCCCCATTCAAGTCCCTTCTCGGCTTCTCCTATCCACTAAAATGCTCTTGGAACTCAGCTCCCTCCTCCAGTCTTCGCCTCATATCTTCGTCGGTTCTTGTCGTACCCACTAGCCCGAAGAGTAATAAGCTATACGTTCTCACAATTTTTACTTTCAACAATTTGGATCGTATCATTTCCTCTCAACTGATGAATTATATTACGCTAATATGTTGTAAATTGCTTGACACCCGTATACACGTACGACGTACACAATTCGTGTACAATGTATCTGTTTCCATTCACCGTAGATTATAGCTCTCTCAACAATAAGAAAAGTGCTTCATTTCAAGAAGTCGAGAAGAAAGAAGCAAACAAGAAACGCTAAAATAAAATTCCAAAAATACAGCAGTCACAAATTCATCAAATAAAAGAAAAATTAAAAGATAGAGTAAAAGATCAATGAGAAAACGCATACCCAAACGTGAAAAGGATCGCACGGGCACACAAACGGGTGACCCACATAACCCGGCACCGCCACCTCGGAAGAGGATTCTGCTTATCCTTCCAGCCATGCAGCGCCAAAACAGTAGCCACATACCCCACCATCAAACAAAAACCAAACAGCACAAGCCTCACGGCCGCAACAGGCAGGCAGATCACAATCTTCAACCATTCGTACACGCCCTCCACTCCAGGAGTGCCGTTCCGAAAAGGGTCGACGGTGCTGGATCCGGGCACCTCGAATCCTTCATGGGCTCCGATTAATTCAAACGGGTTTTGACACACGGATTGGGTCCCTGCTGATCCATCGCACCCGTTCACGTCGAGCACGACGTGGGGATGATGATCGGACGGCCGGGCGGCGAGGAAGGGAGTGGAGAGAGAGTCGTCTGCCGCCATGGTTGACGAGAATTGGTGGAGAGGGCTGCTTTATTGGAAATGGTGGCTCGATGGCTGAATATTATTATATGCAGAGAATGGGGCCAAACAGGGCACTAAGAAAACCGAACAAAAATGGGAGGGAAATCTGAAGCGACTTCCACGTGAGATCCACGCCACCAATTAAATATACCAAACACTGTATCAATTGTCAAATACAAGTAATTGAGTATAGCCGATGTATGCGGTTTGATACATGAATATTTATGTATAGGTATGAAAGCAGCCTTCTTAACATAATTTTTTGGAAGGAAATGAAGTGAATTGAAAAATGGGATTAAATAAAATAAAAAGAGTGTAAATTGGAAATGATAGAAAAAACATTAGTGAGTGGAAGTGCATTTTTGGATTAAAAAGAATCAGACCAATGCACCATTCAGTTTTTATATAATGCTTAAACTTAATAAATAGTTATAGATTAGAACCGATCTTTATATATATATATCGATTGAAAAATAATATTTTAATATAAAATATTAAATCGAATATAATATTTGTCACATGAAATTAAATTTGTAAAACGACCTTTCAAGAATTTTGTGTCTCGCTATCAAATGGATCGAATCGGCCACTCTTGAAATAGATATATGCACAGTTTGTATCAGCAGCGGAGTGACATAAATACAATTTTCTAATCTATAGTATACATGTTTATTTATAAGGACAAAATAAATATTAATATATTGTTGCTATTTTTCTCATGAATAATGTCATTATTCTTGTGATTTGGTATTAATTAGCAAACGCATATTCAATATTATATTTAATATTGTCATTTATTGTGATTCTTGCTATCATCTTGGCTCATCAGCCACGTTATTCACGTATATATTAGGAAGTTGATGTCGTTATTAATGCTTTGACCCATTAATGTCCGATTTAAATTGATTTTTGAAAATCGTCATCTGAATTATAGAGAGGAACATTATGACATTTTGTATACTACTTATAAAAACTAGTATCGAATTGCACGAGTTGCATGCTTGTATAATCAATTTTTAAATACACATTGCGTGTTTGTAGAATTTGTTTTTTTATTAAATAATTGTGGAAAAAATTAAAATTTATAATTTTTTTTAAAAAAAACAAAAAATCACACCAAAGTACCAATATGGTGTGACCACACACTTAATATAATAGATAGAATAGATATATATTTATATATATATATATTAATTCAATTATATCTATTTTTTTTGTATTATCTATTTTCTATGAGACTGTCTGACAAAAACCTACTCCTTTAAAAGAATAGATGACCACATTTTTTTTCTCAACTGTCATGTCCTAATAATGGGTGAGACCTTGGATCAATAGGGCCCACATAAAACATGTGGGACTCACATGTTATCATGTGGGTCCTCCTTTGATCCAAGGGCTTAGCTCCACTAGGTGTAGCATAGTCTCACCCCAAAAAGGTTCGCATATATTTGGTCCATTAAATGTCATTTCTAAAAATTCACGTTTGATTATGATTGTTTTATCCTCTTATATATATTTTTATTATAGTAAATAGAAGCTACGCCTTCGTTGTCACACATCAAATACTCATGACCTATGAAATAGATTAAAATCCAAAAAAAAAATCTTAATATACACCTTTCAAGATATTTTAATCTCATTCGACCATTTACATTGCATAATTATTTAAATTTAAACCCAACCTTGTATCAACAACTCGACTTACTAAAACATAGGCCTTTGAGAACATATAGGTGCTTTAACTCGAGTATTGACCCGGGTTTGTAAGATGGACATGATTGTCCTCCTTACATATCTTTATTTATTTATTGCTTGCAATGATAGCCATTTTTTGTGGGTTTTTTTTTTATAAAATAAAATAAATATATGTATGTCCGTACAACAGTTGCTTCAGATATATTGTAATAAATGACAGAACCTTAAATTCTACTCTATCTTTACAAGGCAATGCAATATGCAAGCAAATCCCACCAATCCCAAATTTAGGACACACCACGTGCCTCCATGTGTTTCTCTTTCAACTGGCACCATGTTGTTATTATAATAATATCTACACAAAAATAATGCACTATACGTGTATGCCAAATTTGGATTTAAAAAAAAAAATTGTCCATAGAGACATAAACGAGTTGGTAAGGCTTGAGGTAACGTGAGAAAAGATTTCTCAGTGTTGCGGATTCGATCCTCGTGTGGAGCATATTTTCTGCTGAAATATTGTTGGAGTATGCTCTGGGGATTGAGTCATGTTGCTTCCTCCTTCAGATCCCTACCGCTCGTGCACATCCATTGATTTAACCTCTGCATGAGTCAATGAACGTTTAACACATGTGAAATGGGATCCAAGGACGGACCAACAGTGGGGGCTGGACTGGGCTTCAGCCCAGTCTAGCCCCCACCCTTAGCCCATTTGTTAATATATAGTATATTATGTGTATATTTTTAAGGTCCAATATAATGTATTTTTTTTCTTTTTGGGCTCTTTCAAAATTTTTTATTTTGGGCTCTTTTAATGTTTGATATAGACTAATAATATTTTTTGTTTTGGGTTCTATCAAACATATTTTTCCTGTTTTGGGCTATTTTAACTTTGATTTGGACTAACTAAATTTGCAAATGGAGTTTGAGAAATTTTAATTATATTATACTAATAATAAATTATATTATAAAGATAATTAATTAAAAAAATTAGACAAGTATCATCCGTATATTAGATTTCAAATGGAAAATGCTTTATTTTTTTTAAAAAAAATTGTGTAATGATATAATATAATATTCTCTATTAAGTTTAGGGGACCTAATATAATAAAAGTTAGATTTTTATATCATTATTATGATTATGATATTGATATTTAATAAAATTAAACACTTATGAAAAACTAAATGATATATAAATTTAGAGAGTTAATTAGATTATATAAACATATATATATATATATATATATATATATATATATATATATATATATATATAATAGATTAGAATATTCAATGTCTATAATTTTTTTGTACCTAAAATTTAGTCCCCCTTGAAGAAAAATCCTAGTTACGTCCCTGATGGGATCCCTTTCGGAATCAACCCCTTTTTCATAAACAAATTTGGATATAAAAAATTACATTAAAAAATATAGTTTATTGTTCTAACTCATTTGACACATTTCAAACCTCATTGATTTTTATTTAAAAAAATTTTAGTACTAAAATGCTGATGGTTGGAAAAAAATGGTTGCATATCTATTTAAAATTGATAAATAATTTGAATAAGTTGTAGAACAAAATTTATTTCGCAAATAGAATTTTGTAATAAAATTATTTATCGATTACCAAATAAAGTGAATGATAAATTAATTGATAATAGTTCGAATTTTATAAGGTTAGATTGAAAACATGTATGCATATACATATATAATGATATAATATATAACATAAATACACACACATGCATATAGAAAAATGTATCACATTTGAAGCACCACACTCTTTCAATCATACCATTCGATCTCAGAGCGTGTTCAACAATATGAGAAAGTTGGTGTTGTGAAGTTGATAACTTGATCGCATGATAATGTCAACGTTGAGGATTTCATTGTATGTTCCTACAGTGATGTGTTGATGTTAAAATATTATTATTTTATTCCATTAAATAATTTTTTAAAAACATAATAAAAATGCACATAACTATAATAACAATAAAAAGTACACATAATTGATTTTAAAAATTACACATAATTTTAAAAACATAACATAATTATCCAAAAAAACATAAATAAAAAAGACACATAAAAATCATGTTATATTTTATAAAATAATACACATTAATGAAAAAAGACACATAAAAACACACATAATTTTATATTATTTATTAAATTTTTTGTTACAATTTATTTAATTAAAAATAAAAATCAAAGTAAAATAATGGTTAAGATGATCTGACTGACCGTTGATTTCAAACTGTCATATCATATCAAGCTTTTTGTTTATTTTTATTTTTAAAATTAAAAAAATATTGGTGGGATTCACCGTGCGGAGGTCTCCGTGCGGGGCCCACCACTTCCTCGACGCGAATAACATCGTGCGAGATCCTTGCCCCTTGGAGGGGCGAGTGAGGAAGTTGGGCTGAGGAAGTTGGGCTTCCTTGATGATGTGAGGTCAGATGATACATATTTGATCTTTCCACAACGCTTTTTATACATCACGAATAAGAGTCCACTCATTTGTATTTTTCACCTCATTTTCTTCTTCTATATATTCTTTAATTCTATATTGCAAATTTTTTAGTTTTTTGCGTTTAAATCTAAACTGCAATACATAAAATTTTGATTCGAATTTTTGAAGTTTTTTTTGCGTTTATATTCGAATTTCATAATTAAATTCGATAGTTGTTTCGAATTTTTTAAGCAATATGATTTGATCCAAATTTTGCGAGAAATAAACTCTTGAATTTGGATTTTTAACTTTAAAGCTTAGAATCCAAATTGATATCATTCCAAAAATTTCAAAGTTTGTGTGTTTTAAAATTTGTAATGTCACTGTTTGAAAGTCGATAGTCGGTGTAACTTGAGGTCCTTGCGCGGGCATCTCATCCCTAAGACTTGCTTGCTCTGTATGGAGTGTCCCGTGGTTCCTCGAATGCCAGCCGCAGAGAGTAATGCCATCAACTAGGGCGCTATTGACCACTAACCACTCGCTCGCCGGCCGCTCGGGCTCCGCGTTTCAAGTTCGTTATCCTAACCGTCTCCTCTCCTCCACCGGGAGCCTGGCCCCTTCTTCTATCTTATCTACAGCCTTGCTCCTGAGCTACGCTGCTGTCATAAGAGAGGACCAGACAGTTCCCGGTTCCGAAAGCAATAACAGATTTTTTGACTGAGTTCTCGGATGTCAAGCCACCGCAACTACCGAGAGCTCTTCCTCCCCGAAGGACTATTGATCACCAAATTGAGTTGGTTCCAGGTGCACGGCCCCGGCTAAAGCACGACAGAAAACTCCCTAAATTCTAACTCTAAAGTGGAATTAGAAGAAAAGGGAGAGATTGCTCTCAGATGCTATTTTTTCCAGGTGGAATGATTCATTCAACCTCGGTATCGGCAACCAACACGCCCTTCTCTGTCGAATGAATCTTCAAACCACGACTCCGATCACGGTTGCCAGTTGACTTTCTCTCAGGACAGTGCCGTATTTGAATTTTTTTTGGCCTGAATCGAATTTTTTGAACATAGGCCCTCGTAAAATGAACTATGAATTTTATCAATTAAAACTACAAATATAAAACAAAACATACAAATTTTAGGAACCATTATTTGTATATAGTACTCAAAAAAATTAGAACATTCAAAATATTAACGTGATTTTAACCTAACAGTACCTTTATATATCTATATATAATAATAAAACTGATTTTTTTGGGACCCTCCAATCTTGGGCCCCGAAACGAATGATTTCGTCAGATTGTGCTCAAGTCCGACCCTGCTCTCAGGTGACGGGGACATGTCACTTGAACTTGAGCCTATGAGCTAGAATCGGCTAGCAAGCGTATTGGTTATTTTATGTTAGGCTAATAAAAAAAATTGGAGAAATTTTATGCGTAATTTTCGAAATTATCTTTGTTTAAACAGAGATAATGCCGTAGAATAAATTTGATCAAGAAACCGATTTTATTTTGCTCAATCTATGTGTACTTTTGGATTACGAAGCTAAAACAGAAAAAAAAAAAATTAATAAAAAAAGTGCTTTTATTGCTCCATATATGTTTGAATATATCTGCAGTGCTTTTAAAAGTATTTATTTAAGTCAAAATAAGTTTTTTTTTAAAAGCTCTTAATAATCATATGCATCAAGACGAGACAATAACATTTTAAGAAAAAATAGTCAAACTTATACATTTTCAAGAGTAATATTATATTTTACCAACATTGATACAATTGAAAAATATACATTAAACATGTACTTTATATTAAACTTGATTTTAAAAGTTTTTCATAAAGATAAATTAGCAACTGAAAAAGGAATGTTATGTATTTGAAGCGAAAGTTAAAGCAAAAAAGCCATATATTATTGCAATTGTAACTATTTCAAGCACTTTTTCAAAGAGCTTCTCCATCAGAGCACTATAAATTATATAATACACAAGTTTTAAAAATCTTAGGACTTTACCAACTACACTAGTAATTTGCCACATTTCAAATCCCATTCGTTTTTGTTAAAAATTATTTTATCATTCAATTTTTAAAATATTTATCATAATAGCGAAGTATTGCATGTAAATTTGAAACTACACCCTGTTCTTCAGCAATCAGGTGAACCAAACACACGCTGCGATGACGAAGTTTCTGCAAATCTATTCTTACACAAAAACTCCCGTGACACGGCTCCTATATCAATGAAAAAAAATATTATTTTTTATGCCAAAAATATTTAGTTTTCATTGTACATATGTGTCGGGTCGAGCCGTCTTACGTATATGAATTCGTGAAACCATGTTACAAGAAGTCTCGATGCCATCTACTACAGACAATGGAATAAGTAATCAAACAAAGAAATTAAAATGGCTGAGGAGATTATAAAAGGCAAACATTTTATTAGAAAAAAAACGTTACAAAAGAATAACCATGTATATATCACCTACAAAAATGTAACGTTGGTCCGGGCACTTTAACCCCGGTTGCTCATTCTTCCACAATGCTCCAGATCATCCTGAGAGGTGTAAAATGATAGTTATCAGCAAATCAAGGAGCAGACCAGAAGATTTCAGAAAAAAATCGACAATGGAAACCAAAATTTTATCATACCAGAATATCGATAGAGCAAGAAGGATGGCCAGATATATGAGCTTGTACAATCTTATCTTCTTCGCCCAGCGAAGTTGGTTGAAGATCTCAGTCACATCTAACAAGTGCCGCTGCTGAGAATATCTGGTCATTGATAAAGAAAGGACGGGAATTATGATTCCAAGAACAAGGAAAACTTTACAACCTGGCATTCAAATCCATTATGCCAAACACATGACAAGCCATCAGCTAATGGCTTCTGTAAGCTCGTTCAACATTGGGCTAGGAATGGGTATTATTTTTTATAAGGTGAACGCTCTCACTTCTGAGTAAATCAATGCCTCATTTTAAAATCAAATAAAATATCTCTAATATTTTTTTCAAAGCCTTTTGTATCTTCCAGCACAAGACTGTTCAACGAATCAGAGTGCCAGTTAGATACATATTTCAATGTATTACCCGAAACGTAACATAACTTAAAATACTAATCAATGCATCCTTGCAGATCTTTCTGTAACCAGGAATTCATTGTTGAAGTAGCTGTTTTATTGGATAGTTTCTCAGGTAGATCATTGATCAATATGCTTTATAAGTCGCACTGTGATGGTACCATTGTTCGCTAACAGGGACCGGAGATCTATTTATGATATACACATCATAGACATCAATTCTCACATTTTTCTCAAATCTTTCTTTGCTTATATGTTTCACATGGGGGTGTATGCATCATGATTCTCTCCTTTTCGTCAAACTCATGAAATTACATCTTATGCTCAAATTGCAGCACATAGCTTAAGCACTCAGTAGTTCTCATACTCGAGATTCTAGAAACCTCACTGAATCTAATTGTTTTAGGGATAAATCTTTCGGCCATTTCGTTAATCAACACTTATCAAATTTATATGAAACATTCACCAAGTTCCGACAAAAGAAAATATCATAGTGAGAAAGTGATAATTACATCTTTCTATGGGCATTAGTTATCTACAAAACAGAAGCAGGCTGTCAATTCTTGTGTGCAATATACTCAAAAGAAGAACTTACACTTTGACATTGTAATATAAAAATGGAAGACACAGCAAGAACATGACCCAATGTCCGGCGGTGAGATGGACTAAGCATAGAACTCCTTCAGCGACGAACTCGGGCCATACAACCCAATTGATTCTTGATGTTGAGTCATATGGGTTGATGTAATCAAACTCTAAATCAGTCAAACACATTAGCTGCAATATAAAAAATAATTCAGTTTCAGATTTCGTGTAGCATAAAAGAAGAGGGGGAGGCATCGCCATTGGCGAGAATGCAAAAGAAAGAAAGACAGATTAGGGATGTCATGCTACAAGAACATTCTTCAGCATTTACTCCACAAAACAAACAAGACATCCAAATAAAATCTTGAAAAAATTGCAAGCTTCAAATTAAGTCATCTCCCAATTTCACCATGTATCAAAAAAAAAGTTACAAGCTTCAAAGTCCTCAGCCAACCATCTCAGCAAGTCATCTTCCAACACCCAGAACAAAAAAAAAAGAACGGATATATAATCCTTATTCCCATCAACAGAAAATCACTCTATTTCATTGAACTCGTGATGTACGAGCACTAACTAAGAAAACCCATCAATTTTTTATTAATCAAAATTAATAACAAATAAACGAAACATCAATTAATCGGGAACGAAATCAGACGGTGGAGTAAAAATTACATGAAAACAGGCATATTGCTGGAATTAGAGACGAATATTAGGTTATGTGATGAAAAATACCTGGTAGAGAACAAGGGCTAGAATAATTATGAGCAAGAAAAAGGCAAATAGCCATGCAAACAGATCCGCCATTGCATACACTCCCAACTCCTGTTAGCTCCTTTCTCGTTTGTTCGATACAAACTATATTGTTCTTTGCTGAGTAACGAACAACGATTTAAAGGGACCGCAAGTAACACGATTTTAAGCAAAGACTAATCATAATGTATTTATTTTTTTTAATAAAATAATAAATCAGTAAAATTTATCATAGGACTAAATAATTAGTCGATAAACTATCAAATGAATTAATTAATTCTTGATATCTTTTCATGTTTTAAAAGATTTATTTAAGTCTTTTGACTTTTTTAGACTTGTAATTTCTTAAACTTGAAGTTTAGATCTTTTTAAATATCTTATTTAATTGGTTTAAATATTTTAAATAGGAATTGTTTTATATTGAATTATAGAATGATATATTCCTATATTTTAAAGAACTTAAATATTTCTATATTTACTGATTATTTTATAGGAGATATTATGAACTTATCATAATATATCTCTATCTTCTAACTTATCATTGTTTCCTTATCATTATAGATTCAAATTTGAATTAAGAAAACAAGATCAAGCCTCTTTTTGGAGATAAGTTGACACGCTTAAATAGAAGAAGAGTGTAGAGATTCAAGAGTCTTGGAGAAAAACGAGAGAGAGCGCAGAAAAGAGAGATCAAGCCGTAGATGATGATTTGAGCGTACAAAATAAAAGAGAGACGAGAGAGAGCTTAAGTGTTGAAGACAAGGAACTCAACTTTCTGTGAAGAGTTTGAGAGCATTGAAGATTGAAGGATGTTGCTCTCATATTTTGGCATTTAAGGGCCAACTCTATTCTTTTGATTTTCTTGTCTACCTTCAGTAGATTTTTAGGAGTTGGTTTATTTGATTTATTGTTTATTTTCTCACATGTTTTGAGAAAATTGATTTTTACAATGATTCACTAGTTTTAGGATTTGTAAAACTCTTTGATTTATTTTCTAGTGAAATTTTTGCCATGAGGCGTTGCAAGAGTATTGTATACTCTTGCTTAAATATTTGAGTCTTATTTATTTGGTTGCTTATCTATTTTATTCATGCTTTCATAAATTCTGATGCATGTTACTCAAAGTGTTATTGAAGATGTTGTCAACACCTAGTGACAACATTTGAATCTGTTTGTATGTGCAATCTTTTATTACTTTAGTACTTGTGCATATTTACTCTTGAGTAGTTTTACCGTTGGTTTGCTGTTACTATTCACGTTTTAATATTTCCGCTGCATGTTGTGTAGGATGTTGTCAACATCTAGTGACAACATCTGATTCTGATAATTTTTATGTATCCTGATATTCCTTACAAGTGGTATCAGAGTCTACTCGTGATACACTAAGAGCTAATTCTGGATTATTTTTTCAGGAATATTATGGATTCAACAACATCAAACTCATTCTTCAAACCTCAAGAAGTCTTTGTGTAACGACCCACGTCCTTCCACCGCATCCCTCCCCAGCCTATAGCATGGGCTCGGACCGTATGATTCGACGGGCATCGCACTCATGACCTCCCCACTCCTGGCAGTGGGTTTTTGCCCTCCCCAGGAATCGAACCTTGTACCTCCAGGCTTAAGTACAAAGTTTTATGATTCCTGGTACCATTGAGCTAGTAGGGAGGTCATGAGTGCGATGCTCGTCGAACCATGCGGTCCGAGCCCATGCTATAGGCTGGGGAGGGATGCGGTGGAAGGACGCGTGGGTCGTTACACTTTGAATCGGATTTGGGAGATGACTCGATCTCACTCATCACAAAGAAATTTGGTGATTATCTGAAGAAGATGAGGGAGACAAAGAAGACCGATCAGAAACTCAAAGCTCCAATTTTTTCGGTTTCTAATAAACCTCTAAAAATTGACGGGCCTGATCAATCATCAAGGAAGTTTTCTGATCCTTAAAAGCCTCTACTTATGCTGGAAGTAAAGAAAATTCCTATTGCAAAGAAGATTGACACTGTGCAATGTTATGAATGTCAAGTCTATGGTCATTATGCCGATGAATGTGAAAATACGCTTCGGAAAGGGATGAATGCATCTTTGAGTGATGAAGAACATAATGAAGAAGAAAGTCACACATCCCTGACAATATTGATGGAAAGAAAAAAGTTGTTTCAAGTCAATCCTTTAGGTGTTGCCGCAGGTGTTGCCACACCTAGCCGCAACATCTCCCAAAGGTCAGTATGTTTAAATTCTCTTTGCTGCTGATAATGTGAGTAATTCTGATGCAGGTGATGAAAGAATGTCTCTAGAAGATGTGCGAATGCAATATGAAGAGTTATATGCTGACTAAACTGATAGAAATAAGACGAATATTATTCTTTCAAAAGAAAATACTGACTTGAAAACTGCTGTGTCAAGACTTGAAGTTGTGTTGAGTAAGAAGGACCTGAAATTGTGTCAGGTAAAGGAAGAACTTGTGAAAGTTAAGGGGGCGTTTTCCAAGTTCAATCCAAGCACATCCAAGTTTGAATCTTTGCTCTTGATTGGAAGAGATGGTAAGGCAGGTTTGAGTTTTGAGAATAGTAAATTTGAAGTTGGTGAATGTTCAAAAGATCCTGTGTTTGTTAAAGAAAGTAGCTGTCTAGGAAGCTTAACAGAAAAGGTCACAACAACCGATCCTCCAAACCATATTGTTTTAAGTTGCAGGAAGATTACAGACAAAGATCCGAATCTAAGGTGTTGCCCAACACCCCACACAACATCTCTAATAACAGATCTACTGTAAGAAAGGTTTGGGTACCAAAAGCTGATATTCACTGTTATATGATTTATACTGCTTTGCAAACTAATGTTTCAGGTGCATGGTACTTTGATAGCGGTAGCTCACGCCATATGACAGGTTCCAAGCGATTTCTCTCTGATTATGTTGAACATAAGAGTGTGAAAGTGACTTATGAAGGAAGTTCAAAGGGAAATATAGTAGGAAAAGGCACACTGGATGTTTCTGGTTTGCCTAAACTTCGCAATGTGCTATATGTTGAAGGATTAACTGCAAATTTAATAAGCATTAACCAACTTTGTGATGAAAATTTGCTTGTGCAGTTTGATAAGAAATCATGCAAAGTTTTTGATAGTTCTAACATATGTGTGATGATAGGTACGAGGTCATCTGATAATTGCTACCAACTTTGAGAAGAGATGACTTGTAGGCATACAAAGGCGAATGAATTCAACATTTGGCATCAAAAATTGGGACATGCAAACTTCAAGACTTTGAAGAACTGAAGTAAGCTTGATGTTGTTAGAGCTGTGTCTAATTTAAAATCTGAAATTCCATTTGTTTGTGAGGCATGTCAAAAAAAAGCAGACCAGAGTGTCACACCAGATGTTGCCAATATCTGAGACAACACTCTGTCTTCAGCTTGCACATATGGACTCGATGGGTCCAATGGATGTGAAAAACTGTGGAGGTAAGAACTATTCTTTTGTTTGTGTATATGATTTTTCACTATATACTTGGGTAAGATTTGTGAGAGAAAAATCATATATATTTGATGTTTTTAAGAATTTGCTCATAAGGATTGTGAATCTTCACAACTTGAAGGAGACCAGAATTCGCACTGATTATGGAAAGGAGTTCTAAAACTATTTTTTTGAGAATTTATGTGGTAATAAAGGTATTTATCATAAATTCTCTGCTCCTAAAAATCCGCTACAGAATGAAATTGCTGAAAGAGAGAATAGAACTTTTCAAGAAATGGCTAGGGTGATGTTGGATTCTAAAAACATTTCAAAATGTTTTTTTTTTTGGCAGAAGCCTTAAACACAACATGTCACACTTCAAATTGAGTATACTTGAGGAATGGTTATATTATGACTTCCTATGAAATTCTCATGGGAAAGAGGCCGAACCTTAAGTACTTTCATGTTTTTGGCTGTGTATGTTACGTTTTGAATGATATTGATCATTTTGCAAAGTTTGATGATAAAAGTGACAAGTGTTTGTTCTTAGGTTATTCTTTGGATATTCAAGATTATATGATGTTTAACTTAAGAACTTGAAATTTTTTTGAGTATATTAATGTTGTTTTTGATGATGTTGCAGATCTAAAGAAGAAATCTACTGAGGATGAAGTTTATGATCTGCTTGAAAATTATGGAAATTTAGATGTTGTCCAAGGTGTTACAACACCTGTGAAAACACCTCCTACAGAATCTCCAAAAACAAAAATTGAACAGTCTACTGATGAGAATGAGGATGAGTACAGTGAGGTACATGAAGTTGGTAAGAATATTCCTAGCAAAATTCAGAAGAACCATCCAACCTCACAGGTCATTGGAGATATACATGGAGATATACAAATCCGAAAAAAAGAAAATGTGGATCATCGGAAGATGGTTGGACTAATTTGCAAGAGCTCTACGTATTCTCAGTATTATTTTCGTGCTTTGTGTCAAACAGTGACCCCAAAAGGTTGAAAAAGACATTGTATGGATTGAAAAAAGCACCCCGTGCATGATATAGAAGATTAACCGAACACTTGCTCAATATTGAAATCAAAAGAGGTGAGGTTGATAAGACATTGTTTGTGTAAAAGTCTCAAGGTAATATTATTATTTGTCAAGTTTATGTAGATGACATTATTTTTTGTGCTTCTTGTGAAAACTTGTTGATGAATTTGTGAAGCGTGTGTTTTCTATTTTTGAGATGAGTATGGTTGGTGAGTTGAGTTATTTCTTGGGATTGCAAATGAAACAAATGCATGATGACATCTGTTTGTGTCAAAACAAGTATGTTAGAAATCTTGTGAAAAAGTATTTGAATGAAAATTGTAAACACATGCGTACACCTATGGGGTCTAGTGAGAAACTGTCGAGGGAAGATGTTGCCGAAGGTGTTGACAACACCCTCTACAGAATCATGCTTGAAAGTCTCTTGTTTTGTTCTTGTGCTATTGGGCCTGATATCATGCTTAGATGTATGTTTGTGTACTGTGATAATTCAAGCGCTATTGATATAAGCAAAAATCCAGTACAACACTCTCGAACCAAACACATAGACATTCGACATCACTTCATTAGAGATTTGGTCGAGAAAAACATGATCTTAATTGAGTTTGTTGGAACAAATAACCAATTAGATGATATATTCACAAAAGCTTTGGATTTCGAGAGATTCTCCAGTCTAAGGAAGTATCCCATTATGTGTGCATTATAGACAGAACTGGATGTTGTCAGGAGTGTTGCCAACACCCTGTGACAACACCTTTTTATGCATGTGCATTTTTAGGATATTTGGCATATTGCATTCATGCATTCATTATGTTTTGTGAAGTGTTTGATGCTTTGTAACCATTGACCAGTTTTCACTCAGGATTCCTTGCAAAAGTGTTATACAGTTTAATGAGGATTAATTGATAAAGAGTTTTGACTAAATCATGAAGTAGTAGAGAGATGTTCGTGTATTCCATGATCCTGTCCCAAGTGAACAGTGATTTTGCGATTATGTATAAGTATTTGTGAGACGATTTTATGACTTATAATTGCAAAATGGATGATCCGATCCAATATTTTAGTGAAAAGTAATATAAAGACATCTTATTTTTTAAGACACCGTTTGGTTTGAGGTATGATATAAGTAATATATATGTAAGTAATATAATGTAATAAAAAATAAATAAGAAATTATAGTTAAAATAGTATTGGATTTGATTGATAGATTATAGTTTATTTGATTTGATTGATTAAATTTTATATAAAAATGTTAAATGATTATTTTGTCCTTTTAACAATAAATAAAATGAAAATTATATTATTTATAAGGGGTAATATAGTAATTTAAATTCAATGATTTGATTGATGTAAGATAAACAATTAATGATTTGATTGATATAAAATAAATAGTTAATATATGGATAAATAATATGATGCGAAGAACGTATGATGTGATGAGATGAGCTATACATATATTAGTAATATGATGAACAAAACATTGCCTAAGGGTAATAGTCATATGTACTAATTTTTGGAAGGCGGGTTTCGGGTAATGGGATTTTAGCCCGTTGAGTTACTACGTTTGTCTTTTCGTCTACGATTTTTCAAAATTTTATAATTTCAGTTTGATTTTTTTAGAGTGCAAATACAATCTTGATTCAGATTATAAAGATATAAAGTAACTGTCGACGAGACTTAAGACTAAACTTGAGATTTGCTTATCTCAAATAATAAATTACAAAGAAACTTCTAAGTATTTAGGTCACAAGAAATTGATTATTTGGTATATGAGTTTGCTACTTTGCCTACATGACATTAAAAATTAGGCATCTTTTAAAATCATCATAATTGAACCTCAAATATTTCACATATTCAACTATTTTTAAAAAAATTCCACATGATAAAATGTTTGTTGAGAGATAACGTGAATATTATAATTTACATTGAAGTATAAGAAAAATATGAGTATGCTCTTGATAAGCTGTTCAAGTTGACGAGTATGTAACGATTGACAAATAATTCAATCTATTATCAACACTTATTTGGACGAATTCTACCCACGTATTTTTCGGTGATTTACTTGATTGGTTTAATTTAATTTATAGATGGTTTCATCAACACGGAGGTTCAACCAATGTGAATACTTGATGCTCATTGAAATAGTTATAGTATATCGAAAATGAAATCATGAATTTATAATTATTTTTTACCTCAAATAAAATATTTTGCGTTGGTGATTTTTCTTGAGAGGAAAGACAGCTTGGGCTCAAAACTGAAAGTGAAATTCATCGATAGAAAATCTACCTGTTCTGCGATTATCAGTCAGAAGTAAAATGACCAAACATCAAGCAAATTGGTCTCCTTACGACAACAATGGCGGGTACGGACGCCGGAGCCCTACTCCATATCCGCGGCTTGGTTCTGAACGCTAACTGTTTGTTTTAATGCGCAGGACATGCGTTGCCATAGCCGGAGCTGATTACTGTGTGGTTGCGGCCGACACTCGGATGTCCACTGGTTACAACATTCTTACTCGCGATTACTCCAAAATTATTCAGCTGTAAAGCCTTTCTCATTTTGCACTCGTTTCCATTTAGTCGAGATTTTTTGTTTTGTTATTTTTGTTTTTGTTTTTTTTTGTAGATTTCACGAGTTTCAAATGTTTATTTGTAAAATTTCTGAAATACAAGTATTACCCATCTGCGCGTCGCGTTGCTGGATTCGCCCCTAGTAATAACATGCTTGGATGGAAATGTAGATAAGGAAGTGGGAGAGGAATAAGCCCTAAATCCTAATATTTCATGCTTTTGTCTTTTTCAGCTGCAGAAAGTCACTTGATTCTTGATATAATGTTTCTTGAATTTTAGAAGTTTACTCAGGAGAGTGTATTCATTCACCCAGAGAATTACCATTCATTCTAGATAGATGATTTGCAGAGTTTAAAAGTCTAGAGACTAGAGATATTCAACCCAGCCTTTTATATACTCAATAAAAGTCGCCTACCTATCTCCAAAACAGACTTTTCTTGAGATTTAAAAAGTTGGGTGGTATTTAAATTCAACTTCTTAAAACCATCTGAAAAATCTACTAGTAACTAAAATTTCAATAGATTTTCAATAACTCTTAGTGGTATTATTTTAGTACAAACCCTGAAGTCTAGAGCACAACTACAAACAATAAAAAATGATCTTCCATTCACCCTAAAGATTTGGATAGACTTTTAATTGGAATACTCAGTTAACCCATATATATCCAACATTATATTTGTTTTCGAAGTTTCATTTTTCTCACAACTTACCTTCAATAAATTATTGCAATTAAAAAAAAATTAGAATATTATAATGTAACCAGTTGGAAGAAACTTTTGTAGTACTTTTTGTCATGTTATATTATTGCTCAATAATCAATTTTAAATGATTCAAACCAAATACAACCTTATATCTTCATAGATTTTTAAAAAGTCAAGTTTGAATATCACCACCTTTTAAAATTCTAGAAAAAGTATAGTTTGTATCAAACTAGACCTGTACAGAGTATATAAAAGTTTAAATTGAATATCTCTACACTTTTAAATCTATAAATTATAAATCTATGGATACACCCCCACTAAAGCTTCTGTACAACCCACATACTATAGAGATTCCATATAGCACCATTGCTTAAATGCGTATACAAGAACGTTAATTCTATCTTGTTTGAACTTCAGTTGAGTACAATTTCGTCCTTATTTGGCTCTTGGTGTCAGTTCTAGTTTTGTTATCGGAGTTCATATAAACATGGGATTTATGAAACAGAATTGGGAGATCTTAGAAGTTACCTGGTTCCAAATCCAAATCCAAATCCAAATCCAAATCCAAATGTATTGGTTTTTAGCTTCTCTTGTAAAAACTAAATGAGTTTCATGGTTCCGTCTTCAGGTCATTTGCTTAAAATTGTTTAAGATGGTATGCCTGATCTCTACCTCAATTAGAATTTCTCTTTTTTATTGAAGGTATTGAATCATGGAATTGCCATTGGGAGAATTCAATAATTTCCTTCGAGGACCTGTTGTGTTATCCATTCTGGGAATTCATAAAACCTCTTTTCAAGCATTAGTATATTTCATCGATACAGGGCTTTCACATAATGCATTCCTTTTTTTCAACTTTTCCAGTATTGCCATCCAACTTGTATTCATTCAGTATTGTTTTTAGTAACTTGTACCTGCGTTTATCTAATAACATAGAGCGGACAAATCAGTGATGGCCTCTTCAGGTTTCCAGGCCGATGTAAGAGCTCTGCAAAAAGTTTTGGCTGCTAGGCACCTGGTGAGTGGTTGAATCATTTTAATTTGAGGCTGCGGTTTGAGTTTTTTTATATGCTCCTTTCAAGTATTTGTGTGCGTCAAGGTAGAAGCAGACACAATTAATGTGGTCTTAGGTGGTATGCAATGTCTGAACTCATGCTGTGTAGAGTTTATACCTTTTAACTTGTAGATCTATCAACACCAACACAACAAGCAAATGAGCTGTCCTGCAATGGCTCAGCTGCTATCTAATACCCTGTACTACAAACGTTTTTTCCCATACTACTCTTTCAATGTTTTGGGCGGCCTTGATAGTGAAGGTAAGATCTTGATTCTTGACTACTCTCAGTTAGGTCTTCGGCCAAAATCTTCCACTGATTAATTTTTTATTCTCTTTGATTTACCCAAATTCTGAAGGAAAGGGCTGTGTCTTCACGTATGATGCTGTTGGATCTTATGAAAGAGTCGGATACAGCTCCCAAGGTTCTGGTGCTACTCTGATCACTCCCTTTTTGGACAACCAACTGAAGTCTCCAAGCCCTCTCTTGTTACCTGCAAAGGTTTGATCCTTACCATTGTTCTTTTTGACAATACGATTTACTTTTAGTATCTAAAAGTATGCGGGGAATACTGCAGGATGCAGTTACTCCACTCTCAGAGTCAGAGGCCATTGATTTGGTGAAAACTTGTTTTGCATCAGCAGCAGAAAGGGACATATACACGGTATGTCTGTTATCTTCTTTGTTCCCTGCATGTATTTATCCCATGCAATCTCTTGTTGCTTTATTTGTTGTTTGACTGGGAGCTCTCTCTCAACAGTTATTTGATGTGTTCGTTATAAGATGTAAAATGGAGGCCAAATTAGATTGTTTTACTAATCCAAACTCTTGTCAATCGATTCTAGTCGTGTGAGAACATTATGCACGTTGTTTGTTTTCCCTTTGAATAATATTAGTAGGAGATTATGCATTTGTTCGCTTTCACCTTGGTCTTGTGAGGAATATATCTGCTCTTACAAGTTAATTGCTGTGGAGGTCCTTGAGGGTAGAGATGAAAACCTTCATGGGGCTGGAGGATCATTTAATAGTCAATTTCAAGAGAATATAATCTCATAATCAAGGAAAATTATTGCCGCGATTGGGATTATAAGTAGTTTCAACATTTAGATGGTTGAAATTTATGGGCTTAATATTCACATGGTTCCCCATTCTTGGTCTTTGTCGGTTTCCAGGGAGACAAACTGGAGATTACCATTTTGAATTCTAGCGGACTACGTCTTGAGTACATGGAGCTTAGAAAAGATTAAACCCTTACGTTACTGCTTCAGGAGGCCAGTTGAATTTGTATGGGCAAAAGGCATGTCTCGTTCTGTATCTTTGCAGTATGCATCATTTTGCGGATCTTTTATGTTCCATTGGTTTCTTTCCAAATATCTGCAATAGATTTATTTGTATCTTGCTTATTGAATCATAATCTTGAGTACACGTAGCGATTCATTTCATATTTCAACGGGAGTT
The DNA here is from genome assembly GCF_033568475.1 of Henckelia pumila. NCBI lineage: Eukaryota > Viridiplantae > Streptophyta > Magnoliopsida > Lamiales > Gesneriaceae > Henckelia > Henckelia pumila. Next base: position 12,435,367 of record NC_133121.1, read on the forward strand.
TTGGCTAGCATTTGTTTCTCTTTTTAAAATAATTTAGTGTCCACTTTTTAAATCACTTTTCTAAACTATATCTATCATTTCAAAGCATGCTATGGATATTTTGTTCTAGTGATAGAAAGTATAGGTTACGGATGATTTATATAAGGTGCCAAATAGGGATGTAAACGAACCGAACGGTTTGCGAGCTATTCGGAGTTCGGCTCGGTAAAAAGCTCGTTCGAGCTTATTCGTTAAGCTTATCGAGCCGAGCCCGAGCTTGATTTCGAACTCGACAATTTTCACGAGCCGAGCTTGAGCTTAAGGATATTCAGCTCGTGAACTCGCGAACATGTTTGTTAATAGGCTCGGGTTTCCGAGCTCGAGCTTGGCTCGTTTAGGAGGCTCGCAAGCTCGAGCTCTAGCTCGGCTCGTTTAGGGGGCTCGGGCTCGGGCTCGGCTCATTTAGGAGGCTCGCGAGCTCGGGTTCGGGCTCAGCTCGTTTAAGAGGCTCTCAAATATGTTCATACTTGGCTCGCAAGTCCGAATTCGGTTTCTTTATTTAGTTTGAGTTTGATTCTTATATATATTCTGAATATGCTATATGGCTTGTGAGAAAGCTCATGCTCGGCTCATATATTGAGTGGACAAATAAAAAATATCAATACTAATGAAAATGATATGATTGGAACACAATAATTTGTTGAAAGAAAGATGAAATTACAAACATAGGATGTAACAACAATTTGCATTTTTTATTTTAACTTGAAAATCATTGTATTAAAGTGCTCTTAAAAACACAATAAATAAAATATTTATATGTGCAATATTACTAATGAATGACTATTCAATCAATAAATTTCTAACGAACTGAAATAAAAATTTTATTTAAAATGTCTTACAAGAATTAGAACTATATATGATAATAGATGAATGATATTTAAAATTTTAGTTAAAAGGAGTTATGAAATTATTTAAATTAAATTTGTTGAGTTAAAACTTGTTAACTCAATAAATGTATGTGCACATCATTTTAATTAAATTATAGAACATCATTAAATAAAATATTTCATATACTGGGGATCGTGTCATAAGTAGTGCTTATATCTCGTTAAAAAAATAAGAGTGTAGTGGTTTTTAAAAATATTTTAATATAAATGTAATTTTTTTAAATTTAAAAGAAATATATTATAATAATTAAGTCACACAATAAATTTTTATATACTTATGATCTAAGAATAGACATTGCTGATTTTTTTCAAGGGTAAGTGTTCGAAACTTGGGTTTAACATTTTTAGTTGGGAGCTTCAAATTTTATTTGAAAGGTATAAAAAAACCGAAGCTTGCATTTTGAGTTATTAATTATTTGATCGTGTGATGAAATATTTGGAATGATGAATACTACTGTGTACTATACAGCAGAGAAGATTGCACATTGAACTTGTACAACTCGGAAGCAGTCGAAGGTTTGTGGCTGAAATTTTCATCTACAATTTGATCTGTAATAAATTCGGAAATTTCGAGACATATTATGACTTAAGCAGTTAGTAATGATGTTGTAAATTCATAAAGATTGAAAACTTTGATGAATGAAATTGATGGATTTTTTCGAAATTGGGTTGGGTTGGAGGGTGAAGTTTTAGATTGGTAAGATTGTAAATCAAGTTATAGTCAATTTTATCGAGAAATTATAATCGAAAAAAACAAACTTGAGCTCCGATGTATGCCTGACGAGCAAGAAAACAAGATTGTTTAACGAGCCCGAAAACAAGCTCACTAACGAGCCTGCTTAACGAGCTTGCTTATGAGCTTGAAAACGAGCTCGCTAACGAGCTCCTTTATGAGCCTGAAAACGAGCTCGCTTAACTAGCATAGAAACAAACTCGCTAACGAGCTTGCTTACTGAGCCTGAAAACAAGCTCGCTAATGAGCCTACTTAACGAGCTCGCTTAATGAGCCTGATAACGAGCCTCATTTAATATGATAAACAAGCCGTGCTCGAGCCGAGCCCGAGCCTTAATATACTAAACGAGCCAAACCCGAGCCTTATGATAAAAGCTCGGACCGAGCTCGAGCCGAACCAGAGCCCTTATATATATATCAAACGAGTTGAGCCGAGCCGGCTCTATTCAGTTCATTTACATCCCTAGTGCCAAACCATATATTAGAGTAAGATATTTAATTTTACTAAATTTATCACGAAATATTAAACGAAAAATGGACCTTTATCCTGAATGTTTATTTAACCCTCATCTTTTGGATGATTTAAATTGGCGTTACGAGGGTCGATGATACATGCAGAATCGATGAAATTCGTGGTAAATGGTAATTTTTTGTGGCGTGGCCGCGGCTACGGGCAAAAAGGAGGGAGAAGGTGATGGGAATGAAATCCTTTGTTTCAGCGTTTCATGTATTACCTTCGTAGAGTTCTATTTCCTGCTACACAATTGTACAAGATTTAATTATGAGATATATAATTTACTTCAAAATACCAGCATTTCTAAAAGAGAAATTCAAAGTTTTAGAATTGCTTCCACAGCAACATTTTTGATGATTTAGTCCATTCAAACATAGGCTACGCCAAGGCACCAAAAACGATCTCCTGAGATAAGAAGTCATAAGCTCGCTATCTTTCTGTGTGTAAACAAGTGGATTGTGTCAAACTAGTAGCTCAAAGTTTTCTAGAAGTCTGTATCTGCTCTCGAACACTTCGGCCTTCTTCTGAAGGCGATGGCTGAAGATTTAAAGCCCGTGATGATATTCCGTGAAAAATAAAACTTTTGACACGAGTATGTATAAATATGCTCGGCTTCTGCCTGCGTTTCCATGATATCAGTACAACCGGTACGTTTCTCTCAAGAGGGAGGAGGGGCTGCCCACAGCTTCACTTTCTTGTCGATTCCAGCCGTAGCTAGAACCAGCTGTTGCTTGTTATTTTCTACAAGCATAGCACAAGAAAAACAAGGTAAAAATTCTATTTACAGATGTATACATTGCAAGTGCCAAAAAAAGAAGAAGTAAAGCTTCCTTTGTGCGTGGGAACTATAATACAGATTCTAAACAACACTCATTGTGGTTTCTCCCAAAAGCCCACTTAAAGGGAGGCTTTTCGTTTAAGATTCTAGGAAATCCACCTTTTATTTTTGAGAAAAGCGAATGATAGTAACAACAAAAAAGAACATCCCTAAAGCACCAACCTGTTGGAATAGATGTGGGCGCCCACGACATGTCTGAAATATCACCTGCGTTAAAACATGATGCGAATCAAATATTTGATGGAAAAAAAACATTAGCAAGGCATTTGCATGATTCTATTTTGGAAGTCAGACTGATACGCAACAGAAAACTAACTTCCGTCGTGCATATTCATAAATAGCATAACGCGGCATACCGATCACCTTTTCACTGTTTAAAAAGTGTGCGTGAAATAGAACTTGGGAAATATACGATGGTACTGCTATTTCAAGAAGTTGCAAATAGGAAAACCTAAGATACAACAAAGCAATGCATAATAAAACTAAAAATATGAGTTAGAACCGTAGAAAAAAGGTTTACCATCATGGGCTTTTTCAGCTGTGTCTAAAATCTGCCCAGTCTCGGCGCATAGCCATTGCAATGTTGAACCATGAGTTGCTGCCAATATTTTTCCGTCAGGGGAAAGACTGAGGCGATCATAGTGCATAGACGCGCCATTTGCATCATGAAGAGGAATTGGAAGCACCTTTAGAGTTTTTGGATCCTCATCTAGATGGTACCGAACTTCAAGTAACAGCCATTAGTCAGCGCACATCATTTTCCAAATTTCCAGAAGTAAAAATGATGTAACATAAGTCAACATATATGGTCAAAGAACTTAAGGTCACAATATATGGTCAAAGAACAAGTAGGCTTGGCTTCAAAACAACTCATTGTAAAATATACAAAATTTTGTTTATTTTTACAACTGGCACGGGTGCAGCTATCTATCTTTTTTGCAGTGAAAGAAACGAATCTATAAATCTCAACAAATAAAAGGCAAAAATACAGACCTAGAGAAGTACAGAATATTCTTAATCTTAAATACCTAAATTCTACAGTTTGTTGGTTAATTAACAAAGATGTATCAAAACAGGCGTAGACTGCGAAACTAATATTACCATTGATATTCCATATTCTTATTGTGCCATCCTTGGACGCTGTTAGGATTTTTTCTGAATTTGGATCGAAGCAAAGCCAAGTAACTGCACTCTGAAAAATCACCAGAAATAGTTAAATCCATCAAAGCCAAGTAAATTTGGTCAATAAAGTTTATTATGGAAACCAGCTTACAAGCTGAACTGAAACAAAAATGAATTTAACATAAAAAAATATAAATGGAGAATGAATGCATGCATTTAATACAGTTGAAAGGACACTTTAATATACTATGAGCCAACATGCAAAAAACAATAAGCACAAAAGCATAACATAAAGTACACATGAAGATCGGTATACAACCTTGTGCCCTTTGAGCTGCATAACTTTTACAACCTCTTTGACTGAACCATCTTTTGAGTACACTATTTCCCAAACCTGTAAGATAAAGCTAATGTAAACCACAAAAATTCAGATGTCCTACCATTACGTGACACTTTCACTGATAATAAAAGAAACAGTGGCACTCTAAAATAATGATATATACAATTATTTACTGTGGGATGGAAATAAATGTAAAGCGCGGTGAAAACATGAATACAAATTACAAACATTCCTCTGGAGACGTTTTATAATAAAAACTTGAATGGTTAAGAAGCTGACTTAATACAAACAAAAATCACTGCTCACAACACTAATCCTCAAGGCTCCGTTTGGACAAATACTTATAAAACGTTTTTTTTAAAAACAATTTATAAATTTTTTAAAAGTTTTTTCTAAAAAATGTGTTTATAGAACTATTCTATAAGAAACGTTTTTAGAGTTAAAAAGTAATATGTATAGAGCTAAAAACACCAAATAACACATCTCAATTATTTTTAAAGCTATACTCGGAGAACACATTTTTAAAATATCTTTCAAATGCGTTCTACAAAAATCTTGTCCAAATTTTTTTTCACTTATAAAACACTGAAAACATTTTAAAAATACGTGTCCAAACGGGCCCCAAGTTTCCGAAAATAACTTTTACCTTCACATCTGCTGTAAAAGCAGCTGCCGCGATAAACCGCCCATTTGGAGATATAGTGGCCATTGTATTTTTGAGCTGATTTGTATCAACAGTTCCCAATAGTTTCCCGGTTTTTCCATGCCAGAGTTTTATGTCAGTGCCTGAAGGGGGAATAAAGTAAATTATATATGCACAGAAACATCATTTTGAGAGCAGGAGTTTCTTAATTAACATCAGAGTGGACGTATATCTAGAAAAACAGTTACGTGATCCTGCACTAGCCAACCACAAATTCAAAGTTGCCTGTGGAAAAAATATATGGTAATAGAGAAAGCTAGCAAACATTCATTTTTTGTTCCCATAAATTTATTAGATTTTTTTTTTCGAATTTATTTTATTAAAATAAAAATAAAAAATTTGTCACACACGATGGGTGTGTGCAAATGCGCTAGTTCTATCTATGTCACAGCAGGTCAATGACCATTTTATGAAGCAACATAGATATATTGCAAATGAAAAAAAAAAACAAGTTATTAACATTGGATGCATGCCATGGCAGCGAAAGTTTATCAGAGTAATAATAAAAATTTGAGCGGCAATTTATTAAAAATACATAAACAAAAAGACACCTTCAGAACACGATGCAATAAGTGCACTTCCATCAGCACTTCCATAAGTCGATTTAGTTCCAATTAGAGTGAGAATGGCCCTATTTTCATGAGCTTTATGGTGTTCCCATTTGATTTCTGGGAGCGGGAGCTTTGCTTGTTGCTTCTGCTCACCAGTTGTTTTTGCCTTTTCTTCTCCATACACATACAAAGATGATCCGGAAAGTGCTTGGGAAGCCACTACCACAGAGGATGCATCACCAGCAAATGCAACTGAGGTTGGATGACCACCAGCAGGTAAGTTTATTCTCAGAAACCTAACATTATATAATATGAATGCTTAGATCATACTGAATCACGAGGCTTCTACTATGGAACAGTGGATGAGAATGGTAGCAAAATTCATACTTGAAACTTTTGCTTGAGGCATCATCCAATCTGAACACCCTGACGACACCATCTCCACAAGCTGGCAAACAATTTATAAGGTACTATTCAGTAACTTGATGACTTCAATCAGACCCTAGATTCTAAGTCAGAAATGACAGAACTCTAGACGAGTTAAAAGACTGGAAAACAATAGTCCTCAATTCCAAACAACACCGATGAAAACTTTTCCTATAATTAAAACCACTTGGCAAGATCCAATAGCATGGTGAAGTGAAAGACAGATACACGAATTAACTATCCGGTTTAAGTAAGGTGCTCCTGGGATATTAATCACATCACCGGAGCTTTTTCCTTTCTCGAATTGATGCTTGAACAACAGCCCAAACAAGTGGATGCCATACAAAACACACACACATAAACTTGTAAAATACATTAAAAAAAATTAAAACAAAAAAACGGAAATTGACCAAATCTCCATCGGATACACAAAAAGATCAGGGGGTTTTGAAACAATATCATGTAAAATAATTTTTTATTAAATTATTAGCATGTAAATAATATACTGCATTATTCATCTCCTTTTTAGACTAATGTATTAGAATCAAGAAAATAGTTAACCGATTAATTCAGATTGATCTTCTTGTTGACTTTCCTAGAATAGGTTATGGATACTTTGTGTAATATACCGCCTTCAGATATATGAAGTTATGAACCTCATTCAACCAATTTATCAATTTGGTAGCAGAGACCAAGGAAAAAGGAAAAACTCCACTGCTAATCCTTTTCTTTACTTAGCTGAAACCAAAGAAGCCTCCCAGAAAAATTGCAACCCACGGAGGAAATCTAACAACATTGCCCAAATAACCAAACCATAAAAAAACATAATCTTTGAACAAAAAGGCAGGCGCAGCAAACGACTATAACAAAGAGCAGTAAAAAGCAAAATCAAGTATAAACAGCCATTCACCAGTCGCTAAACTTCGTGCATCGGGTGAAAAGCAAAGCCCCGTGACTGCATCCCCATGCCCTTTCAATGTATTCAAATCCAGCGGATGATGCTTCTTATTTGCATCCTGTAGTTCCCAGTTCACACCAATCAAATTACATAAACCCTTTGCACAAAATCACAAGACTTAACCAGAACAGAGGGGGAAAAAAATTGATCTTTACCTTATCTGCGACATGGGAATGCGCGTGGGATTTATGATGCAACTTTCTGGGCACCGTCGGCTTCGTCTTCGAATCCGGATTCAACGTTTCGGGTCTCGCGATTGACTGAATTTCGGATGTTCTCTTCCGAAAATAATTACCAAAGATTAAAAATGCGATCAGTGCTCCGATGACCGCCGAGAATCCAACAATTGGAAGAAGTGCATCCATTTCCCTTCGATCGCACGAAGATTACACTTTATTGGCAACGTAGCAATGAAGTTGTAGGGGCTTTACACTCTATGTTCGGGTTTGTTCGACGCTAGCCAAAGGGCACTGGCACGTGTTTATATATTTAATTTATTTCCCCATTTTTTTATTTCCTTTTCCCCCTTCGAATCATCCTCAATTTTCACCCACCCTCAACCCTGGTTAATTTTCATTTTTCAGCACCCAAATTTTCAAACCTTATTCATTTTCATCGCTCTATTTTGAAAACTTATCATTTTCGTTGCTCCATTCTCACCACCTATCGTTGTTGTCACCGTTGCTGCCTGCATCACTCTTGTCACTACTGCCGGAGCTTCCATTTAAAAAATCCTACATTTTGGTACTCATCTTAACCTAGCGAAAACTTTTCCTGTGTATTTTGTTGGTGAAAATGCAAAAAAAAAAAAAGAAATTATAAAAAAAAATAAAATTTATTGAATGCTTTGGAGCTATAATAGAGAACCACCATCCCATATTTTTATTTATTTGTGTTCAATGTTGATTTTTCTTTCATGATGATTCGGATTAATGCCTGATTTGGTCCGTGTTGTTTTATTATTTGTGCTTGAATGTTGATTTTTCTTACCTCATCTCGCTGTTCAAAGAACTCCTTTTTGTAATGAAGTTTGCGCCACCACGCATTTCTGGATTTTTTTTCGTTTCTCTATATATTCCAAGGTTTCTGGGCGTTTGTTTCTGGATTTTTGTTTTGTGACTATGCTGTAAAAGGTGTAGTATACTTTGTACTTATACGAATTGATCTGTGTGTGCCCGTTGGATTATTTTGCAACAATTGTGGTAAACTACCCACTTGTGTGGAATTGAATCCCAAGAGGCCTATGAATATGTGTTCTAGTTGTTGTGAAAAAGTAAAAATTTACGGTAAAAAATAAATATTCCAAAACTCAAAATTTATCAAACTCTACACTTTATAATATTTTTCTCTCAACTCAATTGTATTTTTCATCACAAATGAAGACCTATTTATAGATCCACATTTGAGATTAGTCCAAAAATTAAATACATCATCATCTACATCATCACACACTAATTTTCCACATTTTACAACTCAATATTCAACATTCAACATTCAATATTCAACATAATATTAATAATAATAATATTTTTCAACACTCCCCCTTGTGATGATGATCGTGATATGATGATTGTCTTCATTACGTGTTTTATACTGCCTCGTTAAAAACCTTACTAGGAAAAACCCAGTGGGATAAAAACCATAGTAAGGGAAAAAGAGTGCAGCCACGTAAACTCCCCCTCATGTTAACATGAGTGATTCTTCACATATTCCGCAGATTGCGCATCCCAATGTTGTATATATGCTTTCTGAATATCGTCGTGGGAAGTGCCTTTGTGAAGAGATCTGATGAGTTCTCACTTGATTGAATATAACAGATATCAATATCTTTATTCTTCTCAAGCTCTTGAGTGTAGACAAAGAACTTTGGGGGTATATGTTTTGTTCTGTCACTTTTGATGTATCCTTCTTTCATTTGAGCAATACATGCAGCATTGTCTTCATACAACGTCACAGGCTTCTTGTCTACTGATAATCCACAAGAAGTTTGGATATGTTGTGTCATTGATTTTAGCCAAACACATTCACGACTTGCTTCATGTAGCGCAATAATCTCAGCGTGATTTGATGAAGTTTTTACGAGTGTTTGTTTCTGTGAACGCCAAGAAATTGCGGTGCCTCCACGAGTAAATACATATCCGGTTTTGAGAACGTGCCTTATGTGGATCAGATAAATATCCAGCATCAGCATAACTAATGATACTTTGATTGGTGTCTTTTGAGTACAAAAGTCTCAAATCTGTTGTTTCTCGTAGATAACGAAATATATGTTTAATTCCGTTCCAGTGCCTCTTTGTTGGATATGAACTGAATCTTGCCAATAAATTTACAGCAAAAGATATATCAGGTCTAGTGCAATTTGCAAGATACATAAGGGCACCAATGGCACTTAGATATGATACTTCTGGACCAAGAATAACTTCATCATCTCCACATGGACGGAATGGATCCTTTTCTATGTTTAATGATCTTACAACCATTGAAGTACTTAATGGATTTGATTTATCCATATTAAAATGTTTAAGGATCTTTTCTGTATAATTTTTCTGGTGAACAAAAATTCCACATTCTTTTTGTTCGATTTGCAAACCCAGACAATACTTGGTTTTTCCAAGATCCTTCATTTCGAATTCTTCCTTCAAGTACATCATAACTTCTTGAATTTCTTTATTCGTTCCAATGATGTTTAAATCATCAACATATACAGCAATAATTACACATCCGGATGTTGTTTTCTTGATGAAAATACAAGGGCATATTGGATCATTTACATATCCCTTTTTCATCAAGTGCTCACTTAGCCGATTATACCACATTCGGCCGGATTGCTTTAACCCATATAATGATCTTTGCAATTTTACAGAATAAAATTCTCTGGGTTTTGAACTTTGTGCTTCAGGCATCTTAAATCCTTCAGGGATTTTCATGTATATATCACTATCAAGTGATCCATATAAGTAAGCTGTAACAACATCCATAAGACACATTTCCAAATTTTCAGACACTGCCAAACTAATCAAATATCGAAACGTAATTGCATCCATAACAGGAGAATACGTTTTTTCATAATCAATTCCAGACCTTTGAGAAAAATCTTGTGCAACAAGTCTAGCTTTATATCTGACTATTTCATTTTTCTCATTTCGCTTTCGAATAAAAACCCATTTGTATCCAACAGGTTTTACACCTTCAGGTGTGAGGACTATAGTCCAAAAACATTGCGTTTATTCAGAGAATCCAATTCAACCTGGATGACATCTTTCCATTTGATCCAATCATGACGAGTTTTACATTCACCAAAAGATTTTGGTTCATGATCCTCATTTTCATTTACGATGTCACAAGCCACATTATAAGAAAATATCTCATCAATATCTTCTATGTCTTTTCGGTTCCATATTTTTCCAGTATTAATATAATTGATAGAGATTTCACGATTCTCGTCAGTTTGTGGTTCTGACAGAATATTTTCATCATCAGGTGATTCTTCTGGAACACCATTTTCTATTTTATGATCGTCGTGTTTCTCTATACCTTTTCTTTTCCGAGGATTTTTATCCTTGGAACCGACTGGTCTTCCACGCTTCAAGCGTTTTATGACATCATGAGTGTCTTCAATTTGTTTCTTTGGAATTTCAATTCGAGCAGGGGCATTTACAGCATGTATATGATTTTGTTACCCCTTTTGTGTCTGCAAATGCATCTGGCATTTGATTTGCAATTCTTTGCATGTGCACAATTTGCTGTACATCTTTCTCACATTGTTTGGTCCTTGGATCCAAATGTAACAATGATGGTACATACCATGTGATTTCTTTTTCGATGTGTTTCTTTTCTCCCCCTAACATTGGGAAGTTATTTTCATCAAAATGACAATCAGCAAACCGTGCTGTAAACACATCGCCTGTCTGAGCCTCAAGATATCTAATGATTGATGGACTATCATAGCCGATATAAATACCATTCTTTCTTTGAGGTCCCATTTTTGTTCTTTGAGGTGGTGCAATAGGCACATACACCATACATCCAAAAATTCTCAAATGAGAAATATCTGGTTCTTTGCCAAATACAAGCTGCAATGGGGAGTGTTTATGATATGCACTTGGCCTGATGCGAATCAATGCAGCAGCATGTAAAATTGCATGTCCCCATATAGAAATAGGGAGTTTCGTTCTCATAATCATTGGTCTAGCAATCAACTGCAGACGTTTAATCAATGATTCAGCTAATCCATTTTGTGTATGAACATGAGCTACAGGATGTTCAACAGTAATTCCCATCGACATACAATAGTCGTTAAAAGTCTGGGAAGTAAATTCTCCAGCATTATCAAGTCTTATTTTCTTGATCGTATATTCGGGAAATTGATTCCGCAATTTTATTATTTGAGCCATCAATTTTGCAAATGTCATATTCCGAGTTGACAATAAGCATACATGTGACCATCTGCTGGAGGCATCGATCAATACCATAAAATATCGAAATGGTCCACATGGTGGATGAATTGGCCCACAAATATCACCCTGAATACGTTCAAGAAATATGGGTGATTCAGTTTGGATTTTAGCTAGCGATGGTCTTATAATAAGTTTTCCAAGAGAACATGTTTTACATTGAAACTTATTATTCTGAAAGATCTTCTGGTCTTTCAATGGATGACCATGCGTATTTTCAATAATTATTCGCATCATTATTGAACCAGGATGTCCCAATCGATCATGCCAATTTGTTAATATTGAAGAACTATTAACCATCATATTTGATTCGATTGGCCTTATATGTGTATAATGCAATCCAGCAGGGAGCATTGATAATTTTTCAATCACATATTCTTTTCCTGATTTATATGTGGTAAGACACATATATTTCTGATTTCCATCAGTTATCGTCTCAGTATCATATCCATGAGAATATATGTCATTAAAACTCAACAAATTTCTTTTCGATTGTGGTGAATATAAAGCATCATTTATCAGAAATTTTGTACCATTTGGTAACAAAAATTGTGCTTTACCACAACCTTCAATCAAATCTACAGGACCTGATATGGTATTCACCATTGCTTTTGTTGGTTTTATTTTCAAGAAATATCTTTTATCTCGCAGAATAGTGTGCGTTGTACCACTATCTGGCATTCAAATTTCCATTATATTATTTCCATGTTTGCTCATAGCATTTTCATATCTCAAAAAAATGCAATAAAGAAAATCAAGGATAATATATATATGCAAAATATAGCATGTTTCATAAGAATGCATGAAAAATATAGCATGTTACATTTCAGTCCTACCAATATATTAATCAATGTTCTCGAAATCATTTGAAAAAATCGGCAGCATTGAAATAAGTTGAACCACTTAAATGGTTACTGTTTTCAACAAAATTGGTCTCTTTTTCTTTCCCCTTTATCGATATTTTAAAGAGCTTACATAAGTGCTCAGGGGTACATGACCAATGTCTTGGAGTGCCACATTTATAACAAACACTCTCATATCTTTTTGAGTTATTTTTATTTTCACTCATATTTTCATGCTGCCTTTTTGGGTGGTTCGTGACGTTCTTTTGAGATTAGTTATTGAAGTAACTATCTCGATTATTTTCATATTCACGGCCATAACCATGACCACGATCATTTCTACGTCCACGTTCATGACCACATCCTCGACCTCAACCAAAATCTAGTTTATGCCTTTGATTTTGGTTTTCATTTTTTTTACTTACGACATTTGCTTCTGGAAATGCCGTAGATACATTGAGTCGGGATTGATGATTTCTCATTAACATTTCTTTACTCTTTTCTAGTGATATCGAGAGCAACGAATTTAAACTTTGCCAAATTTGACATGGTGGTACTAGAAAAATAACAATGCATTTTATAAGTTAATTTCCATTAATATGACAATTCAAAATAATGGATAAACGATGAGTACAAATACGTGTACAAATAGAAAAAAAGTATGTGGTGGAAAATCGCTGGTGAGTACAAGACTCGTGAGCATGATGATCATAATCGTTATGAAAAATAGCCTTAGAAATGTCATCATCTTCATCTTCGAAAAAAACCGAGGAGAAAATATTTTGAGAGAAAGAGTGAATTTTGGTGTGATTGAAAATGAGTTTGAGTGAACATATTTATAGGCCAAAAATTAGCCGTTTGTGACCGTTTGTGACCGTTGGGGGTAAGAAAAAATAGAGTATGTGTTGAATAAAAATTCGTGATAATGATGCAATGCATATAATGATAATCATAATTAAATAATTATGTATATCATATCACATTATTATAAGGTCGGTGTCGTAGACAACCTTTTATATAATATTGTGAAATTATACTAATATAGTTAGTATAAAGTCAGGTATAGTATATCATATCACATTATTATAAGATCGGTGCCGTAGACAACCTTTTATATAATAACATGAGATTATACATATATGGTTAGTATATAAATACACAATAATATATATCATATCACGTTATTATAAGGTCAGTGTCATAGACAACCTTTTATATAATAACATGAAATTATATATTAATATAGTTAATATATATACATAATAAATATATATCACGTTATTGTTTAAAAACCTTAGAGGTTTTATACTTGTCGTATCCCTTACCGGGAGTGTGGGATGTCGTCTTAACATCCTCCCAGGATTTATAACAAGTTTTGAAAAAAAACTTATTTTTTTTCATAACATGATATTATATATTAATATATACACAATAAAAATATATAAACAGTAAAATAAATATTCTTACTTGTTGAATATTTTTGACTTCTTCTTGTATTTTGGAGCGTCGGAAAATATAGAGAACCTTCGAGCGATCGTGCTGATAACGTGTTGTGAAAAAGTAAAAATTTACGGTAAAAAATAAATACTCCAAAACTCAAAATTTATCAAACTCTACACTTTATAATATTTTTCTCTCAACTCAATTGTATTTTTCATCACAAATGAAGACCTATTTATAGATCCACATTTGAGATTAGTCCAAAAATTAAATACATCATCATCTACATCATCACACACTAATTTTCCACATTTTACAACTCAATATTCAACATTCAATATTCAACATAATATTAATAATAATAATATTTTTCAACACTAGTATCCATTTGTTTGGAATTCGGATTTTTGAGCAATTTGTTTGACCTTACCTTTGTACACACTAGAGATGTGTACAAACTTTAACAATAAATTGTTTGAAAAATAAAAAAGAAAAGAGTGAGATGGAGAAGGTTGTTTGGTTCCTGAATTTGTTGGTGTTTGCTAAATTGTTGTTTACTTTATATCAACTTGATATATATTGTGTGTGTGTCTTTGAATTATAAGAGCATTCACAACCCATCTCATTAATAACACAAATAACATCATCCACATCATCAAAAGTTATGGGCCCCATTGTTAATAACACATCATTCTTTCCACCCACAATCCTATTAACATTAACACTCATTATTTATGGGTCCCGCATTCCACTCAATAATATAAAAATATTTTATATTAAATAACTACATTTTAAATATGTTTAAAATAATAATTATTTTCGAAATAATAATCTTATTTTTTTTAGTTTTATTTTATGAATTTAAATAAATAATAATTAAAAATTATTAAAATTTTATTAATTATTTATTTACCGTTTTTAATATTTTATTTAAATAATAATATTATTATTTTAATATATTATTTAATTCAAATATAAAAATTAAATTTCAATGTTTTTAGTAATAAATTAAATTGCAATTAAATATATAATAAAAATACAAAATGAATACATAAAAAACCCATCAATATATTTCAAAAAATAAGACAATTAAAAAAAAGGAAAAATAAATGGAACAACACGTGGGACCCACCCACTAACATAAAAAATTAAAAAAAAATCGAAAGGGGGACGTTCATAACATTGAACGTCCACCCTCTCTCTCCATTATTAATTCCCCTCGAACAATGGGGAATAATGGAGAGAGCATGTTAAATGGGTGTTAATAACACCCATTTAACATGCATTGTGGATGCCCTAATGCATAATTTTTTAGGCTACTTTTTATTTAGGCTACCATTTTTTTGAAACATACAGTGATTGAAAACATATATATTTAAATCTCGTCCAATGATTCATAAGGGCACCAATTTTAATTAATAGGCATTGTGTGAAAATCTGTCGGGTATTTTAAACCACATACACATTCATACAAATAGGCAGAAGCATGCTAATGAAAATTTCAACTGATAAGTTCAAGGAACATCCTGTAAATGATCTAATAAATTGATTGTGAATGGGATCCCTTCAATGCTGGTCTTTTGGGAATGCAGTACACGGATAAGCTTCCATGGCCATCTGAAACCAGGTTATATATCTTCCGTAATCGAACTATAAATTCAACCCTCCATCATACCAGTGTTGACACCATGAACTTGGTGACCCTCCAAATTTTTTCTTTAATTTTAGCCTCTCGATTCCTGCCATCAAAACAAGGAAGACATTATATAGATACAATCTAAAGAATTTGGGGAAAAATAACAAGCTCTAGAAGCTATCAAATTCAAGGTTATAAAATAGAGATTAAAATGTTTCTACAGTCTTTACAAAATTATCATGAAATTAAGTATTGATGACCTTTAACATATATTTCTCACCTTCAACTCCTCCCTCAATATTTTCCAGAGCACGCAGTTGAGTTGAATCATCCTTGTTCGAAGTCTTTTCTAACTATCTTGACTTTCATTCCTTGCTCTTATTTTTAGATCCATAGTAGCGCCATTGGGTAAGTTAAAGAGTGACAGTAGTAGCATTGTATACCATAAGGCTGTGTTTGGTGTGCCGGATATCCTAAGCATTAGGCATTCAATCTTTTGTTTGTCTGGTTTTTAGCAAATGGGAGGATAACAACGGGCCCGGGAATATTTTGGAGAAATCGCTGGAAAAAGTTGGATAAAGTAACCCAAGTGAGAGCAGGTATTGTGAAGCCCAAATGCTACAGTAGATGGGAAAAGAAAGAGTTTTTACCGATTTGTCCCTTGCCCTAATGCATGAGGTTCTCGATTCTCACCGCCAAAATACAAGAAGAATATGTGCGGCGACGAACGAAGAACGTAGTACGTGATCTCCTACTTCAAATCTGGCCTGATATTTTCATCTCTTGTAAGGTAAATCGAGTGTTAAACAGGCTGATTTACGACGATTGTTCTAAGTTCGACAACACTGTTGCAACTTCACAAATTATTTACAGATTCGGTGATTTTTGCTTCATCCCTAATTTCTATACAATCAATGATCTCGAGCAATCGATTTTTTCTGGAATGAAACATGAAAAGCTTTCTGGATTTACTGTCGTTCGTTCTTTCCTTGAGTATGTACACGATTCATGATCGAGCACTCGATTCTTCATTATTTCACATTTTATTGTCTTCTCGTGGGTAACATTTATGACTACTTTCCAAAGTAATAATGAAGATGGATATGATACAATGTAGTGTTCTACACCCATCTATGTATTTCATTGAGTTTTCAATATATTAGACACCTTTATGAAGGTTGAAAATAGTGTCATTCTAATGGAGTCTAGTACCTTACAGCGGCGTGGTTTTCTTGTCTACACTAATTTAAAAAAGGTGCAATTCAATACCAAGATGAATTATTTGATTTTGTTGTAGTTTTCTGGGTAATTTATGCCAAGTCCTCTTTCAATTTATATGTTTATGGATCTTTGTTTGCATTTTAAGCATGTTTGTTTTCGTATTTGTATGTCAAATCTTTTAATTCATTGTTGCTATGGCGTGGGTTTTTCTTACTTTAATGAAAGTTACTCAAAGATTGGATTTTTATGGAATGGTGTTCTGAAAATTTTGAATCTTTTAGAATGTGTTTAATGAAATGCAATCACAGTAGTAACTAGGCAAAGTTTATTTTGCAATCTGGCCTAATTCTTAGTCTAAGAGCATACTTTAATTCATTTCATATATTTTTTTTTAGAAAGATGGACAAAAAACATAAAAAAATTATTCTCGTTCTCATGGTGTACCAAATGTTGTTGCGAAATTTCGTTATGGTAAGTCTTTTAATACGACAACGTATGAGATTACTCGAGAAGCCGCGACGTTTCCCTCGTCGAGCAGCTTCAGCGTACACTATGACCGGGAGATTAAATGCCCAACTCAACCACCTGCATAGGATAATTGACGCAGGAGATATTCAATGTGTGGTTAACTTACGAATGAACCGCAATGCATTTGGACGATTGTGTTATCTTCTAGTTAACGTAGGAGGGCTAGTTGATTCGAGATATGTACGGGTAGAAGAGAAAGTGGCAATGTTCTTGTCAATTTTGGCTCATCATAAAAAGAACCGTGTCGCTGGACATGACTACATTCGTAGTGGGCAGACCATTAGCGCACATTTCCATGAAGTTATGCGAGCACTTTTGAAGTTACATCCGTTACTACTAGTTAAACCTTCCCCTGTTGATGAGAGTTGCACAAATGAGAATTGGAAATCGTTCAAGGTACTGTAATTTTATTTGGACATTAGCATAATTGAATTTTTTCTTTGCGTAGTATGTTCAAATTTTACTATTTCTTCATCATAACTGACATATTTTGTATGAGCATATCAGGGTTGTCTGGGGGCGTTAGATGGAACACATATATCAGTACACGTCCCTGCTCGAGACAGGGCGAGATACCGAACTAGAAAGGGAACTATTGCAGTTAACGTACTGGCTGTATGTGACCGAGAAATGAACTTCATATATGCTCTAACTGGGTGGGAGGGATCAGCAGCAGATGCACGCGTGTTAAGAGATGCATTGACCCGAGATGACTCTTTCAGGGTTCCTAGAGGTTAGCTTTTCGCTCAGTCGTTTATTTTCAATGTATTTATCTCACAATTGCATCACCAGATTGTTTGATAATAACAATTTCTAGATATTTTTCAGGATGTTATTACATATGCGACAATGGATATGCAAATATAGAAGGTTTCTTGACTCCTTATCGCAGAGTAAGGTACCACAGGGATGCCTGGGGAAACCGTGCTACACGTCCTGAAAATTACAAGGAGCTATTCAATTGGAGGCACTCTCAAGCTCGAAACGTCATCGAACGAGCCTTTGGATTGCTAAAAAAGAGATGGGCAATCCTTCGAAGTTCCTCGTTTTACCCGATAGAAGTCCAGAACAGGATCATACTAGGTTGTATACTACTTCATAATTTTATTCGCTCGCAAATGCCAGACGATCCAGTTGAAGACATAGAACAAGATGTGGTCAGCCCAGGGGAGAACCAGGAAATTGATTTCATAAGTAGTTTTGAGTCGTCCGACGTGTGGGATGCTTGGAGAGACGAGTTTGCCTTGAACATGTGGAACACAAATGGATGAATATTATTTCTTTGTATTTCAGTTTTCAATCTTGTACGGTGGCACTTGTTTTAGGGCTTTCTTTGTTTGACACTTTGATTCGTATTTGTCGTTTACTGTCTGTATTTTGAACCTTTAATATTATTTATGTGCATGTTTATGCGAATGTTCTTTTTAAGTACTTCATTCCACGTAAATCATATTATAATTTCATATCCTATTAATGATAGTACATTATTCTGTCATTATTCACCTGTTTTCTTGATAATGAGTGCAGGTGTTGCATAACATGGAAAGTGGCGCAACTTCTGGGAGTTTTATTGGTAAGTCAAAAAAGGCAGATAAAAGTAGAAGAAGTTGGACCGCACGTGAGGAGGAAGTTCTAATCCACTCGCTTAAAGACGTGATTACTAAGGGATGGAGAAGTGAAAATGGATTCAAATCTGGGTATTTGAATTTGTTGGAATCTTCAATGAAGGAAGCACTTCCAGGTTGTGATTTACGCGGGAATCCCCATATTAACTCGAAAGTACATGTGTGGAAGAAAACTTATAGCTGTTTGGTCACTATTTTGAGCAAAAGTGGTACTGGTTGGAATGATATTACTAAGACGATCGAGGCAACAGATGAGACATGGGATGCACTCATTAAGGTATTACCATGGTCGTGATTTTGATTCAAATAAAATGATAAAAGATGGCTACTGTTTCTTGTTTAATTGTTTTAGGCAGCCGTTTTTTTTGTGAATAACAGCTTTAGAGATCTTGAACCAGAAACTAAATGGGGACATGTACTTATAATTGTAGGGTGATGCAAGTGTACGGTCCATGAGACACAAACAATGGACGCATTACAACGACTGGTGTGAGATATTTGGCAACGATCGGGCAGCCGGGGTGAAGACAAATAATTTCAGAGACGTGCTGCAAGATGTCCTCAACCTTGACAACAGCTCACCTTTGGATTCGTTCAATTACGAAGTCCACACTCCCACATTTCCAGGAGTAGAAGCTGCATCGGAATCGATCTCTGATACTCATACTCCATCATCTAAAACATTTCCAGGTGCATCCACTAAGACCAAAAAAAGAAAGAAAGTAGAAGAACTTGACGACTCTATTGTTGGAGCAATCAACAACTTGGCTCATGTTACGAAGATCACAATGGCAGACTTGGTGAAGCAAATGGCAGCCGAGGACAAGATATCGGATGCACAAGACGTGGTATTGGAAAGTATTCAACAAATTTCAGAATTGTCGGATGACGAGCAAGTGCGGGCTGCACAACTTTTGTTCCACAGTCACGACGACTTGGCGCTATTCAAGCGTCTAGGAGAGAAAGGTAGGATATGTTTACTGAAACGCTTGCTAGGGGGCGAGTAGGCGTTTGGAATAATGGTTACACGTGATGTTTTTTTGTACTGCCTGCTCGTGTACAAGCAAGTGTCAGGAGGTGTTTTTTGAAAGGCATATGTCAACTCTACTTTGTTGGCTCCAGGTTACTTGATGCATATAGGAGTTGCACCCATTGTATTTTGTCCTATTTTGCAATGATATTGGTGCAAATATCTTGTAAGTACTTTTGCGACTTGTATTTACAAATGGTCTGTAATTGCATGACAATGCAATGTTAAATGAATGCTTGTTAATATAATGAAGCTAGCTGTAGCACTATTATTGTTGTCTTATTCATGTTAGTACACTTCAAGCCTTGTATGTTTGTGTTTTAAGTTGAGATGTATGGGTACTCACGAAGGTGTGAGTGAAGGTCATGTACAATCGAGTTTTTTTCAATGTGATGAGAACCACACAATAATAATGATGGACAGTGACGCAAGTGTGCGTACCTTCATGTTGATGAGAAACATGTGGCACACCATAATATTGATGCTAGAGTTGCAAGTGAGTCGAACATTTTGCGACCTCAAGCACTGTATTTCATACTTGAAATACCAATCATGGAGTTTTATTCCTCTTTCATTAACGTGTTTTTACTTCTCATACATCATCAGTGGTTTGAGTGGTATTCAATTATATACAAAATCTGATACTTCTTCTGATCAAAGAGCTATGTGGATTGATATATTTTTCTTTTGCCACAAATTTCTTTGGTAGTAAATGCTATAACAGCTTCTACATGCACACATATTTGAAAATACTAGATGATATATTAATAACACATACTTTGCCTTGCACATTTAGTAAAACAAACTCATAACTTTTTATAACATCACCATTTTCATAACACATCATTTTTTACACACTCACACATAACTTGTACATACAGACACATAACAGATTCGTACACATTTTCAGGACGTAAGTACGAACACACAACTCCTCCCCACCTAATATATCCAAATAGTTTGTGTCATGACTAGTATACTAACAAGTGCAAAAGGGTGGGGCAAGAGTATTTCATGCATAACAATAATAACAGTTAGCCACTATTTTCTTTGCTACTGTCAAGCAAAATCACAGTCAATGATGAATCTTCACCACTCTCCTGCTTCACTGGTTTCTCCATTCCATCACATTCAAGTCTGCGTTTGCAACTGATAATCCCTTTCTTCACTTCGTCAGACGCAGGCTTGTTAGGATGAGCAAGTTTAAGTTTCTTAACACATTTTTGTTCGCTTGATGGAGATTTCAACATGCTTACAGAGAAGACTTGTTTGCTGGAGTTCCCAGCAACTTCAAGCACCTCGACTTCATCATCGGAGCAAAGATCAACTACTGGTACATGATATTGGCTTGTGACAGTTTCTTCCGAACCCATCTTCAAACTCACAGACATGTTATTGAAACCTGAAGAATAATTAGAAGCACACGGTTGGCTAGAAGCACAGAGTTTTTATAGACGATTAAATAATAATTTTTTACAGCCCAACTACTAACATTTAATACAAGTCTTTCAAACAGTGTCCAAAAATAAATTGAGCAGGATGAGCAGGTAAATAAGATATGTAAATCTACTTTGACTCAGACACGTACTAAAGGTGGTGGTTGTAAGGAATTGAATGAATCTAAATTATAATAATAACAAACAAATAAACATTCATTGTCACCGTGAAAATATTGTGAACATAAAAAATGGGATATAATTTTGAATTACCTTAACCTGTAAACTTCACCTTCTCCAGTAATACCCCTCGTCATAACATCGGACATGAACTTGCTCGAGGAAACAATTTTCAGTATACTAAGACGGAAGCACGAATCGCAACCTGCAAACTTAAGCTCACTAAAATGACCATTATAAAAGAGTTGATACTTAATTTGGTAATAACACGCGGAATAAATATATAAAAGATGATAGTCTTACATTGTGCTTGACATGATACATGACATACGAAACTAATACTTAGAAAGTGAAAAATACAATATAACAAGAGCCAAGCACTGCAGGAATATAATTCGTATAAGTTTCCTGCATTTCTTGCAATATTGCTCTTATCTCGGCGCATAACTTCTCCATTTTGAATGAGTTACTTGCAATTACTCGAGCTAGATCAGATTGCTCCGGAAGTAATTGAGCTAATTTCCTACTTCTGAGCACTTCATGAGTAGAAACTGCAGATGTAGTCGACGTGAAACTTTGATGTTGTTGAGGAGGAGGATCATCAACCTGAAGCTTGCGAAAAGAGGCAAACGCAGCCTCCGTCTCTCTATTACTGTCGTGTCCTTTGTGACAAGAGCACGGGACGCCAGTAACTTGTGCACTTTCATCGGACCATTTTTCGTACACTCCCGGTTTCAGTCCCGCGAAAACAACATATGCTTTAGGCTACATTTCCAAATATATTACTTTGTGATCAACAGAATAATGAATAACATGATTGAAGAGAACCCTTTTTCCATTTATAATTGACTGCCTAAATGAATATTTTCATACGAGCAATTATTTTAATTCACATGTTTTTTGATCTAAATTATATCAAATTATACCAAATGCATAGTCAAATTCCGAAAAACCAAATATCATATTTTCAAGGCATAAAAAAAATGGGAATACTTCACCATAACGGAGTGTGAAACCTATCGTGCGCCTTCGAAATGGAAATTTCACTTCGCGTCGGACAACGAAATTTGAACGGCACTTGTATTCTGAAGTTGAAGGGCTGAAGAGTAAACGAAAAATCAATTCAAGAATTTGAAGATTACATTACCAAAATACTGTAATTGGTTCCAGCAAATTAACAAAAAGTGAAGGAGGGAACCCATATCAGATCTGGCAAAGAAAATAATTACTTACAAGAAACGTATTACCTCTCTCGGATCAACGATTTCACCTAGACCAGCACAAGGAAGAAGCTACAGCATACGAATGAGGATAGAGATCTGAAAGTAGGAAGAAGGTATTTCACGTTATATTTTTTAATTGAAGGCAGGGGTATTTTTGTCATTTCATAACATACACACTTTTTTATCCATCAAATAAAAAACCTATCAAACATATTTAATTTTTATCATCATATATAATTATCTATACAACTTGGCTTCATAATCCACCACATATCATGTCCTTTACTTATCCTATCACACCTACCAAACGGGCCCTAAGCATGTAGTAATTCAAAAATATGAAAGTAATTTGAAGACCCTAAACCTTGAAATGTTTTATCAACTGATAAATGTTTATATTTCAAATCTAAAATTGGTAATTCAAAATTGAATCTAGGGACTCTTTAAGATTTGGCCACTATAAAAAAAAAGAACACGATATATTATGCCCTAACTCAAGCATCACAAACTCAAATTATCGTCAGGTTTAGAAGCTAGACCTTGCCCAGAATCCTCAGAAGATATAGATAAAATACAAAAAATCCAGAATTTTATTGCGGCAAATTACAAAAATGAGGGGGTGGGTTTCTTCGAATACGGAGAGGAGAGGAGAGGAGAAAACTTCATATTCAAAGACAAATATTAAAACACAGGGACCAAATCAGACATTAATCTGAGCGTGTGTTTGAATAAGTAGGGTAAGAGAAATTATCAATCCAACTCATCTATTTTGCTGGAAGTGAGATGTCAGCCTAGTCCATTTTTTTATGGCTTTATTATTATGAATTTCTTTTGCTTATCAATTTTGTTGCCCATATATTGTTTCCCCTTGTTAATATTAGTTTTTTCAAAAACAAAAAAATAATTTTAAAAAATTCAAATTTTAACTCTGGATAAAAAAAATTACTTTATTGTCAATGCATTTCCTTCAGCTGCAAAATGAATTGAGTTAGTTTGTGGAACATTGTATTTGTATTTGAAATTATCGAATTGGATGCGATTCGAATATTTTCTAACTTTTCTTTTCAAGTCAAATTCAAACACAAGGTATTTTATTTGGGAGTTTGTGAGCTCCTCACAATATTTAGGCATAGTTTGGTACATAGGATATGATAAGTATATGATATATAATATAAGGATAAATTAAGGATAAATAAAATGATAGTATACTATAGTGAATGTTTGGTATGATTTTAATAAGAGTGATTAAATTTATATATTCGATTTTAATGACAAAATTAACCCTACCACAATGTGGAGGACAATGATGCGTGTTTAGAGTTTAGATGTTTTTATATGTGGAGGGTAATCATGTTTTTTTGTAGTATTTTTTTAGTTGTATTAAATTTATCACACCAAATCAAAGGGATACATAGTCCCTTTGTCAAAGCATTTATCAAGGGTTCATTGACTTATCATAGGCTTTTTAAAAATGTGCCAAGCATGGGATGGAGGAGGATAATTTATTAATCACTCCCTTATCATGTGTACCAAATTATGCCTTATTATATTATTAATCAATAATTCAATATATTATATATTAAATGAATATGTTTAAAATCTTTCAAGCAATTTGTTTTACGGTAATACCGTAATAGTTTACAAATATGCTCAAATATTTGGAGTCGAGCTCAAATTAGAACTCGGATTCTAATATCGAGCTTTAAATTGATTCTCATGTCAACATTTCTTGCTTGTCTCTTAAAACACACAACCTTACCGATATTTTTTTTACGAACCAGTTATACAAACTTTATATACTGTATTTTACTTTACAATCATGATTTACAAACTTAATTACGAGGTTTATCTAATGTGATTGCCATAAAAAAATTGACAAATACGAATTACATACCAGAGTCAATCTATATTTTTATTTGGATCAGAAATTACAAAGAGGCGTGGTAATTTACTTTGACTAGAAAACTATATTAAAAAAATGGTGTAATTTAAATTAAATTTGTTACATATTTTATTTTGCCAATAAAGATTTCATTGAAATAGGAAATTGATTACTCTCTTGTTTAATTTTAATTAATTAACAGTTGAGAAATATGTTTTGCTCTTCATTCGCTCTGTTTTGTTGATCACGAAAAGAGAAATGGTGGAATTTGTGGAAGCAGATAATGCGGAAGCCATCATCACCAGAATCGAGCACAAGTCTCGCAAAATCGAGAGCTTACTCAAACAGTAGTTTCTGATTCTACCTACTGTCTTACAGATTCTTGGATTTTTATTCGATTTTTCAGTTCCATTTTATTTTGTTTTTGCTGGGATTATAGGTACAAACCAGTGGAAGCTCTAAAGACATCTCTCGAAGGGTCTCCTCCCAAAACTAAGGACGAGCGTTGTAAGGTTATATACTTCAATGAATTCCTTTTATATTCTCGTGTAGATGTGATTTTGTTACAAATTGGTTTTGCTGTTGTTCATCTTATGTGATATAAGATTCTTATGCAGTAGATGTGAATTTATAGAGTCTATGATTTTTTTGTGGCATAAGTGATTTTATATGATTTGATTTGATATTCTTATGTAAATTTATTTGAATACTGCTGATTTTGATGATTTTGCGAATGCAAGTTTGGGTCTTGGTCGAATATATTCGACTCCGATTTCAATTAGTTCATATATGGTTTCATTTAATAATCGAAGATAGCTATAGATTAGCTGAAATTATCACATTTGATTTATTGGATTGTAGTTGTTCTTGTGTAGTTCGGGGGTAAGTGATATTGATTCTTTATTTTTTTTTCCGCTTTAATTTTTCTAGTCCACGAATTGGATAGTCGTGCATAGGGCGATAATGGCAATAAAAGATGTGGATAGCTTGTTCTCTTCTCTTGATCCTGAGTACTACGACATTCTAATGAAGTAAGTCACCCTCCCTTTTCTGTACATTGTTTTTGACAGGCTTTTTTGCTTTGTGACCGTATAAATTCTTTTTCTCTGGTGATTTTATTGATGACGGATGATATGATGAATTGGTAACATTTTCGCTTTAAATTTTCTGGGTTGCTGTGATAGGAACTATTCCATTTCTCTTTGAAAAGGACAGTTTCTGAAAATGTTCTGATTTATTGCAAGCGTAGATGTGCCTGGGAATACTTTATCTTAAGGATTTGTGGGATGTTTGGTTCATACTGAAACAGAAGAAGACCTAATTGGAGAGTATGCAATGATGTATTTTGTTGTTCTTTGGAATTGTTAAAATTTGATACTGCAGCATTGGTATCAATCTGCAATTGTCTTATTGGAAAAAAGTAACTCTCTTTAGCTAAAAATCATGGTACTTTTTTGAATTAGAATTTCTTGATCTCGATAGCAAACTTAACTGGAAGTATACTTGAATAAATTTGTGGTAGTTGCCATGACAATTACAAAACATTTAATTTGTAGCAGAGAGACAATGCGACAGTGAGCCAGGACTCCTAACTTTTGTGGTGAACAGATGATGAATTCATGCTAGCTGCTGCTGCAAAAAGTTTTGTGGCCATATGTCATTTGCCCTTTTAGTAATTGTGTAAGAAAGTAGATGACCCAAATTAAATCACAAATGTGTATGCATGTGATCATTTTAAATATCTAGGCTAGACAGTCAGACAAATTTTTAGGGTGAAGGGGATATGCTCTTTACATCTGAAATTTTCCCAATGGAAAATTTTAATGACTGTAATCTGGTCTGTGTCGATTACAGATATGTTGAACTTTGGCTGAGTTTTGGCATCACCTAGGGTCGGAATTGCATCACAAAAACTAAAAAATGCTGGATGACTTTATATTGTTAACTCCTTATATCTTGATGATTTTATATTGTCTTCTACCTTTCTTAGGTCTGATAAATTAATGAAACTGATGAATAAAGTTTTAATTATATCCATGCTGAAGCGCTATCAGGATTCATCGTGTAAACTGTAAAGAGTTTCGAGGTTTTCTCTCTTTAAATCTTTTGTATTTGATTAGCATAAACAATACTTGCTCGTTTGTTACGTGCCTGAAAACCACTGCTAATTTATAAGTAGATCAGAATGAAAAATATTTTTGGAAAGAGTCAATACTCCTTTAAGAGTTGATAATTGAAAGGCTGAAATTCACTGTTACTCATTGAAACCGTGGAACTGATACGTACAATTGCTTTTTACAACTGAGGAACTACGATTTTATTGCCAGTACATATACAGGATGTAAGTAGAGGTCCAGAACGCCATCGAAGGGCAGGTGTATGTTGTAATATACACGTGATCGGTGGTCTTGACTTCGTGGCAGATGATGTTGATAAATTCTTGATATTACATCTCCATAATGTGCAATTGTTGCCGATGATGTTGATAAATTCTTTTGATATTACATCTCCATAATGTGCAATTGTTGCCGTTGTTTTTAGTTGCTATATACCATTATTTTTTGGTTGGGATATGACAGAAGCCTGCAATATTTTTGACAGATACTTATATCGAGGTTTGTCTACTGGAGATCGATCCACCTGCGATCACTGCTTAAGAATTCACGAAAAACTGGCGAAGAGAGCTGGTTTGGGTTGCATTTTGCGATCTCTTGCTGACAAAGTAAACACTGTTTAGATGCCAAATACTCTGATGCTGGTTGACATGTATTTAAATGCACAAAGCACAGTTATTTTTGAAATAAAGTTTGAATTCAAATCTTCTTTTGTCACGAGTTTGTGTTGGAGTTCAAGGTTTCATCATTTTCGCTCATGTTATAATCTTGTTAACTCTGTTGTGGCATCTTACTGACAAAGTTAACACTGTTGTGTCAAGCTTTGTATATTTGTTACTTAAAACAATTTCGACCATATATTAAGTGAGGAACAATATTAATTTATATATAAAAGGATTATTTTCATTGTAGTTATAAAGTGACCAGATCTATTCCATGGATAGATCCGTAAGCTTTTTTCACAAAAGAACTATTCTTTAGAGATTGATATCCTGTTAGAAATTTTTTTTCAAGATGGATGGAAACAAGGTGTTAACGATTTGGTTAACCGTCCGATCCTAAACGAAATTTTGGTTTGAATAGAAAACCGAACAATAATTTTGGTTCAGTTTTTTTATTTTTATTTTTAAAATTTTCGGTTTTTGGTTTGGTTTTTTTGTGCTATTAACCGAACTGAAAAACCATTAATCAATTTTTACCTTTTTTTGGTCATTATTAGAATTATTCCCTTTGTAATTCCAAAGGCCAAAAGACCAAACGTGAATTTGGACAGTTGCACTTAAAATTAAACACGATCTCCCTCAGTTTATATTTTTTCTCGATTCTCACGTATCTCAAATTCTGAATCACGATTCATTTCACTCAATCGCATTTTGGCGTAGAACTGTAGAAGGGCAGATCTTCAGACTCCAAATCCCTATCTATTCTTGGCCCCGTCGCTCGCCTCCTTCTTCCGTTCTTGGCCTCTCTTATACGTCGAAACGCCGCCGCCGCTGCTGCCGCTGTCGGAAGTTGGAACGGAATGAAGAGAAATTTTCGAAGATATTGTGCGATTTCTCATCTCTTAATTATTGATTAATTTGATTGACTCAACTCTCAAGTACTCAACTTGTATATTTTGGGGTTTTTGTGAATTGTCACTGTGAGATGGGAATTTCCGAATTTAGCAATTAGAATTTAGAAGCACCAGACAACATGGGAATTTTGAATAATTTCTCCCTAATGTTCAACTAATCATTACATTCTCATTTGCAATTTGGCATCTTTATCTACGTGACCACCTTCTTCTTCTTCTTTTTTTAAATTCAAGTTACCAGTTACCATCTTTCAAAATTTCTGAAAAATCGAACCAAAAAATATATATATTTTAAAAAAACTGGTTAACCAAAAAACCAAAATAATTTCAGTTAAAACGGTTTGGTTTTCGGTTCGGGAGTTCGGGAACCGAAAATTCGGTGATTTCGGGTTCAGTTCGGGCGGTATGGCCAAAATGAACAGCCCTAGATGGAATATTGCAATGCAAGCTCACATAGTATTAATAATCTGTTTTTTAGAATCATGTTATTTTAATTTTTTTTAATATGTTAAGTTTTCTATAATCAAATTAATTTTTAATTTGTAGTTAATATGCAAAATAATGTACTGTAAATTTTTTAAATTAATTAATGAATAAAAAAAGAATTAATAAAAGAGTAACTATAAAGTCTATATCAATTAAATAAATTAATAATAAAATGTTTACTGTTTTTTTATGAGAACAAATGTGAAACATTTTTGTTTTTTTGGAACATTTAAACAATTTTATTTATTTTATTTTAGTTAACATTTAAACATTTTTGGTGTGGAACAAAAGTATTTTGCCTCTAAACAAATTTTGTTGGCAGCTATGAGCGAACTCTTTCTCCGGCTCACCACCGCCACCATCGCTGCCACAACCACCGGATTCTCCGCCTTCACCACCACAGTGTCTCGCCACTTCTCTGCCGCCTCGGCACTGCCGAAACCCTTCTCAAATATACCATGGAGGCACAGGTCTAAAGCCATTCAAGAAGCACAAACAGCCCTCATCGACTACCTACACACTACTCGCTCCATGCCCTTCGTTTACGCGGAGAATATCGCCACCAGTTCCCCTACTTCTCTCTGGAAAATAGTCTCCAAAATTCCCTTTTCAACTTCTACTTTCTCCAAGACATTTCAGCGTTTCCTCAGGTACCATCCCGTTAATGAGCTTGATCTTTTCTTGGAAAGTATTGGCTTAAATGTTGATGAAAATGGAAATCCACTGTGTTGTATGCTTGCTAAGAACTTCTTTCTTTCTGATTGTAAGCAATTTGATTCTGCCTGTGCTCTAGCGGGGATTGGTTTTCCTTGGTGTAAACTTGGTTTGTTGTGTAGAGAGGAATGCTCGATTTTGGATTTCGATCAATGTGTTTTGAAAAAGAGATTTTATGAGATTAAAGATGGTTATGGGCTTAGTAGTGTTAATGTGATCGGTATTTGCTTGGTGTGGCCTCGAGTTTTGTGTGGTGAGATGGATAATCTGTTGAAGGATATGAAAATTGTGTTTGTCAATTACGGTCTAGCTGGTTCTGTGGAGGATACAGTGGATGCTATGCTCGAGGTTTGCAATAAACTTCGGGTGATTTATGACTTGGGTTGTGAATTTGGAAAAGTTGGTGAGTTGATAGGGAAGAGTAAAAGGGTTCTTGTTGATTACTCGGAAGAGGCTTTGGTAAGAAAGATAGAATATTTTTGTAAACTGAATGTTAGGAAGGATGAAATTGGGTTGTTTCTTCTCTCTAGAAGTGAAATTTTTGATTTTGATACGGAGAAGCGGGTGATTTCGGTGAAGGGATTTTTGGAGCACTTTGGATTCAGAGGTAAGGACTTGATATCTCTTGAGCAGAAGTACCCTCACGTTTTTGGTAGGAATAAAATTGAGAATCTTCCCAACGTCATGAGGTCATTAGATCTCGGGGAGTGGTTCTTTGAGAAAATGAAAAATGGGGATCACTCTTTGTTTAGTACCTACGCTCTTTGCCATTCGGAGGAGGGCTTGGACGAGATCTATGAAAACAACTTGATAGAAATACAAGCTAGAAGAACACACTCCCACTCAATGGGTAAGCTGAATTTCCTTCATAGCATAGGATTTGGAGAGAATAAGTTTGCGGTAAAAGCCTTAGTTCAATTAAACAGCAGCGGCAGCCAACTTCAACAACGGTTTGATTATCTTCTTAACTGTGGAATCGAATATTCTAGCCTTTGTGCAATGGTGAAACATGCTAATATTCTTAACCAGCAGGAAACAGTTCTTAAACAAAAGCTTGATTTCCTGTGCAGAGATATGGGATCCTCTTTTCAGTATCTCGATGTTTTCCCGGGATATCTGTGTTACGACTTAGAGAAAAGAATCAGACCGAGGTATGAATTACATAAGTGGCTTGTGGAAGAGGGCTTTTGCGAAAAGGAATACTCCATCTCAACAATAGTAGCCACGAGTGAGAAAACATTTAATGCTCGAATTTCTCGTATCTGCAGCGACAAAGTTTCTCAAGAGCTCATTAATCAGAGATTGCAAGCAATCTGCCTCGGGAATTCAGTCCCATAAAGCCACCGTCGTGATGACATATTGCAGCCAGAGACAATTTTGTTCATATTGCTTGGAGTATGGCTAACCACTGACGTCCAAGTGACGTCAAGTTAGTAAATGTTTTGGTCAATTTGGTTCGTCGATGTGGTTTTCCCTATTGTCTCGAGCTACGTTCCTGGATAAGATGTTTGAGCTATGTAATATGCGTGAACCATCTGTCTGTATTTTCTTTGGCAGCAGGGCAGACACTTGCAGCCATGATGCTGGAGGTTTGGTGCACTCTCAACTTTAGAGTTTGAACTGTAAATAGTAACGGGTACGTCTGTTAGATTTCGCTTCCTAGAAATGTATGATATCTCCGTACTTCCGAGCTTGTGATATGTGTTGATTATGTTAAAAATGATATACATGTACAGTATATTCAACTCCTCTTGCCACCTCTCCCCACACAAAAGTTGGATCTTTTGCCTGTTCAGTAGATTTCTACCCAACGTATCGACCATTGTTTGTAAATGCCACAGTTAAAGTATTGTTGATTCTTTTTAAACTTCCTGCTTTTTACGTACATGTTTGGATAATTCTTGGAAAATTGTGATCAGGGGTGAGCATTTGGGTTCGGCTAATTGGTACCGATCCGACCTGACCGGATAGCGTATTACCCAATCCAACTTGTTATTCCAAAATTTCCATTCCATTGATTCATTTGAGTGAATGTATTTAAATAGTTTCAAGGTATTACCTACTTTCTTACAGATTCTTCGATTTTTCAGTTTCATTTTATTTTTGCTGGGATTATAGGTACAAACCAGTGGAAGCTCTAAAGACAGCTCTTGAAGGGTCTCCTCCCAAGACTAAGGACGAGCGTTGTAAGGTTATATACTTCAATGAATTCCTTTTATATTCTCGTGTAGATTTGATTTTGTTACAAATTGGTTTTGCTGTTGTTCATCTTATGTGATTTAAGATTCTTATGCAGTAGATGTGAATTTATAGAGTATGTGATTTTTTTTGGCATAAGTGATTTTATATGATTTGATTTGATATTCTTATGTAGATGTAAATTTATTTGAATACTGCTGATTTTGATGGTTTTGCGAATCCAAGTTTGGGCCTTGATCGAATATATTCGACTCAGATTTCAATTAGTGCATATATGGTTTCATTTAATAATCGAAGATAGCTATAGATTAGCTGAAATTATCACATTTGATTTATTGGATATTAGTTGTTGATCACTTGATCTTGTGTAGTTTGGGGGGCAAGTGATATTGATTTTTTTTTTCGTGTTAATTTTTCTAGTCCGCAAATTGGATAGTCGTGCATAGGGCGATAATGGCAATAAAAGATGTGGATAGCTTGTTCTCTTCTCTTGATCTCGAGTGCTATGACATTCTAATGAAGTAAGTCACCCTCCCTTTTCTGTACATTGTTTTTAACAGACACTTTTGCTTTGTGACCGTATAAATTTTTTTTTCTCTGGTGATTTTATTGATGACGGATGATATGATGAATTGGTAACATTTTCGTTTTAAATTTCTGGGTTGCTATGGTAGGAACTATTCCATTTCTCTTTGAAATGGACGGTTTCTGAAAATGTTCTGATTTACTGCGTAGATGTGCCTGGGAATAGTTTATCTTAAGGATTTGTGGGCTGTTTGGTTCATACTGAAACAGAAGTCCTAATTGGAGAGTATGCAATGATGTATGATTTTGTTGTACTTTGGAATTGTAAAAATTTGATACTGCAGCATTGGTATCACTTAGCAATTGTCTTATTGGAAAAAAGTAACTCTCTTAGCTAAAAATCATGGTACTTTTTTGAATTAGAATTTCTTGATCTCTATAGCAAACTTAACTGGGAGGATACTTGAATAAATTTGTGGTAGTTGCCATGACAATTAAAAAACATTTAATTTGTACCAGAGAGACAATGCGACAGTGAGCCAGGACTCCTAACTTTTGTGGTGAACAGACGACGAATTCATGCTAGCAGTTGCTGTAACAAGTTTTGTGGCCATGTGTCATTTGCCTTTTTAGTAATTGTGTAAGAAAGTAGATGACCCAAATTAAATCACAAATGTGTATGTATGTAATCATTTTAAATATCTAGGGACAGTCAGGCAAATTTTTAGGGTGAAGTGGATATGTTCTTTACATCTGAAATTTTCTCAATGGAAAATTTTAATGACTGTAATCTGGTCTACGTCGATTACAGTCTACAGATATGTTGAACTTTGGCATCACCTAGGGTCGGAATTGCATCACAAAAATCAAAACGCCTAAAAATCTATAAATTTTTTGTAAAACTAAAACGCCACGTCAAAATGCTGGATGACTTTATATTGTTAACTCCTTATATCTTGATGATTTTATATTGTCTTCTACCTTTGTTTGGTCTGATAAATTAATGAAACTGATGAATAAAGTTTTAATTATATCCATGCTAAAGCGCTAACATGATTTATCGTGTAAAGACTTTCGAGGTTTTCTCTCTCCAAATCTTTTGTATTTGATTGGTATAAACAACACTTATTCGTTTGTTACGTGCCTGAAAACCACTGCTAATATATAGATAGATCAGAATGAAAAATATTCTTGGAAAAGTCAATACTCCTTTGAGAGTTGATAATTGAAAGGCTGAAATTCACTGTTACTCATTGAAGTCGTGGAACTGATACGTACATTTGATTTTTACTACTGAGGAACTACGATTTTATTGCCAGTACATTTACAGGATGTAAGTAGAGGTCCAGAACGCCATCGAAGGGCAGGTGTATGTTGTAATATCAAATCATGGTTGTGCTAGTTTTCCCCTTCTTCCAATCAATATACGCGTGATCGGCGGTCTTGACTTCGTTGCAGATGATATTGATAAATTCTTGATATTACATCTCCATAATGTGCAATTGTTGCCGTTGTTTTTAGTTGCTATATGCCATTATTTTTTGGTCCGGATATGACAGAAGCCTGCAATATTTTTGATAGATACTTATATCGAGGTTTGTCTACTGGAGATTGACCCACCTGCTATCAATGCTTAAGAATTCACGAAAACTGACGGAGAGAGCTGGTTTGGGATGTATTTTGCGATCTCTTGCTGACAATGTAAATATTGTTTAGATGCCAAATACTCTGATGCTGGTTGTAAGTTTTTTGTTAAATGCACAAAGCACTGTTATTTTTGAAATAAAGTTTGAATTCAAATCTTCTTTTGTCACGAGTTTGTGTTGGAGTTTAAGGTTCATCATTTTCACTCATGTTATAATCTTCGCTTTATGTTTGTGACTCATGTTAACTCTGTTGTGGCATCATACTGACAAAGTTATTTTGAGGTTTTTGCAGACCACCGATTAGGTTAGAATGCATCTCAAGTCTCAACTCATTCTACAAATGCTCAAGCTTTGTATATTTGTTACTTGTAACAATTTCAACCATATATTAAGGCCCTGTGTGGTAGACTTGATTAGGGAGGGATTATGAAAGTGTCCTTCGTTTGACTACAACTATGGACACATAATTAAGTTTTGGTCTGCAATTTGATTCTGCCTGTGCTCTAGCGGGGATTGGTTTTCCTTGGTGTAAACTTGGTTTGTTGTGTAGAGAGGAATGCTTGATTTTGGATTTCGATCAATGTATTTTGAAAAGGAGGTTTTATGAGATTAAAGATGGTTATGGGCTTAGTAGTGTTAATGTGATTGGTATTTGCTTGGTGTGGCCTCGAGTTTTGTGTGGTGAGATGGATGATTTGTTGAAGGATATGAAAATTGTCAATTACGGTCTAGCTGGTTCTGTGGAGGATACCGTGGATGCTATGCTCGAGGTTTGCAATAAACTTCGGGTCATTTATGACTTGGGTTGTGAGTTTGGAAAAGTTGGTGAGTTGATAGGGAAGAGTAAAAGGGTTCTTGTTGATTACTCAGAAGAGGCTTTGGTAAGAAAGATAGAATATTTTTGTAAACTGAATGTTAGGAAGGATGAAATTGGGTTGTTCCTTCTCTCTAGAAGTGAAATTTTCGGTTTTGATATGGAGAAGCGGGTGATTTCGGTGAAGGGATTTTTGGAGCACTTTGGATTCAGAGGTAAGGACTTGATATCTCTTGAGCCGAAGTACCCTCACGTTTTTGGTAGGAATAAAATTGAGAATCTGCCCAACGTCATGAGATCATTAGATCTCGGGGAGTGGTTCTTTGAGAAAATGAAAAATGGGGATCACTCTTTGTTTAGTACCTACGCTTTTTGCCATTCGGAGGAGGGCTTGGACGAGATCTATGAAAACAACTTGATAGAAATACAAGCTAAAAGAACACACTCCCACTCAATGGGTAAGCTGAATTTTCTTCATAGCATAGGATTTGGAGAGAATAAGTTTGCGGTAAAAGCCTTAGTTCAACTAAACAGCAGCGGCAGCCAACTTCAACAACGGTTTGATTATCTTCTTAACTGTGGAATCGAATATTCTAACCTTTGTGCAATGGTGAAACGTGCGAATATTCTTAACCAGCAGGAAACAGCTCTTAAACAAAAGCTTGATTTCCTGTGCAGAAATATGGGATCCTCTTTTCAGTATCTCGATGTTTTCTCGAGATATCTGTGTTACCACTTAGAGAAAAGAATCAGACCGAGATATGAATTCCATAAGTGGCTTGTGGAAGAGGGCTTTTGCGAAAAGGAATACTCCATCTCAACAATAGTAGCCACGAGTGAGAAAACATTTAATGCTCGAATTTCTCGTATCTGCAGCGAAAGTTTCTCAAGAGCTCATTAATCAGAGATTGCAAGCAATCTGCCTCGGGAATTCAGTCCCATAAAGCCACCGTCTTATTAACATATTGCTGCCAGAGACACGATTTTGTTCATATTGCTTGGAGTATGGCTAACCACTGACATCAAAGTGATGTCAAGTTAGTAGAAAAACGTTTTCGTCGATTTGGTTCGTAGATCTGGAGTTTCCCGAACGTCCCGAGATACGTTCCTGGATACGATGTTTGAGTTATGTAATATGCCTGAACCATTTGTCTGCATTTTCTTTGGCAGCAGGCACCTGCAGCCATGATGCTGGAGGTTTGGTGCACTCTCAACTATAGAGGTTGAAATGTAAATAGGTTAGGGTACGTCTGTTAGATTTCGCTTCCTAGAAATTTATGATAGCTCCGCACTTCCGAGCTTGTGATATGTGTTGATTATGTTAAAAACGATAAACGGGTACAGTATATTTTACTCCTCTTGCCACCTCTCCCCACACAAAAAGTTGGATCTTTTGCCTGTTCAGTAGATTTCTACCCATTGTATCGACCATTGTTTGTAAATGCCACAGTTAACATATTGTTGTTTCCTTTTAAACTTCCTGCTTTTTACATGTTTGGATACTTCTTGGAAAATTGTGATTAGAGGTGGGCATTCGGGTTCGGCTAATTGGTACCGATCCGACCTGACCGGATAGGGTATTACCCAATCCAACTTGTCATTCCGTAATTTCCATTCCATTGATTCATTTGAGTGATTTTATTTAGACAGTTTCAAGGTTTTTTAATTTCTTTGATCTCCTTTTGTTTTCCTCGACAATGCAGAAGAATACTAACAATATAGATCTGAATTTGGAGTTTGTTAATGAAATTGATCAAATAAGAAAATTAACAACTCCAAAGCTATTGAAGAAACTTTATATAAAGCTTGTTGACATTCTCTCATTAATGGTAATTATTTTGTACTAGTAGTTATCTGTTTTTTTTTCTTTTTTTTTTCGGAATAATTTATTGCAATTGAAATTTAACCCATAATGTTGAGATTTTTCCGAAATTTTCAACTGAAAAGTTTACGGTAATATAATATTCCATCTAAATATTAGAATATGCATTTTTAGGCGTTATTGGGTCACTGGATACTGTTTGATCAAATTGTTTGATCCTTCTCTGATGGGCTTCGGTTGCATCAATAGGCATAATTGGGTCACTGGATACTGTTATGGTGCTACGCCTACCACTGCTAGTAATTACGGATATTTTTTTAATGCACATCAAAAAATAACGACCACTCATCACTCATCATTAAATGCATATTAACTTGCAGTCCCTGACCAAGAATTCATCGCTTCACATTTCACACCTATGTTCTTGTCAACAAAATGAATAACAGATTCTCCTAAAACAAAATCAACCGAAGTATAAATTACAAGAAACATTTTCAAATTCAAAACCTTGTATCCAAAATGTGAATGCTTATCCATAGTTATCCTCATCATCATCATATTCTTTGTTCAAAATGATGTACTTCAAGCCAACTTGACCTTCAGGTAAACCAACAAAGTCTCCAGCTTTGATTGACTCGTTTTCATCTAAAAAGATGGGTCTACGCAAGTGCGAATACGCGCAATAATCAACTTCGCATACCATATCCACGTCTTCCACGAATTTGCCGACCGCACATCCTACCGCTTCCCCTGAGAGCAAATGCGGTGAAAGATAAAATTTGCAGAGTTGGGAGAGAGCAAACAAGGGTACATAACAATTTGCAATGTTTACCATGAGTCACAAGCAATAAGTTCTGTGAAGGATATTTATCAGCAAGAGACCTGATGACATGAAGATATCGCGTCCTCGCACCTCCTACAGGCTCTTCCCATTTTGGTAGCTGCACTTAAAAAATGAAATCATTTTGAGCACAAGGCATTCCAAAAACGCGCTTAAAATCACTACCTCCTCATAGACTCGTTCGACGCTATGATCAACCGTGCCAGTGGGTAGAGTTGATTCACACTTTGAGATGTCGAAACTAAACATTCCATCAGTGGGAGCGACATTTCGTCGGATGGCTATGTGATTCAACATCTCGCACAGCCCGTATTCTATAGAGACCTGGAAAATATATTCAGAAAAGAATCAGGCCATGATCGAGAACAGAATGCTACGAGCCATAGAGGGCTGGTGAAGGAAATCATGCCAAGTGTTTTCGAGTAGTCCGAATAGATTTGCAAAACACTCAACTCAACATTTGTTTACAAGAAACTACATATGCTAAAACAAATTGCAATTCCCTTTTTCACAATTTTGATGAACAATCCTAAACTGGAAATGCCCTCCCCATCAAAATATTATTTTGTTCGCTTTTCAAGAATCCAACAAGAAGATTCTCTCATTCAGAATCAAGACTCTTCTGAAGGAAAAACAATCCACCTAAGAATTACACTACATGAACAAATGGAAACTAGTCTATTGATCATAAATTTACTACATCACCGAGGACCCAAAAAATTTGATCAAATGCGGCGACTCGATTGGTTACTCTGATCTTTTTTTTTTTTTTGGGAAAAAATCAAGGCTGATGATCAATGGGAGAATCGATCCTATGGTAATATAACATAGATTTTCCGTGAAATTCTATAGAACTTGCAACTAAACCTCCACGGCAATAGACAAAAATTCAAGCAGAGACCAAGCTCCGACGGTTTCACAACAAAAGGAAATCAATTCGATCAGCTTCTAACCTTGATTTTGGAGGGAACATTTACATCGTCAACGGAGTCGCTGCGCTTATCGGTGACGGCCAACAGTCCAGCGACGACTCCGCTCGCGGTTTCCAGGCATCGGAGAAATGGGGAGACGAATACTCTATGAACCGGGAACCCAAGTTGACTTGGGATACTGCGACCCGTGGCAAAGGCCCGATCCCTGCCGGAGTCATTCAGCGGCGGGTCCCAAGGCCGCTCCGCCGTGGTGATCCAGGCCGGGTCGGAGTTGTCGAGCCTGTTGCCATGGCGCATAACCACCACATTTTGAAACAGCAGAGGTGGTTTTGTGCTGCCTTCCATGGTCTCACGTGGGATTCTTCAGAGAGAGAGAACGGTGTCGTTTTGGTGACTAATTGAATTGACCAATAGGCTTCCGCCCATCGTCCATTTATTTTTATTTTTCCAAGATCGTCACCAATTTGGATTTCTCGACGACACCTCTTTTTAACTCACATTTTCATTCAACCAAAAAAAAAAAAAAACACAAAAAGCTATTTTGTTAAAGTTATAGTTTATCTATAATTATTATATTTTTTGAAATCGTTTAAATTATTAAAATATTTCCCCTTTTTTTTAATTTTTTGTTCTCATTACTTCATTAGGAGTGTTCAGATTAATTTCAAATCAAATTGTAAAACCAAATTGTATTGATTCAACTTCATTCTTATTTATATAGAACTTTTGTTTTAGTAGACGATGCACATGCGTTACGTGTATAAAATAATAACCACAAGATCAACATATAAATTAGGAGGGTTGGTGGGTCTGGTTGATTTTGAATGAGTTTGGAATAAATCCGGTTAAATTATAACTAATTTACTCCAATACAACTTTAATATCAAGTAAATAACGGTTGTTTAAAACTTAAAGTACAAATTCTCAATTCAATTATGTAAACACAAAATAAGGAGCACGTATAATTGCTTCTCATTTTAGCACGTAAATGTTCATTCCTATTATGCTCAAAAGTACATTGTTTTTCATTCAATTTTGCTTGCATGAGCCTATTGAGAGCATTGATTATGGGATCACCATGAACCCTGATAAATCTACATAACACAAAATTTAAACTTGGAAAATTATGAAATCCAGTGCATTTTCTTCCAAATATTCAACAAACCAAATACATAGTTAAATTTTAAATTCAGTATTCTGAAATTTGTTTTCTTATCATGCTGATGTCCGTACATGTAATCCAAATATAAAGAAAGCCTAAGTACAATTCATTGGGCAAAAATCAAAGTATGACATCGGAACATAAAATAATAAAATTGAAAATTTGAACACAGCTAGCTCTTGCATTTGAATTTTTATGTTAATTTATTTCATTTGTTGTGGGGTAGAAATGTTTGAAAAAATATGGTATGGATGGCTAGAATGAAGCAGTTTATTCCATCTTTGATATTGAAGTCCAAAACCTGCCGTAGAATATATTTAGACAATGTACTTTTACGACACCGTTCTGTTCTCATTATTACTAATATATGTATAATTTATCTCATCATATCTCACATTCTTTTCATCATATTATTTATCCATATATTAACTATTTATTTTACATCAATCAAATCATTAATTATTTATCTCACATCAATCAAATCATTGAATTTAAATTACTATATTACCCCTTATAAATAATATAATATAATTTTATTTATTATTAAAAGGACAAAATAATCGTTTAACATTTTTATATAAAATTTAATCAATCAAATCAAATAAACTATAATCTATCAATCAAATCCAACACTATTTTAATTATCATTTCTTATTTATTTTTTATTACATTATACTACTTATCTATATATTACTTATTCCATACATCAAACCAAACGGTGCCTAATTTGATTATTTTTGTCATGATTATATTAATTAAAAACTAGTGGTATCAAAATATAATATAATATAAATATAATTATTTGATGGGTTTGATGGGTTCAACATATCATGAAATTGTTTGGTTTGATGTATTATTAATCTATGTATAACTTATCTCATCTAATTTCGTGTTATTTTCTTCATATTATTTATCCATATAATAATTATTAATTTTACATCAATCAAATCAAATAAACTATAATCTATCCATCAAATCAAATAATATATTAAATATTATTTTTTATTTATTTTTAATTACGTTATATTTCTTATCTATGTATTACTTATCTCATCACTCAAACCAAACGGTGTATATTGATTGGGTCGGACATAAGCAAGGACGTAGTCAGAATTTCTAAACAATGAGGATTAGACATTAAAAATTTAAATGTTATTCAAATGTTTTTTTTTAAAAAAAATAAAATTTATGTTATAATTTTTATAATATGAACAAGATAAATTTTAAAATCAATACACTTTTATTTGAGAAAATTATTTGTAAGAATTTAATGTATTCAGACTAATAAATTTGTGCAATAAATACACGGAAGAGTAAGTTCAATAACCTCTTGCTTAATTTGTTGATTATTTAACATTTGTAAATTTTTAATTTATTCAATATATATATATATATATATATATATATATATATATCTTTAATAAACTAAATTAAGCTCACAGATATCAATATATATAAATTAAGCTCAATGACTAGTATTCTTAAAATTCATAACTATATATATTATATACACATTAAACTCGGGCCTAGACTAGCCTAAACTAAAACCCACACTAGCCCTTCATGAAGACACGTCCTATGCATAAGCTTAAGTTTTCACGGATCGAGACGAATTTGTGGGCATTGTATCAGATTCTAATGGACTCGACACATGATTAAATTAGTATTTGATTTGATTGATAGATTATAGTTTATTATAGTTTATTTGATTTGATTGATAGATTATAGTTTATTTGATTTGACTGATTAAATTTTATAGAAAAATGATAAATTATCATTTTGTCATTTTCACAATAAATAAAATATGAATAATATTATTTATAAGGGATAATATAGTAATTTAAATTGAATGATTTGATTGATATATGTAAGATAAATAATTAATGATTTGATTGATATAAAATTAATAATTAATAGATGAATAGATAATACGACAAAAAAAACGCGACATTGAATAAGATAAATTATACATAGATTTTAATAACTTGTGGTACCAAACGGAACCATATAGATATAGTGGCTAGAATGGAGATACATGATTGGAAATGTTCCAAGGGAAGGCCCAAAGAGTTAAAGCTCATAAACTTGAAGAAGCTCAGCCAATATGATAAATGAGAAGCCCATGTTTTTGGTCCAGTAAACATTAGAAAGAATCTAGATGTATTTATTGTTGAATTAGTTAAACAAGAAAAAAATCTTCTGTGATAAACTGGTGTAACATAGAATCTTCTGTGACAAATTGGTGTAACATTCTATGTTACACCAATCATTGATTGGCACGTGTGAGAATTTACATGTTTAAAAAACTGTCACACCAATTAAAACGTAACAAGTGGAATTAACTGCCAATGTAACAGAAAATGTTACATGAATCGTCACAGGTGAATTTTTCCCCATAAAAACAAAATAGATTCCAGGTAGGTGTCGACATCTTGTATAGGGTTGG
Source organism: Henckelia pumila (assembly GCF_033568475.1). Lineage (NCBI taxonomy): Eukaryota > Viridiplantae > Streptophyta > Magnoliopsida > Lamiales > Gesneriaceae > Henckelia > Henckelia pumila. The sequence goes on from NC_133121.1 coordinate 12,477,252, forward strand.
GATACCGAGCTAAAATACCGATTTTTCGGGATACCGTACCGGACTTTTTTCGAAATAGAAACATTTTTTGGTATATTGAATTTTTTTCAGTATCTATACGGTACCAATATGGATTTTTTCCATACCAAAATTTCAAAATTTCGATATCGATATCGGTATGAATTTTTTTCATACCAATATTTTTTATACGATATGCCGAAAACTCACCCCTAATCTTGTATCTTGAAGATTTATGTATAAATCGGTGCTCAAGTGTAAATTAAAATATAAAAGAAATGATTTACGCCTTTTTTTTTTTTTTTTTTTTGCTCTTCGTCTATTTTTCTAACTCACAGTTGACGCAAATTGAGTAATCTAGAATAATAATTTATAATGAAATACCGAAATACGAGCATATATCTTTCAAATAATATAAAGAATTACTATGAAAGTAGGAAAATTTTTAGTGGAGAAATCGTGAAAATGACAACATACATAGTAGGCTTCAATATTGCTTTTGTTGTCTCTCCACAACAAAAGGGAATATCGTCAAACGTTGGCAATATGCCCACGAAGCATCTAGCTAGTAACCTTAACCTGGCTCTAGCTATTTATTTTAAATTTATATATTTTATGAATTGAATTTATAAAACATATATATATATATATATATATATGAACAAATTTTTTTTCCAATATTGGCTAGATAGTCTCACAAAGAAATTGATCACGTAAGTTGATTTCATTTGGATTTTGATTTTTGGGTTAGGCAAAAATAGATCTAAGCATAATTTTTTTTTCCTCTTTGAATGCTAACTTGACGTCAAGATAACATTACATAAGTTAGTTATTGCTGATAGTTCGACATCATGTTAATTAATACGACGACATACAAAAATGACTAAAACTTCAAAATAAAACCAATTTATTATATTAAGATCTATATGTGACCAATTAGAGTACCAAAATCCAATTTATGTCGATTTAAAAGATGAAGATTGTTATCTTCCCTTCTCGGCATGTAGAAGTTTGATTATTATAACGTCAGAATATTAAGTGATTACATGATGTTTACACCATTAATAAAAATCAACGGTATAGATATTAAACCACTTATCAAAAAATAAAACGAACAAGTCACAACTTGGTAGAGAATGATGTTATGACAGTGTTTAAGAGAGCTTCTAAGAAGCACTTCTCAGCTTTTCATTAACAAAATTTTGAATTTTTTTGAAATTTTGTTAACGAAAAACTGAAAAGTGTTTCTTAGAAGCTCTTCCAAACACTACCTATATATGCACTAGTGAATCTATGTATCCTTCGATTCCAATGTAGTCGAATTTAACTTATTCGTTGTATTTATTAAATTAACGAGTGATAGGCATACGCTTGTGTTATGTATATTTTTTTTTTTGAAAAAGCTGTTTTTCAAACTTTTGTAATAGTATTTCAAAAGAAGTAGCAGTTTTGTTATGTACGTAATCTTCTTTGTGATTTTGGTTATTATCTGTATATGGATGTAATAAGTTTAAGTTTAGTCTTGTATTTTTTAATTTTTTGGGTAATTTTTGTTATTTTTCATCGGGAATACTGATATGGTTACTACATATGTCAGCCCTTTATTGATGTCATATCAGTAAAACGTCGAAAAAATGATTAAAACTGTCAGAAAAATAGCAGACTATAAAATTTTGCAAATAGATAAACAAAATTGCAAAGAGGCAAACATAAAACACAAAAAATGCAATTTTTTTCTAAACTTTTATTAAATACATTTAGTTATATTTTTGAATCCAATGAACTCGGGATTGCTTGTTTATTTATTTTTATGTTTATGTGAACTTGTTTATCAATATAAATGATTTAAGTTCTCATAAAATAAAGTTATTTGAAATCTATCCTTCGAACTATTCTCTCAAATCCAAATATATGCCTCCTTGCTAGTTCCACAACACCTAAAATTTTAAGAAAATTTGAATAAAATTCGAATTTCTAAAACAAAATTATCTTACTCAAACAATCATTTTTCTTGTTTATTATTTATTTTGTTCTTCTATTTATCCCATTATGATTAAATGGAAGAAGCCAAATATGCAAAATTCTTGTCACTAAGCAATGCTTTTTGTCTCCATTGAGGCCATGGTTTATGAACCTTGAGTCCCACCACCCACCTCAAAGATACTCACATTTGGACAAAAGCAATGTTGTGATCGGACACCAACCCCTTAATTGGAAACCCCATTGATTCTTCTACTTTTACTATGCTGGGATACCGAACCAAAATACCAATTTTTCGGGATACCGTACCGAATTTTTTTCGATATATATACATTTTTTTGGTATATCGCATTTTTTTCGCTATCTATACGGCATTAGTATGGATTTTTTCTATACCAAAATTTCAGAATTTTGATATCGGTATCGGTATGAATTTTTTTAATACCAATATTTTTGATACGGTATACCAAAAACTCATCCTTATACCTATGCTACGTCGAGCGAAGTATATAAATTTATATGTTTCGTATAATTTGATTACAATATCAATGATATACACAAGTCACATATAAATAATTTACATGAAACCCGTGAAAAATATATATCCGATGTTCATAATACTATGCATTTGCGCAAGAATAATTTCATTTCATATAAGATCGATCGACTCGACCTATGTATTATATTTAATAATTAATTAATCTAATAATTTCGATATGATGCTCGTAGTTGGGAATGAAATCGTCAGATTCCTCATTAGACGGCCCGATGTGAAGGAATATATAATATTACGTGAGCCCTTGTAATTTGTTTTGTCCCATTGCTCATGATAGGATTCCATCGGACCTTTTAGGTATCAAATTAAAGTGACCACTCCACACAAAACTGGCTACTAGTTAGTTATAGGCGTTTCAATTTTCGAATAAATGGAAATTCGGAAATTTATATATTTTTTAATTTAATTCTTGACTTGATTTTGTTTTTACTTGTTAAAATAACTTAATTTTTTTAAAATTAACATATATAAAAATAAGATATTACTTAAGGCCAAAAAATAAAATAAAATTTAACGTTCTCCAACACAAACTACACAATTTTTTAGAGGAAAACAGAAAGCTTAAATTTTTTGATAAAAAAACTCATATGAGACAATCTCACCGGTCAATTATTTGAGACATATTTTTATTCTCGACCTATGAAAAATATTTTTTATGCCAAAATTATTAATTATTTTTTGTAGATATATGTTGAGTCGGCCCTTCTGATGGATGTAGATCATTCGTGATACTGACATACTGTTACGCAAGATACATAACTCATTTTAGAAATACATACATTATATATTATATAAATAAATTTATTTCACGGAGACTTAGTAAACCTCGCTATATGACATGCAAAGGGAAGTTTTTCCATGTTTATTATTATTATTATTATTATTATTATTATTTGGAAAATTGGTTTTTGTTTATTTTGTTAATTAAATGAGATCATTTCGATTTCAATCGGAAACCATAAGTCTACTAAGCCATTATTGCATATATTTGCCAAAGGAATAAATGATTTGGGGACCAAGTACTGTACACACCTGATCATGACATTCAACGTGATGTCGAGTCTCAATTTTCCCTTAATCAATCTCGACTATGTGAAAATAATAGTACTGATTTATTTAACATTGCAAAATTTTGATCCGACTCAAAAATCAATTCATACTAGGGATTATTGGCACGGGATGTATGAAATTGTAATTAATCATATAGTATATCCTTGGTATACTTGCATAAAAATAGCTACTAATATTTGTAAAACACACTCGTTTCACAAACTAGAAACATCGTGTCAGCGGACTCAGCGCTATGACAAAAAGAGGTGCATAAGAAACCAAGTTATTTATTTGTACACAAACCTATAATATTCGTTAGATAAGTTGTAGTTTTTCTAGAAATGAAAGAAATATATATTGAAATTGAATTGACATGCGAGACCAAAAACAGTTTTGTTAGGGCAGCGATGGTGAAAGACTAATTGTAAGCGACATATACAAATTTAATCTCCAATAAGGCAACAAGGAATGAAATTTGAGCTTGTCCTCCCACAAGGAGTAAAGTATGAAGCATTATAGGCCCACCCATTTCTTCACTTTGATTAATATAAAATCTAATTGACATGAATTGGTGACAGAGATCCACCATGCCTACACAAAGTGGCTCACAATTATGATGAAAGCTTCCACAATGGATTCTTAAAATATTCAAAAAGTTCATGCATGTAACTTAGCATTTTGGTCAAACATATAGTCGAGATTAGCATTATATATGTTGGTGTACACTTTATATATTATATATTATATATATATATATATATATATATATATATATATATATAACCAAATGTTGGTCAAACATATAATAAAACCGCTTACATAATTAGCATTTGATCACATAACTAGATCTTACCACTTTGTTTTTTGCAACTTTGTATAGTTATGAAATATCGGGTGAATTTTTAGATATCCATTATATTACCTAAGATGAATGATTCATACAATACTAAAGATCCATATAATGAAAGAGCCTATTATGAGAAGATATTATATGATGCTTAGAGCTAGGATCATCCTGCGTATTATTAAATATTTACATAATGTTTATTTACATGATATTCATGAGAGATAAAAACTATTTTTTGAATAAAAAAATTGAAACTATTGGCTTGACATAGTTACAATGTGGCAAGATTCATTTTTTAGTTGAATCCAAGAAACTGCACTATTAAAAACAAGGGGAAATTCTACATGTACACGTTAAGTTATATATTGGGTTACATTGTTACACACTACACATGAAATTACAAACATATCCCTAGCCTTCACTTTATTTGAAAAAATTCTTTTCGAAATATATTAATTTCAAGTGCAACGTGTAACCCAACATATAACCTTTCGTGTACATGTAGCATCTGCATCACCCAAAAAACAATACTATATATATGTATACATGTCAATTATATATATCACTTGTGCACATAAATATTTCCCTCGACACCAAAAGCAAAATGCAGGCGTCCCGAGCTTGCCAAATCCTCCCTACAAAGCTCCAAACCAACGCATCACCGCCGAAACTGGCGCCTCCGACGTACAACCCTCAGCCGCCTAACAAGCTTCCCCGGGCCCTGTCGATCACCGCACCGCCACCGGAACTCACCACAACAGTAAAAGAAAACAAGACGGAGGACGACACCGTCGCCGCCTTCTGGGACTACCAGTTCCTCTTCGTCTCCCAACGGGCCGAAACAGCCGAACCGGTCACCCTCCGCCTGGTCGACGGCGCTTTTCCCCACGACTTCCCCTCCGGCACATACTACCTAACTGGGCCGGGGCTCTTCACCGACGACCATGGCTCCACCGTGCACCCGCTCGACGGCCACGGATACCTTCGAGCTTTCTCGTTCGACGCGCGACGGAGACGGGTGGAGTTCATGGCGAGGTATATCGAGACGGAGGCGCAGGCGGAGGAGCGGGACCCCTTGACGGGGGAGTGGCGGTTCACGCACCGTGGGCCGTTTTCGGTTCTGAAAGGAGGGAGGATGATGGGGAACACGAAGGTGATGAAGAATGTGGCCAACACCAGCGTGCTGAGGTGGGGCGGGAGACTGTTTTGCTTGTGGGAAGGAGGCGACCCCTACGAGATCCAAGCTCCCACGTTGGATACTCTCGGGAGATTTAACGTCGTTGGCGGTCCGAATACACCGCCGGAAAACAACCGAGGGAAAAGAATATTCACGGCTGATTTCTTGGACGTCGCAGCTCAAATCTTGAAGCCTGTATTACATGGTGAGTAAATGGTTATGAAAATCAATATGTTATGTGTGCACGGAGTTACACGTTACATTTGAAATTATAAAATTATTTTTTTATTTTAATTAAAAAGACTATTTCAAAATATATTAAAAATAATAATGTAATTTTAAATCCAATATATAATTTCTCGTGTACATAACATCAATAATTACGTCCATATCATATCATGCATATAGTCCAAAAAAAATAGTGAACTTTCTTCTACGAAAATTTACAATAATAAAGTACTTAATTTACAATAATAAATTATTTTATTTATTTATTTATTTATCTAATAAATATTCCATGGTACACATCTTCTCGACTACCAAGTTATTTCTTTATCTTATTTGATATTGCATAGTATACATATCCCTGACTCCCAAGTTATTTTTTTTAATCTTATTTGAATAACATCTGCAACTGATATAAACGTGATCCCACTTATATATTATTTTCATATATATACTTATTATGCTATTCACGCTACTACGTAAGCAATCATTTAAAAGTTGAAGTTTATCATAGAAATTAGAGTAATGCTACAGTTACAACAAAACTTGTATGATAATTTTTACATCGTATAAAATTAAATATAAAAATTTAATTCATCAAATCTCATGATACATTAAATATAAAATATAATATTAAATTTCACGATCTAATAACAAAATACTGTGAGATAATTGTTATAAATATCATTGTACGATATATTGGTTGTTTCTAGAAATTAATATATTTTTAGAAACTAGAATTATTATTATTGTTTTAAACATATATATATATTTTTTTTTGAATATTTGAAATAAGAAAGAATTTTAACAAAAAAAACCAAAATTTTGGTTGCAGGAGTGTTCAAGATGAGTCCGAAGAGATTGTTGTCACATTACAAGATCGATACTAAAAGAAACAGACTCTTGATCATGTCATGCAACGCTGAAGATATGCTACTTCCTCGTAGTAACTTCACTTTCTATGGTTAGTCATTTTTTTTACCGTTCGATCTGAATATTTTTTGGTGTCCATTAGATATATAACTACAATATGTGCCTAGAATATCAATTTATTATATCCACTGTCATTATTATACGCGTAAGTATCAAAGTTTTAAATTGTTTATTTAATGTGATTATCAAAGATGACGACATATATCATTTAACTTTGTTGAATATACGTTTTGCCCAAGGAACTCTATAACTACAAACAAATAGGACAATCAATCTTCTAGCTAGTTATATATGGTTGAAAAATAATTAAGTATTAACTAATTACTTGGCCGATTATCAATATTCATATCTATAGTAAATAATTAAGGAGACATTTAATTCATTGCGTAAATTATATATATATATATATATATATATATATATATATATATATATATATATATATTAGCGTGCAGGTGCATGCAATCAGTGGCTTAATTATATATGTAAATTTTTTTTAAAAAAAATATATATTAAGGTAGTATTTTCAAAACAATATATATTCCATGCATATCTTATAATAAATATATCAAAAAATAATTGTCCATAAATAATATTTGCATGCAGAATTTGATGGGAACTTCAAACTGGTGCAAAGCCAAGAGTTTAGCATCCCCGACCACTTGATGATCCATGATTGGGCTTTCACAGATTCTCATTACATTTTGTTTGGCAATCGCATCAAGCTAGACGTTGCAGGTACAATTTATATATATATATATTTATTAAATAAATCCACTTTACAAAAATTAGATTTTTGCTGAATAAAGCTTCTATTTACATGAAAATTTGGTGTATTTAGTTTTTTTTTCCTAAATTTTTTTTTTTACTCTCATGCACTAAATTACATATAGTGGTTTTTCTTTTTCTTTTTCATTTTTTTAAATTTTACCTCAATTGAAATCAATGAACTTTATTTTGTAGCAATATATTTTAAATGCTTTTGGGGCACATGCTATGCTACACCGGGTGTTTTTCACCCAATTTTTTCAGTTGTTCGCGCGAATTGATATCACGTTAAAAAACAAACAAAAGTACTGATTGGGTCGACATTTTTTTTTTACACTGGGATGTTTTCGCAAACATCTGAAAAATACACTGAAATGAGAGTATTTCTCCCAATGCAACATAAAATTTTCCGATTTTTGGTGCCTAGATATTTTCTTCCACTTGTTCTAAATCAGCATATCAAGGACTTGTTTGGATGGCGCGATTGAAAATGACTGATTCAAAACTTTTCGCGAACATGATTGCAGGATCAATGGCAGCAGTGTGTGGGTTGTCTCCTATGATATCCGCACTCACACTCAACCCAAGCAAGCCCACTTCTCCAATTTATTTACTTCCCAGATTTCCAAATGCTCAGCCAAACAAGCTTAGGGACTGGAGAATTCCCATCCAGGCCCCTTCACAAATGTGGGTGCTCCATGTGGGGAATGCCTTTGAGGAGAGGGGCAAAGATGGAAATCTCCACATTCAAATTCAGGCCAGTGGTTGCTCTTACCGATGGTTCAATTTCCAGAAAATGTTTGGTAATTTTCCTCTATTCTCTAAAATACACTCGTGATCTAATAAATTGATTTTTGATTTCAGTCGGATATATGTTAGCAATATTCGCATCAAGTTAATATAACTACTTGTGTAAGAAAAATCTATTTGCTGATTAAAATATTTAAATTAACGGTGCGAAAATGAAATTCTGCTTGCTGAATTGAAATCATACAAAACAAAATAAATAAGTTTGAAACCATAAAGTTGAAATCCATGATTCTAAATTCATCCACTTCGATTATATTTTTTTAATTTTATTTTATAGGATATGATTGGCAGAGTGGTAAATTAGATCCATCCATGATGAATCCAACGGAAGGTCAACAAAAGTTACTGCCTCATCTCGTCCAGGTTTGGCCTTTTTTCCATCTCTTTCCGTATATTTTATAGTGAAAAAAATTATATTTTTGGTCGTGTTTACTCACTTATCAAATTTTAATTTTAGTCTTGCATTTTTCAATTTTTTTTATATAATTTTAGTTTTTTTTGGGCAAAAATAATTGCAGGTGAATATAAGCATGGATAAAAATGGAAATTGTCAAAAATGTGACACAAGTGAGCTGAGCGACTGGGACAAGCCTTCAGATTTCCCTGTGATAAACCAAGAATTTTCGGGCAAGAAAAATAGGTATGTCTATGCAGCAACTTCCTCCGGTCGCCGCCGAGCATTGCCACATTTTCCATTCGATACCGTCGTCAAATTAGACAATGTCGATCGATCTTCATGCACTTGGTCCACCGGAAGGCGGAGATTCATCGGGGAACCGATTTTTATCGCAAAGGGAGATGATCAAAATGAAGATGGTGGATATGTCCTAGTTGTGGAAGTAAGTAATCACAAAGTCAAATTTTCTTTAAGGAATTTTAAGTTCATCAATCTATACTAGACAAGTTGAGAAAATTCTATACAATCAATGTTAACATGGTGTTAATTTCCTTGTAAAATTTTGCAGTATGCGGTGTCGACGCAGAGGTGTTATCTCGTCGTCCTGGATTCGACGTTGATCGGAAAACACAACGCACTTGTGGCAAGATTTGAAGTTCCTAAGCATCTGAATTTCCCTTTGGGATTTCATGGGTTTTGGGCTCCCAATTGATGGCAGCAGTAGTGATAAGACAAATGAAGCAACCGATACTAGAAAAAAATACATGTATCAAGATAGGGTACCTACATGTGATGTACATGCTAGCAAGTGAATATGTGTGAATACATTGTAATTATTCCTATCATTTGTTTAAATCACAGAAAAGAGGTTCCTGAAATACTGATAGTCATAAGTTGTGTTTGGTCCGAATTTTGAGCCTTGATACATAAATACGGTATTAATATTTGACGTAATTATCGCTTAAAAACAGTGAGTACTGAATAATGTCTTTACAGATACCACCCCAAAGTACATCAAAATGTGAAAAATTAACATCAATAAATGTGGGGTCTATTATTTTTTCAGTTCACCACACAAATATTGATAAATCTCTACGCTTAAATTCACATAAAAATGACATGAAATTTTCCCCATAAACCAACTTCTCTGAAACCAAACGATCAGGAACATTGATTACGCCATTAGTCTTTATAAACAATGAGCGATCAAATGCCCAAACAATAAATGAGGGTAAATGTGTCAGAGCAGGTAAAATGAGTGCGCGAGGAAGCCCATGCGATGCAGTGGGCCTCCTCGCCCATTTCAATTCTTGCCAATTCAAGGGGCAAAGCCTTGCCTGCAACATTTCTTCTTTTTTTAAAAAAATATTTTCTTTAAATAGAATCAAATCCAACGGCCATATTAATTTGCTCGTTTTAAATTATTAAAAATAATTTCAAAAATTTTAAAAATAAAAAAATAAAACATTTGTTTAATTAAAAAAAATAAATGAATGAATGATATGAATTGGTCATTGTAGATCAATAGTCAAGATCATTTTAGTTTTTAATTTTTTTAAAAAATAAAAAAATCATTATAAACATTTAAAAATAGGAAAAAATAAAAAAATTGCATAAAAATCTCCAACGGATAGTAAATACTATATTATTCAATATCCTATAAATTCACATCATTATAACTTCAAAAAATCAAATCTCTACCACTTTCATTCTAAAAACAAACCAATTTATTTCAAACAAGTAACAAATTTCAAGTGCAATTTGTTTCTAATGACATATAAGAGTTCTTCTTTTTCAAATATCTTCACCATCATTGGATGATGAAATTTTCAATCTCATTATTGATCGATTTTTATTCACAAGAAAAAGACAATCGAGCTATCGATTTTTTGAGCACGCCGTTTTTTGCATGAAATGGGAGAGTCATGCCACAAACGTGGCTACAAAAAAGAAACAAAAATATCAAGAATGTATTATCGGTGCTGAGAGATTTTATATAAAGATTACTTCGCTGATAATCATATAATTTCAAATCCAATGCATAATTTTTCGTGTAAATAACATCACCCTACTAATTATTAATGAATTACCTATATAATAACAATAACAAGTTGGTAAGTTTGTCAAAAAAAAAAAGTTGGCAAGTTCTATTAATTTTAATATAAATATTATAATTTTAACTATGTTATTTTTTTTATAAGTCATATATACATATAGAAACATTTTTTATTTTATTATATTATTTTACAACAATAATTTCAACATTTATTGGATTATTATAGTTATTTTCATAAAGAGTAATGTGTTTATTTTTTGAATTAATTACCACGGTGTTGAGATATTAAAATATTTTATTGGAGAGTTCTTTTTTTTTTTTTTTTTGAAGGTGGAGAGTTCTCACTTCTCTGTCACTATATCATAGATAGGGATGGGAAAAAATATCAAATACCAAAAATATCGTCATATCGTACCGAAAAATTTACCGAATATACCGAAAAATCGGTACCGTACCGAAATATTCGGTATCGGTATCTAATTTTTTATTTCGGTATACCGAATATACCGAATGTTTTTTGTTTAAATTTTTCATGGTATACCGAAAAAAAACTCGGTATATCGAAAAAAATTTCGGGATACCGAGTTTTTTTTTCGGTATGCCGAAATTTGTATGTATACCGAATTTTTTTAATTTTCGGCACGTTATCCGGTATAAAAATTCTTCATACCGAAAATTCGATGGTACCGGTATGAATTTTTTCATACCGATATGGTACGATACGGTATACGGTATCATAGTTCGGTACGGTATACCGTACCGTACCCAGCCCTAATCATAGATGAGTTGACAAAAATCGATTTGCTAATCATCTTAATAATAATTACTTTCTAAAAAAAATTAATAATAATTACGTGCATATCATCTTAATAAATTTTTATTTGAATATTCGAAATAAGAAAGAATTTTTTTTTTTAAAAAAAAACCAAAATTTGGTTGCAGGAGTGTTCAAGATGAGTCCGAAGAGATTGTTGTCACATTACAAGATCGATACTAAAAGAAACAGACTCTTGATCATGTCATGCAACGCTGAAGATATGCTACTTCCTCGTAGTAACTTCACTTTCTATGGTTAGTCATTTTTTTTACCGTTCGATCTGAATATTTTTTGGTGTCCATTAGATATATACCTACAATATGTGCCTAGAATATCAATTTATTATATCCACTGTCATTATAATACGCGTAAGTATCAAAGTTTTAAATTGTTTATTTAATGTGATTATCAAAGATGACGACATATATCATTTAACTTTGTCGTTCACAAAGTTGATCTGATTTCAACTCTTATGTAACTAATCTGTTATAGAAACCACTTGCGTTCTTCTTTTCTGCTTCTTTTACTGAAATTTTAGTATTGTTAATGTTAATTATGTCGTATCTGCTTTCATTTCTTTCACCAATCCTGATTCCACATAATGAATACATGTCAGTCATACATGTTTAAACAATTGAATGAATATTCAATCTATTGTCATATGCCTCTTTCAGAATCTGATATTCCATGTCTAGAATATCTGGCATAATCAAATGATTATTCACCGCAAAAATTTATCTGTTCTGCTCTGATGTCTTATCTCTTATCTTAATCTATCATTCTCAATCAATATTCTATTGCTTGATCTAAGATCAATATTGCTTTTATCTTTCCAAACTAATTCAAGTTTAGCTTGGATCGCAACAATTCTGATCGTTTAAGTATTTGTCAAGCATAAACATACAACAAGTACAGATCTGTACCCAATAAATCCAGCAATTAGCTAAAACCCAAAAATTTTGCTAATAGTCTGAATCTGAATTTCTATCAGTTACAAGCCAAATTCTTCAAGATAAACTGAATATTCACATCAAATAATCCAGAATTCTCAAATTTCAAATCAAAGGAACTCGCTCAAGTCAAGGTCACCCAAAATCAAACATTCTGAATGACAAAATCTGCACAGTGAAAACAACTCACTTGCATATCAAAACTTAAAGCGAGTAAATCAAATCAGACTCTAGCAAAGGAATAAGAGTCAATCAAAATCGATCGAGGTCGAATACAAAAACCTCAGAATCGATAGCAAGAAATTCAAGAATCAAGATTTCTATGATGGAATAGCTTCAGCAAAATTGAAGAAAAAACTCAACTGTAACTGATTTTTCTTATTATCTATTGATATGAGTTCATTTATTAATTCTTAGCTGACAAAAGTCGAATATAATCTTTTCGACTTAACTTATTGTCATAGAATTAATCATCATTTCGGTACTACATAACTCTTTTCTACTCAATCTGCTAGCTATTTCTGAAGTTCTTCAGTTCACGTAATGCTCTTCTATACGAGTTGCCATAATACTTTCGTACTAGACACCACTCTATATAGAACTACATTCATGTCGTAGAAAGGTCGAAATATGTCATTGAACTATGTCTGTACATTCTAACCACTGACATAGCTGTCAATTCTAGGTTAATTCTGTACTAGTTCAATATATCGACTAAACTTCTACTGACATTCTTCCACGGTCAAACGCAATATAACCAGTACCGAAATAACAAAATATACTTTCTGAAACTCATATCATAAATCGCTAGTTATGTCTATTTCTTTATCAGTGCACAGATTCAATCAACTGGTAACTGGTACTCAGTTATTGCATTAATATCTATAATGCATTCTAGCCTAATATCTCAAACCTGATATCAGCACATTCAATCTTATTTCCTCAATTCTGTATTTCATAGAATCTTACAAATATATTCCATCTACTCAAAGGCAAAATTTCAGCAAATACGATGAATACAGGCTCATCAGATACAGATTATAGCATAACAAATCACTGATCTATCAATGGATGCTATGCACTCAATATATAAGCAGTTAACTAGAATTAACTCACTTACCTGTAATATTCTTATCTGATACAACTTGAGCCTTCTTTTCTGTACTTACTTATTGCCTAAAGTTTCAGCTGGGGGAATTATGCTTATATGTCTTCATCTGCTGGCGTTTAGGCTGAATCAATCTTTGTTATTGTTGTCACTATCTCTTGCTTCATAGCTATACTGCTATGAAAGTTGTAGTGGAGGTGATGATCATAGGTTTTCACAATTATAGAGGCGTGAATAAAAATTCAACTCTGCCTCGTACTACCGATTCGTGATTTCGTTATTCTATTCCTGTCTTGAAGTCAACTTATGCTTCTATTCTGCAAAGTCTACTGTTCTATCTTCTTTAGCATATACGGGTAGAAACATTCTGTTTACTTACCTGCCAAACAATTTCAGTACTTCTTCTGGAAACTTCACCAACTTCTTGCTAAGTCCTGGAGTTGATATAAAATCAGGCTGGTTCTATGTTTATCTGAATATGCTTCTCTTGAACAACTGATCCAGCTCTTCAAATCAACTCCTTTCTAGACATAGCATATTCTGTATCTTTCTGAGTTGATGATTCATAGCTTTGGAGTTGTTCAACTCACATACTCCTCAGTGAATCGGCTCAAAAACATACCTTAACACTGTTCTGTTCTATCTCCGGTTCTGTTCTGTCTGAAGTTCTCATGCTCTCTGCATAATCTGTCTTATTCAATAACAGAAGCAATATATATGGCAGAGATTATAACATACAATGTCAGTATAACATACATATAATCTCATGCTTCTGAATAGAATACATGCTTTTCATATAAAACATGCTTAAAACGAATTCACTTATTCTAATGAATTCACTAACTCAGACATACATATCAGCATATAAGCATGTAATTTTATTAGTAAATCAAGCAGTGGTAATCAATACTCATCATCGCATACAATGCTGTAAAGCAAGTAAAGCATACTCATGCAATACTATAAATGCATGCGACTCAATCTACCCCGCTCAACTTCTATCTTAGTCCAAGACTTTACGCTCCAAGACTTTACGCTCTGATACCACCTGTTGTGGGGACCCGGGTTGCTAATCTCATCTTAGGGCAATAAATGATTAATTAACAATTAATCAAACAATACATGAATAATAAACCAAGAGCTAAATTTTTTTTTTTTTTAAAGAAGGCCCCTCGCTCGATCGGGTAAATGTTACCGATCGAACGAGCATAAAATTGCAGCTCTCGGGTCTGAATCCATTTTGGCCTCGCTCGATCAGTGAAAATCTCCCGATCGAGCGAGCCCAAAAACTCACTCCTCTGTTTTGGCAAAATACAGGCCTCGCTCGATCGGTGAAGTTCACCCGATCGAGCGGGCACCCTGTCCAGAGAATAAAAATGCTTCTTTGCTGTATAATTGATTCCAAATCTCATACAAACTTCATATAAATTTCTCAACATTATTCTACATAATTTACATGCATTCAAACTCATACTAAGTGATCTAGAATACATGAACTCTCAAGTATAAATCAATACTTGGCAAAATAATATATACAAAAGTTCTTGCTTTCTAACACGTTTACCAAATCATAAATACATGTCATCTGCTTAAAACCCGAATCACCACATGCTATCTCTCTTCTCAAGCTATCCAAGCCAACTCTAGCTTGATCATGCCCCAAACTGATGCAATGCACACATACAAACAAAGCAACAGCCGGATAACTCCGGTGAGAATAAATCTCAGTATGAAAGACATGCATATACATCATGAAAGCATATGGAATCTATATGCTATAAAACTCTAAAATCATAAAACATGTAATAACATGTAATTCATAGAATCATCATCGCCGCTTAAACTCTTAACACATAATGATTCATCTAAAGCAATAACACACATTCATATCTAGAATAGTGTATCACAACATGCTAGCATTTATAACTGCATAATCTAAACCATAGCAATCTCTAGGTTAATGCATAAATGCAATGCATGTGCCAAGGAATAGGCTATCAAATCTGATACCAATAAGCTTAGTTCTTGGGATCCCGGGGAATAAAATCTTTAACTAACCACCGACTCTCCCAATCGAGGTGGTGTTAAATATCTCAATTCCCCTGACTTTGGTGCAACTATAGTGAGTCATCTAGCTCTGGATATAAATCTATATTCCGTGCCATGAGTCATCTGACTCTGGAATTAAATCTACATTCCATGCCACTCAACTACAGTTCTCCAAACGTCATATGCACTCTAGGCCATTCTGCCCTCTGTGCTATTCAAGGTAGGGCTCAAGATGAATGCAACACAATCTGGATGCATTAAATCATACATAAGCTAAAGCAACATCTTGAACACATCAAGAATATATTTATATGCATGTAAGTAATCAAGGATACCAACAAAAGCAAGTAAATCACATAAGAGCACTGAAACAACTAAGTATGTGATTTCAGGATAACTCGAAAACCACCACGTTCTCGAGTTGTTCTACCTGGCAGAAATAATGTCAACTCATACCTTTCATCGCGATTCAAACATCTTGAATCTGTTGCCAATGCTGATCATCTCAAAGCTAGGCAAATCAGCCATACAATTCTGCTCATTTCAATCAATGCTACTTGAAGGTATTTTTGATTCAACTTCAAACACTTCAAGTCATTCGAACTCAAAGATTCAACTTCGATAATCTTCCATTCAAATCTGAAATGATTTATAACATAGCTAAACATCAAGTTCAAATCTGAATCGATGTTTCATTAAAACTTATTCAGTTCAAATCTTGCTAAGACAATCGGAATTCTATCGACGTCGCAACTATTCGAGTTCGATAAATCTTTCGATTCAAATATCATGATATCTTCATTCTAAACATAATCTCATATTCAATTCATCCACAATAAACTTGAAGATGAGCTCTAGACATTTAGAATGCATAACAATTCAAAATCTTGAACCGGCGGCGTAACGGTACGATTTCGATCTTTCCAAAAGCTTAAACATCAATATGATTACCACCTTAACATAATAACATCAACAATTTCAGCAGCTTATACACGTGAATATCATCCATAAAAATCAGATTTTCAAGAAATATTTCAATATTCCAAAACATGTCCAAACGACGATCTTTTCTCGATCCGTCTTGGATATGCTATCGTCGTATATGCTAGAACATGTTTATACAATCAAATCTTAATTCTAACAACAATTTAAAATTCAAACATGGTAGAACTTCATAAAACTTACGTCAAAACGTAGCACTCGGAGCTGTGATCGCAAATATATGTTCAATTGGAAATTCTACCGGACGGATCAAAAGATATTGGAGCTGAAAGGGACAAAAATGGCTTGGAATTTTGTTTCAGACCTCTCGGCCTTAGCTACTTCCAATTCCACGTGAATTCTGCTGAAAAGAGTGAAAATTAGATATATATTGGCCTATTTGTAATTTAGTCCCTGAATTCTTCAATAATTGCAATTTGGTCCTCGGCCAATCTTTTAATTCAATTTCAATCCTAAATAATTTAAGAATAATAGAATTTAATTCTAAACTCTAAA
The DNA here is from genome assembly GCF_033568475.1 of Henckelia pumila. Classification (NCBI taxonomy): domain Eukaryota; kingdom Viridiplantae; phylum Streptophyta; class Magnoliopsida; order Lamiales; family Gesneriaceae; genus Henckelia; species Henckelia pumila. Next base: position 12,494,469 of record NC_133121.1, read on the forward strand.
TATTCTCAAATTAAATATTCTTGGATTAAAATTAAATCATTTCGGACCTTATCGCATTTTAGTCCTTGAACTATTCAATATTTACAAATTGGCCCTTGCTCGGATTTCATCCTCAAATTCAATCCTTGATATTTATAATCTTGGAATTCACATCTTCAATTCCATAAATATCAATTGCAAATATTTTTAATCTTTTAATTTAAGAATTCCGGATATTAAAATCTTAAAATCCGAAAAATCCTTAAATTAAATATTTCTGACCTGAAATTGAAATCTCTAATTTCCATAAATTCGTAAATTCATCTTTTCTCTTTTATTCAGAATTTAAATCTTAAATCCTGTAATTAAGAACTTAATATTTTCGGGCCTTACAATTCCTCCCCTCTAAGGAATGATTTCGTCCTTGAAATCGCATTCGATCTTACTGCTGATTCTCGTAAGCTGTATAGCTGACTGAAGTAATACGGACTTCAATTATCTGAGCTTTCGATATCTATTCTGATATCTTCTCTTCTATTGTATTTTAATCTTCTTTCTGATTGCTTCTGCAAAACATATAATCACTGAGTCAACTTAGATCTAAGTTGCTCTTTCTCGTAATCTAATCAGCTTCTCTTAAACTCTTATCTGCTTCTGTTTTATCTGAATTGAATGCACATACATATTCTAGCTGATATGCTTCAGCCAATGCATATGGATAACAATTCATCTATCTGACAATTCGAGTATTAATCCATAAGCTAGATCAAATACTCATAGGAATCAATTCTGAAACCTCTTTCTGAACCTAATGATGCTCGGAAAAGAAATTCTTAACTGATCATTCTGTTCAGGCTTCACATTTCTATCTGTTACTCATTTGCTCATTCTGTCTATGCTGTTCTGTTCTTATTTTGTTCAAAGCCATCTTCACATTCGCTATCATTTCGTGACTCATAGCTGGTTTGATAGCTGATATATCTGAAATTTTATTTCAATATAAAGACAATTCTGTGTTTTTGATCAATCAATAATCAAAATACTGTCTTTATATCTATCAAATAGCTGTCATAGGAATCATAGTAATAAAGTGGCAAATAATCAATCAATTAGTACCGAATCTAGTACTATCGTTCTGAGAATATCCTCGGAAATCTGGATAATCACATCTGATAATCCACTAATCAGAGGATGGTATAATGAAATCTCATACAACCAAACACTCAGAACATCTGACAATCAATGCCACAATCTAGAAAACAAATCTAAAGTCTCTATCTCGACAATAGATTTCAATAATTCCTGTAATCTGATCATCTTGCTAAATGCATAACCAGTATCTCTTTATGTTTGTATCATGTCTAATACAACATATTCATGAATCTATCGAAATCTACTACAATCTAAATTGCAAAATCATGACAATTCGAGCAGATTCGAACTAAAGTCGTTCACAAAGTTGATCTGATTTCAACTCTTATGTAACTAATCTGTTATAGAAACCACTCGCGTTCTTTTTTTCTGCTTCTTTTACTGAAATTTTAGTATTGTTAATGTTAATTATGTCGTATCTGCTTTCATTTCTTTCACCAATCCTGATTCCACATAATGAATACATGTCAGTCATACATGTTTAAACAATTGAATGAATATTCAATCTATTGTCATATGCCTCTTTCAGAATCTGATATTCCATGTCTAGAATATCTGGCATAATCAAATGATTATTCACCGCAAAAATTCATCTGTTCTGCTCTGATGTCTTATCTCTTATCTTAATCTATCATTCTCAATCAATATTCTATTGCTTGATCTAAGATCAATATTGCTTTTATCTTTCCAAACTAATTCAAGTTTAGCTTGGATCGCAACAATTCTGATCGTTTAAGTATTTGTCAAGCATAAACATACAACAAGTACAGATCTGTACCCAATAAATCCAGCAATTAGCTAAAACCCAAAAATCTTGCTAATAGTCTGAATCTGAATTTCTATCAGTTACAAGCCAAATTCTTCAAGATAAACTGAATATTCACATCAAATAATCCAGAATTCTCAAATTTCAAATCAAAGGAACTCGCTCAAGTCAAGGTCACCCAAAATCAAACATTCTGAATGACAAAATCTGCACAGTGAAAACAACTCACTTGCATATCAAAACTTAAAGCGAGTAAATCAAATCAGACTCTAGAAAAGGAATAAGAGTCAATCAAAATCGATCGAGGTCGAATACAAAAACCTCAAAATCGATAGCAAGAAATTCAAGAATCAAGATTTCTATGATGGAATAGCTTCAGCAAAATTGAAGAAAAAGCTCAACTGTAACTGATTTTTCTTATTATCTATTGATATGAGTTCATTTATTAATTCTTAGCTGACAATAGTCGAATATAATCTTTTCGACTTAACTTATTGTCATAGAATTAATCATCATTTCGGTACTACATAACTCTTTTCTACTCAATCTGCTAGCTATTTCTGAAGGTCTTCAGTTCACGTAATGCTCTTCTATACGAGTTGCCATAATACTTTCGTACTAGATACCACTCTATATAGAACTACATTCATGTCGTAGAAAGGTCAAAATATGTCATTGAACTATGTCTGTACATTCTAACCACTGACATAGCTGTCAATTCTAGGTTAATTCTGTACTAGTTCAATATATCGACTAAACTTCTACTGACATTCTTCCACGGTCAAACGCAATATAACCAGTACCGAAATAACAAAATATACTTTCTGAAACTCATATCATAAATTGCTAGTTATGTCTATTTCTTTATCAGTGCACAGATTCAATCAACTGGTAACTGGTACTCAGTTATTGCATTAATATCTATAATGTATTCTAGCCTAATATCTCAAACCTGATATCAGCACATTCAATCTTATTTCCTCAATTCTGTATTTCATAGAATCTTACAAATATATTCCATCTACTCAAAGGCAAAATTTCAGCAAATACGATGAATACAGGCTCATCAGATACAGATTATAGCATAACAAATCACTGATCTATCAATGGATGCTATGCACTCAATATATAAGCAGTTAACTAGAATTAACTCACTTACCTGTAATATTCTTATCTGATACAACTTGAGCCTTCTTTTCTGTACTTACTTATTGCCTAAAGTTTCAGCTGGGGGAATTATGCTTATATGTCTTCATCTGCTGGCGTTTAGGCTGAATCAATCTTTGTTATTGTTGTCACTATCTCTTGCTTCATAGCTATACTGCTATGAAAGTTGTAGTGGAGGTGATGATCATAGGTTTTCACAATTATAGAGGCGTGAATAAAAATTCAACTCTGCCTCGTACTACCGATTCGTGATTTCGTTATTCTATTCCTGTCTTGAAGTCAACTTATGCTTCTATTCTGCAAAGTCTACTGTTCTATCTTCTTTAGCATATACGGGTAGAAACATTCTGTTTACTTACCTGCCAAACAATTTCAGTACTTCTTCTGGAAACTTCACCAACTTCTTGCTAAGTCCTGGAGTTGATATAAAATCAGGCTGGTTCTATGTTTATCTGAATATGCTTCTCTTGAACAACTGATCCAGCTCTTCAAATCAACTCCTTTCTAGACATAGCATATTCTGTATCTTTCTGAGTTGATGATTCATAGCTTTGGAGTTGTTCAACTCACATACTCCTCAGTGAATCGGCTCAAAAACATACCTTAACACTGTTCTGTTCTATCTGCGGTTCTGTTCTGTCTGAAGTTCTCATGCTCTCTGCATAATCTGTCTTATTCAATAACAGAAGCAATATATATGGCAGAGATTATAACATACAATGTCAGTATAACATACATATAATCTCATGCTTCTGAATAGAATACATGCTTTTCATATAAAACATGCTTAAAACGAATTCACTTATTCTAATGAATTCACTAACTCAGACATACATATCAGCATATAAGCATGTAATTTTATTAGTAAATCAAGCAGTGGTAATCAATACTCATCATCGCATACAATGTTGTAAAGTAAGTAAAGCATACTCATGCAATACTATAAATGCATGCGACTCAATCTACCCCGCTCAACTTCTATCTTAGTCCAAGACTTTACGCTCCAAGACTTTACGCTCTGATACCACCTGTTGTGGGGACCCGGGTTGCTAATCTCATCTTAGGGCAATAAATGATTAATTAACAATTAATCAAACAATACATGAATAATAAACCAAGAGCTAAATTTTTTTTTTTTTTTTAAAGAAGGCCCCTCGCTCGATCGGGTAAATGTTACCGATCGAACGAGCATAAAATTGCAGCTCTCGGGTCTGAATCCATTTTGGCCTCGCTCGATCAGTGAAAATCTCCCGATCGAGCGAGCCCAAAAACTCACTCCTCTGTTTTGGCAAAATACAGGCCTCGCTCGATCGGTGAAGGTCACCCGATCGAGCGGGCACCCTGTCCAGAGAATAAAAATGCTTCTTTGCTGTATAATTGATTCCAAATCTCATACAAACTTCATATAAATTTCTCAACATTATTCTACATAATTTACATGCATTCAAACTCATACTAAGTGATCTAGAATACATGAACTCTCAAGTATAAATCAATACTTGGCAAAATAATATATACAAAAGTTCTTGCTTTCTAACATGTTTACCAAATCATAAATACATGTCATCTGCTTAAAACCCGAATCACCACATGCTATCTCTCTTCTCAAGCTATCCAAGCCAACTCTAGCTTGATCATGCCCCAAACTGATGCAATGCACACATACAAACAAAGCAACAGCCGGATAACTTCGGTGAGAATAAATCTCAGTATGAAAGACATGCATATACATCATGAAAGCATATGGAATCTATATGCTATAAAACTCTAAAATCATAAAACATGTAATAACATGTAATTCATAGAATCATCATCGCCGCTTAAACTCTTAACACATAATGATTCATCTAAAGCAATAACACACATTCATATCTAGAATAGTGTATCACAACATGCTAGCATTTATAACTGCATAATCTAAACCATAGCAATCTCTAGGTTAATGCATAAATGCAATGCATGTGCCAAGGAATAGGCTATCAAATCTGATACCAATAAGCTTAGTTCTTGGGATCCCGGGGAATAAAATCTTTAACTAACCACCGACTCTCCCAATCGAGGTGGTGTTAAATATCTCAATTCCCCTGACTTTGGTGCAACTATAGTGAGTCATCTAGCTCTGGATATAAATCTATATTCCGTGCCATGAGTCATCTGACTCTGGAATTAAATCTACATTCCATGCCACTCAACTACAGTTCTCCAAACGTCATATGCACTCTAGGCCATTCTGCCCTCTGTGCTATTCAAGGTAGGGCTCAAGATGAATGCAACACAATCTGGATGCATTAAATCATACATAAGCTAAAGCAACATCTTGAACACATCAAGAATATATTTATATGCATGTAAGTAATCAAGGATACCAACAAAAGCAAGTAAATCACATAAGAGCACTGAAACAACTAAGTATGTGATTTCAGGATAACTCGAAAACCACCACGTTCTCGAGTTGTTCTACCTGGCAGAAATAATGTCAACTCATACCTTTCATCGCGATTCAAACATCTTGAATCTGTTGCCAATGCTGATCATCTCAAAGCTAGGCAAATCAGCCATACAATTCTGCTCATTTCAATCAATGCTACTTGAAGGTATTTTTGATTCAACTTCAAACACTTCAAGTCATTCGAACTCAAAGATTCAACTTCGATAATCTTCCATTCAAATCTGAAATGATTTATAACATAGCTAAACATCAAGTTCAAATCTGAATCGATGTTTCATTAAAACTTATTCAGTTCAAATCTTGCTAAGACAATCGGAATTCTATCGACGTCGCAACTATTCGAGTTCGATAAATCTTTCGATTCAAATATCATGATATCTTCATTCTAAACATAATCTCATATTCAATTCATCCACAATAAACTTGAAGATGAGCTCTACACATTTAGAATGCATAACAATTCAAAATCTTGAACCGGCGGCGTAACGGTACGATTTCGATCTTTCCAAAAGCTTAAACATCAATATGATTACCACCTTAACATAATAACATCAACAATTTCAGCAGCTTATACACGTGAATATCATCCATAAAAATCAGATTTTCAAGAAATATTTCAATATTCCAAAACATGTCCAAACGACGATCTTTTCTCGATCCGTCTTGGATATGCTATCGTCGTATATGCTAGAACATGTTTATACAATCAAATCTTAATTCTAACAACAACTTAAAATTCAAACATGGTAGAACTTCATAAAACTTACGTCAAAACGTAGCACTCGGAGCTGTGATCGCAAATATATGTTCAATTGGAAATTCTACCGGACGGATCAAAAGATATTGGAGCTGAAAGGGACAAAAATGGCTTGGAATTTTGTTTCAGACCTCTCGGCCTTAGCTACTGCCAATTCCACGTGAATTCTGCTGAAAAGAGTGAAAATTAGATATATATTGGCCTATTTGTAATTTAGTCCCTGAATTCTTCAATAATTGCAATTTGGTCCTCGGCCAATCTTTTAATTCAATTTCAATCCTAAATAATTTAAGAATAATAGAATTTAATTCTAAACTCTAAATATTCTCAAATTAAATATTCTTGGATTAAAATTAAATCATTTCGGACCTTATCGCATTTTAGTCCTTGAACTATTCAATATTTACAAATTGGCCCTTGCTCGGATTTCATCCTCAAATTCAATCCTTGATATTTATAATCTTGGAATTCACATCTTCAATTCCATAAATATCAATTGCAAATATTTTTAATCTTTTAATTTAAGAATTCCGGATATTAAAATCTTAAAATCCAAAAAATCCTTAAATTAAATATTTCTGACCTGAAATTGAAATCTCTAATTTCCATAAATTCGTAAATTCATCTTTTCTCTTTTATTCAGAATTTAAATCTTAAATCCTGTAATTAAGAACTTAATATTTTCGGGCCTTACAATTCCTCCCCTCTAAGGAATGATTTCGTCCTCGAAATCGTATTCGATCTTACTGCTGATTCTCGTAAGCTGTATAGCTGACTGAAGTAATACGGACTTCAATTATCTGAGCTTTCGATATCTATTCTGATATCTTCTCTTCTATTGTATTTTAATCTTCTTTCTGATTGCTTCTGCAAAACATATAATCACTGAGTCAACTTAGATCTAAGTTGCTCTTTCTCGTAATCTAATCAGCTTCTCTTAAACTCTTATCTGCTTCTGTTTTATCTGAATTGAATGCACATACATATTCTAGCTGATATGCTTCAGCCAATGCATATGGATAACAATTCATCTATCTGACAATTCGAGTATTAATCCATAAGCTAGATCAAATACTCATAGGAATCAATTCTGAAACCTCTTTCTGAACCTAATGATGCTCGGAAAAGAAATTCTTAACTGATCATTCTGTTCAGGCTTCACATTTCTATCTGTTACTCATTTGCTCATTCTGTCTATGCTGTTCTGTTCTTATTTTGTTCAAAGCCATCTTCACATTCGCTATCATTTCGTGACTCATAGCTGGTTTGATAGCTGATATATCTGAAATTTTATTTCAATATAAAGACAATTCTGTGTTTTTGATCAATCAATAATCAAAATACTGTCTTTATATCTATCAAATAGCTGTCATAGGAATCATAGTAATAAAGTGGCAAATAATCAATCAATTAGTACCGAATCTAGTACTATCGTTCTGAGAATATCCTCGGAAATCTGGATAATCACATCTGATAATCCACTAATCAGAGGATGGTATAATGAAATCTCATACAACCAAACACTCAGAACATCTGACAATCAATGCCACAATCTAGAAAACAAATCTAAAGTCTCTATCTCGACAATAGATTTCAATAATTCCTGTAATCTGATCATCTTGCTAAATTCATAACCAGTATCTCTTTATGTTTGTATCATGTCTAATACAACATATTCATGAATCTATCGAAATCTACTACAATCTAAATTGCAAAATCATGACAATTCGAGCAGATTCGAACTAAAGTCGTTCACAAAGTTGATCTGATTTCAACTCTTATGTAACTAATCTGTTATAGAAACCACTTGCGTTCTTCTTTTCTGCTTCTTTTACTGAAATTTTAGTATTGTTAATGTTAATTATGTCGTATCTGCTTTCATTTCTTTCACCAATCCTGATTCCACATAATGAATACATGTCAGTCATACATGTTTAAACAATTGAATGAATATTCAATCTATTGTCATATGCCTCTTTCAGAATCTGATATTCCATGTCTAGAATATCTGGCATAATCAAATGATTATTCACCGCAAAAATTCATCTATTCTGCTCTGATGTCTTATCTCTTATCTTAATCTATCATTCTCAATCAATATTCTATTGCTTGATCTAAGATCAATATTGCTTTTATCTTTCCAAACTAATTCAAGTTTAGCTTGGATCGCAACAATTCTGATCGTTTAAGTATTTGTCAAGCATAAACATACAACAAGTACAGATCTGTACCCAATAAATCCAGCAATTAGCTAAAACCCAAAAATCTTGCTAATAGTCTGAATCTGAATTTTTATCAGTTACAAGCCAAATTCTTCAAGATAAACTGAATATTCACATCAAATAATCCAGAATTCTCAAATTTCAAATCAAAGGAACTCGCTCAAGTCAAGGTCACCCAAAATCAAACATTCTGAATGACAAAATCTGCACAGTGAAAACAACTCACTTGCATATCAAAACTTAAAGCGAGTAAATCAAATCAGACTCTAGAAAAGGAATAAGAGTCAATCAAAATCGATCGAGGTCGAATACAAAAACCTCAGAATCGATAGCAAGAAATTCAAGAATCAAGATTTCTATGATGGAATAGCTTCAGCAAAATTGAAGAAAAAGCTCAACTGTAACTGATTTTTCTTATTATCTATTGATATGAGTTCATTTATTAATTCTTAGCTGACAATAGTCGAATATAATCTTTTCGACTTAACTTATTGTCATAGAATTAATCATCATTTCGGTACTACATAACTCTTTTCTACTCAATCTGCTAGCTATTTCTGAAGTTCTTCAGTTCACGTAATGCTCTTCTATACGAGTTGCCATAATACTTTCGTACTAGACACCACTCTATATAGAACTACATTCATGTCGTAGAAAGGTCGAAATATGTCATTGAACTATGTCTGTACATTCTAACCACTGACATAGCTGTCAATTCTAGGTTAATTCTGTACTAGTTCAATATATCGACTAAACTTCTACTGACATTCTTCCACGGTCAAACGCAATATAACCAGTACCGAAATAACAAAATATACTTTCTGAAACTCATATCATAAATTGCTAGTTATGTCTATTTCTTTATCAGTGCACAGATTCAATCAACTGGTAACTGGTACTCAGTTATTGCATTAATATCTATAATGCATTCTAGCCTAATATCTCAAACCTGATATCAGCACATTCAATCTTATTTCCTCAATTCTGTATTTCATAGAATCTTACAAATATATTTCATCTACTCAAAGGCAAAATTTCAGCAAATACGATGAATACAGGCTCATCAGATACAGATTATAGCATAACAAATCACTGATCTATCAATGGATGCTATGCACTCAATATATAAGCAGTTAACTAGAATTAACTCACTTACCTGTAATATTCTTATCTGATACAACTTGAGCCTTCTTTTCTGTACTTACTTATTGCCTAAAGTTTCAGCTGGGGGAATTATTCTTATATGTCTTCATCTGCTGGCGTTTAGGCTGAATCAATCTTTGTTATTGTTGTCACTATCTCTTGCTTCATAGCTATACTGCTATGAAAGTTGTAGTGGAGGTGATGATCATAGGTTTTCACAATTATAGAGGCGTGAATAAAAATTCAACTCTGCCTCGTACTACCGATTCGTGATTTCGTTATTCTATTCCTGTCTTGAAGTCAACTTATGCTTCTATTCTGCAAAGTCTACTGTTCTATCTTCTTTAGCATATACGGGTAGAAACATTCTGTTTACTTACCTGCCAAACAATTTCAGTACTTCTTCTGGAAACTTCACCAACTTCTTGCTAAGTCCTGGAGTTGATATAAAATCAGGCTGGTTCTATGTTTATCTGAATATGCTTCTCTTGAACAACTGATCCAGCTCTTCAAATCAACTCCTTTCTAGACATAGCATATTCTGTATCTTTCTGAGTTGATGATTCATAGCTTTGGAGTTGTTCAACTCACATACTCCTCAGTGAATCGGCTCAAAAACATACCTTAACACTGTTCTGTTCTATCTGCGGTTCTGTTCTGTCTGAAGTTCTCATGCTCTCTGCATAATCTGTCTTATTCAATAACAGAAGCAATATATATGGCAGAGATTATAACATACAATGTCAGTATAACATACATATAATCTCATGCTTCTGAATAGAATACATGCTTTTCATATAAAACATGCTTAAAACGAATTCACTTATTCTAATGAATTCACTAACTCAGACATACATATCAACATATAAGCATGTAATTTTATTAGTAAAGCAAGCAGTGGTAATCAATACTCATCATCGCATACAATGCTGTAAAGCAAGTAAAGCATACTCATGCAATACTATAAATGCATGCGACTCAATCTACCCCGCTCAACTTCTATCTTAGTCCAAGACTTTACGCTCCAAGACTTTACGCTCTGATACCACCTGTTGTGGGGACCCGGGTTGCTAATCTCATCTTAGGGCAATAAATGATTAATTAACAATTAATCAAACAATACATGAATAATAAACCTAGAGCTAAATTTTTATTTTTTTTTTAAAGAAGGCCCCTCGCTCGATCGGGTAAATGTTACCGATCGAACGAGCATAAAATTGCAGCTCTCGGGTCTGAATCCATTTTGGCCTCGCCCGATCAGTGAAAATCTCCCGATCGAGCGAGCCCAAAAACTCACTCCTCTGTTTTGGCAAAATACAGGCCTCGCTCGATCGGTGAAGTTCACCCGATCGAGCGGGCACACTGTCCAGAGAATAAAAATGCTTCTTTGCTGTATAATTGATTCCAAATCTCATACAAACTTCATATAAATTTCTCAACATTATTCTACATAATTTACATGCATTCAAACTCATACTAAGTGATCTAGAATACATGAACTCTCAAGTATAAATCAATACTTGGCAAAATAATATATACAAAAGTTCTTGCTTTCTAACACGTTTACCAAATCATAAATACATGTCATCTGCTTAAAACCCGAATCACCACATGCTATCTCTCTTCTCAAGCTATCCAAGCCAACTCTAGCTTGATCATGCCCCAAACTGATGCAATGCACACATACAAACAAAGCAACAGCCGGATAACTCCGGTGAGAATAAATCTCAGTATGAAAGACATGCATATACATCATGAAAGCATATGGAATCTATATGCTATAAAACTCTAAAATCATAAAACATGTAATAACATGTAATTCATAGAATCATCATCGCCGCTTAAACTCTTAACACATAATGATTCATCTAAAGCAATAACACACATTCATATCTAGAATAGTGTATCACAACATGCTAGCATTTATAACTGCATAATCTAAACCATAGCAATCTCTAGGTTAATGCATAAATGCAATGCATGTGCCAAGGAATAGGCTATAAAATCTGATACCAATAAGCTTAGTTCTTGGGATCCCGGGGAATAAAATCTTTAACTAACCACCGACTCTCCCAATCGAGGTGGTGTTAAATATCTCAATTCCCCTGACTTTGGTACAACTATAGTGAGTCATCTAGCTCTGGATATAAATCTATATTCCGTGCCATGAGTCATCTGAATCTGGAATTAAATCTATATTCCATGCCACTCAACTACAGTTCTCCAAACGTCATATGCACTCTAGGCCATTCTGCCCTCTGTGCTATTCAAGGTAGGGCTCAAGATGAATGCAACACAATCTAGATGCATTAAATCATACATAAGCTAAAGCAACATCTTGAACACATCAAGAATATATTTATATGCATGTAAGTAATCAAGGATACCAACAAAAGCAAGTAAATCACATAAGAGCACTGAAACAACTAAGTATGTGATTTCAGGATAACTCGAAAACCACCACGTTCTCGAGTTGTTCTACCTGGCAGAAATAATGTCAACTCATACCTTTCATCGCGATTCAAACATATTGAATCTGTTGCCAATGCTGATCATCTCAAAGCTAGGCAAATCAGCCATACAATTCTGCTCATTTCAATCAATGCTACTTGAAGGTATTTTTGATTCAACTTCAAACACTTTAAGTCATTCGAACTCAAAGATTCAACTTCGATAATCTTCCATTCAAATCTGAAATGATTTATAACATATCTAAACATCAAGTTCAAATCTGAATCGATGTTTCATTAAAACTTATTCAGTTCAAATCTTGCTAAGACAATCGGAATTCTATCGACGTCGCAACTATTCGAGTTCGATAAATCTTTCGATTCAAATATCATGATATCTTCATTCTAAACATAATCTCATATTCAATTCATCCACAATAAACTTGAAGATGAGCTCTAGACATTTAGAATGCATAACAATTCAAAATCTTGAACCGGCGGCGTAACGGTACGATTTCGATCTTTCCAAAAGCTTAAACATCAATATGATTACCACCTTAACATAATAACATCAACAATTTCAGCAGCTTATACACGTGAATATCATCCATAAAAATCAGATTTTCAAGAAATATTTCAATATTCCAAAACATGTCCAAACGACGATCTTTTCTCGATCCGTCTTGGATATGCTATCGTCGTATATGCTAGAACATGTTTATACAATCAAATCTTAATTCTAACAACAACTTAAAATTCAAACATGGTAGAACTTCATAAAACTTACGTCAAAATGTAGCACTCGGAGCTGTGATCGCAAATATATGTTCAATTGGAAATTCTACCGGACGGATCAAAAGATATTGGAGCTGAAAGGGACAAAAATGGCTTGGAATTTTGTTTCAGACCTCTCGGCCTTAGCTACTGCCAATTCCACGTGAATTCTGCTGAAAAGAGTGAAAATTAGATATATATTGGCCTATTTGTAATTTAGTCCCTGAATTCTTCAATAATTGCAATTTGGTCCTCGGCCAATCTTTTAATTCAATTTCAATCCTAAATAATTTAAGAATAATAGAATTTAATTCTAAACTCTAAATATTCTCAAATTAAATATTCTTGGATTAAAATTAAATCATTTCGGACCTTATCGCATTTTAGTCCTTGAACTATTCAATATTTACAAATTGGCCCTTGCTCGGATTTCATCCTCAAATTCAATCCTTGATATTTATAATCTTGGAATTCACATCTTCAATTCCATAAATATCAATTGCAAATATTTTTAATCTTTTAATTTAAGAATTCCGGATATTAAAATCTTAAAATCCGAAAAATCCTTAAATTAAATATTTCTGACCTGAAATTGAAATCTCTAATTTCCATAAATTCGTAAATTCATCTTTTCTCTTTTATTCAGAATTTAAATCTTAAATCCTGTAATTAAGAACTTAATATTTTCGGGCCTTACACTAAGCTTCGTTTTGATGCCAATCTAGCAAGAAATCGTGACCTGAAGCTTTGAAGTCGTCGCCCCTGTTAGACCATACTTGTGCGAGTTGTTGTTATTCGTTCTTCAGGTGTTATTGCTTCGATAGTTGCGGCAAATACAGAGTGAGATTCATATATTAGTGAACGCTTTTAGTGATTTGTTTTTGGTTTTTTTGAATTTTGTGATTTTTTGAATATACAAACCCGTGTCCTCTCATACACTCATTTTGTTGTTTGAGGTAGTTCTGCTGCTCCATCTGTTTTCCTTTGGATATGAAACATCAGAATTGTTAAAAAATGGATATAATTGACCATTTTCCACACACAACAATGAATGATGGATAAAGAACATTGAATATACTCTTAAATGCTGCAATGGATCAATTTCAGTTTTAATTTGAGGTGTAATTTCTACAATACATTCCGTGTGAAGCTATAAGAGCTATTGCATTTGGTTTCGTTGCTAGGATTTTTGTGTTTAGTTTATTCTTTGAATAATTGACAAGAAAATGTCTTTCCTGTCATTCCAAACTAGTGGTTATCTTGATTTTTGCTTTTGTGGATGTTAAATACTAATGATGCAGTACAATTAATGTGTTCACCTCATTGCTTTTGGCATGGTGTTGATATCATTTTTATTGATGTTTGAGGTAATTGTTACAGATCTACATCATTGATTTTGGTCTTGCCAAAAAATATAGGGATCTACAGACCCATAAGCACATACCATACAGGTGCTTTTCCAATGTATTTTTAATATGGAAAATGTTCATCGATTTTCTTTTTCATAATTTGTGATATCTTACGTCGTTTTTTGTCAAGCTATCAATTGTTGTTGATTGTCAATTAACCTTTTGTTTATTCGACGACTCTGACCGAGAGTAGATTCTGAACTTTTTAAGCCCTAAATGGTGCATTGGTGCCTAGTCTGGTAATTTCACTTGGTTTTTGGTTTTAAGGCTTACAAGGATAGTTTAACATCATTCACTTTCATGTCATGGTTCCATCATACTCGAGATGTGACAAAAGCATGAGTTGAACACTCTTCTTTGTAGCCATTAGACTATTTCCTTGGTGGGTCTATGAATTTTGCAGATCCCATGGAGTTTCATGAGTGTTAACTATGTCAGTCGGTGATGGTTTGCTCTTATAATATGGTCATGTTCATCTGAGAGTTTCTTGCAATTTAGCTAACTTGGATATAATAATTGATGAATTTCTTTACCTCTTATTTCAGGGAAAACAAGAACCTAACTGGCATTGCTCGCTATGCTAGTGTCAATACACATCTTGGTGTTGGTAAGTGATGCATCATATGAGTGTTCCCTATCCAGAAAGTAGGTTTTCTTAGCAGCTGATACGATTTATTTTCCTTTATCTGTTTCTGATTTAATTATTATTGCAGAACAAAGCCGAATAGATGATTTGGAATCCCTTGGTTATGTCCTAATGTATTTTCTTAGAGGAAGGTCGGTTGAACACGTGGGATTTTGGCCATGTATAATTTTATATATCTCTGACATGATCACAAATCTTTTTATCCTGTACTCACTAGGAAATGTTTTCTAGTCTTCCCTGGCAGGGACTCAAAGCTAGCACCAAAAAGCAGAAATACGACAAGATTAGTGAAAAGAACTCCTATAGAGGTTAAAAAATTTATGTATAATTTGTATTCTTTTCCATGGTGGTGTCATGTTTGAAACATACGTTCTAGGGTTAAGATTTGACTTGAAAACAGCAGAAACCTTGCTAGTTTTATTTTCATAACCAGCAGATGGTCACATATATGCTTATTGTCAACTCGAAATGTGGAATTTGCAAGATTAATGGCTCAAATAATAAAATTGCGGAATCAATTTTCCGATTATACAATCAAGAAAATAAGACTTGATAATGCTGGAGAATTTACTTCCCAAACTTTCAATGACTATTGTATGTCAATGGGAATTACTGTTGAACATCATGTTTCTCATGTTCATACACAAAATGGATTAGCTGAATCATTGATTAAACGTCTACAACTGATTGCTAGATCAATGATTATGAGAACAAAACTCCCAATTTCTATATGAGGACATGCAATTTTACATGTTGCGGCATTAATTCGCATCAGACCAAGTGCATATCATAAATTCTCCCCATTGCAACTTGCATTTGGTAAAGAACCAAATATTTCTCATCTGAGAATTTTTGGATGTATGGTGTATGTGCTTATTGCATCACCTCAATGATAAAAAATGGGTCCTCAAAGAAAAATCGATATTTATATCGGTTATGATAGCCCATCAATCATTCGATATCTTGAGCCTCAGACAGGCGATGTGTTTGCAGCACGTTTTGCTGATTGTCATTTTAATGAAGAAATCTTCCCAATGTTAGGGGGAGAAAAGAAACACATCGAAAAGGAAATCACATGGTATGTACCATCATTGTTACATTTGGATCCAAGGACCAAACAATGTGAGAAAGATGTACAACAAATTGTGCACTTGCAAAGAATTGCAAAGCAAATGTCAGATGCATTTGCAGACACAAAAGGGGTAACAAAATCATATATACATGCTGTAAATGCCCCTGCTCGAATTGAAATTCCAAAGAAACAAATTGAAGACACTCATGGTGTCATAAAACACTTGAAGCGTGGAAGACCAGTCGGTTCCAAGGATAAAAATCCTCGAAAAAAAAGGCATAGAGAAACACGGTGATCATAAAATAGAAAATGGTGTTCCAGAAGAAACACCTGATGATGAAAATATTCTGTCAGAACCACAAACTGACGAAAATCTTGAAATCTCTATCAATTATATTAATACCGGAAAAATATGGAACCGAAAAGATATAGAAGATATTGATGAGATATTTTCTTATAATGTGGCATGTGACATCATAAATAAAAATGAGGATCATGAACCAAAATCTTTTGGTGAATGTAAAACTCGTCATGATTGGGCCAAATGAAAAGATGTCATCCAGATTGAATTGGATTCACTAAATAAACGTAATATTTTTGGACCTATAGTCCTCACACCTAAAGGTGTAAAACCTGTTGGATACAGATGAGTTTTTATTCGAAAGCGAAATGAGAAAAATGAAATAGCAAGATATAAAGCTAGACTTGTTGCACAAGGTTTTTCTCAAATGCCTGAAATTGATTATGAAGAAATGTATTCTCCTGTTATGGATGCAATTACGTTTCGATATTTGATTAGTTTGGTTGTGTCTGAAAATTTGGAAATGTGTCTTATGGATGTTGTTACAGCTTACTTATACGGATCACTTGATAGTGATATATACATGAAAATCTCTGAAGGATTTAAGATGTCTGAAGCATAAAGTTCAAAATCCAGAGAATTTTATTCTGTAAAATTGCAAAGATCATTATATGGGTTGAAGCAATCCGACCGAATGTGGTATAATCGGCTAAGTGAGCACTTGATGAAAAAGGGATAAGTAAATGATCTAATATGACCTTGTGTTTTCATCAAGAAAATAACATCCGGATGTGTAATTATTGTTGTATATGTTGATTATTTAAATATCATTGGAACGAATAAAGAAATTCAAGAAGTTATGATGTACTTGAAAGAAGAATTCGAAATGAAGGATCTTGGAAAAACCAAGTATTGCTTGGGTTTGCAAATTGAACAAAAAGAATGTGAAATTTTTGTTCACCAGGCAAATTATACAGAAAATATCCTTAAACATTTTAATATGGATAAATCAAATCCATTAAGTACTCCAATGGTTGTAAGATCATTAAACATAGAAAAGGATCCATTTCGTCCATGTGAAGATGATGAAGTTATTCTTGGTCCAGAAGTACCATATCTAAGTGTCATTGGTGCCCTTATGTATCTTGCAAATTGCACTAGACCTGATATATCTTTTGCTGTAAATTTATTAGCAAGATTCAGTTCATATCCAACAAAGAGGCACTGAAATGGAATTAAACATATATTTCGTTATCTACGAGGAACGACAGATTTGGGACTTTTGTACTCAAAAGACACCAATCAAAGTATCATTGGTTATGTTGATGCTGGATATTTATCTGATCCACATAAGGCACGTTCCCAAACCGGATATGTATTTACTCGTGGAGGCACATCAATTTCTTGGCGTTCACAGAAACAAACACTAGTAACAACTTCATCAAATCACGCCGAGATTATTGCACTACATGAAGCAAGTCGTGAATGTGTTTGGCTAAAATCAATGACACAACATATCCAAACTTCTTATGGATTATCATTAAACAAGAATCATGTGACGTTGTATGAAGATAATGCTGCATGTATTGCTCAAATGAAAGAAGGATACATCAAAAGTGACAGAACCAAACATATCCCCCCAAAGTTCTTTGCCTACACTCAAGAGCTTGAGAAGAATAAAGATATTGATATTTGTTACATTCAATCAAGTGAGAACTCATCAGATCTCTTCACAAAGGCGCTTCCTACGGCAATATTCAGAAAACATATATATAATATTGGGATGCGAAATCTACAGCGTATGTGAAGAATCGATCGTATTAACATGAGGAGGAGTTTACGTGGCTGCACTCTTTTTTTCTTGCTATGGTTTTTATCCCCCTGGGTTTTTTTCCTAGTAAGGTTTTTAACGAGGCAGTATACAAACACGTAATATCACGATCATCATCACAAGTAGAAGTATTGGAAATTATATATTAAAATTAGATTGAAAATTATTGTGATGGTGATGTGATGATATTTTAATTTTTGATTATGTAATGGATGACATATTTATTTTTGGACATTTCTCAATTGAGGATCTATAAATAGACCTCAACATTTGTGAAGAAATAACACAAGTTTAGAGAGAATATTTTATAAGTGTTTGGTTTGATATATATTTTGAGTTTTAGAGTTTTTAGTTTTTACAATAAATTTTTACTTTTCACAACTGTCTTGACATAATTACCATTTGGCAATATTGATTTTTTAGTTGAATCCAAGAAGTTGCTAGCTCTATTAAAAAGAAGGGAAAATCATTTTTTATCCAATAACTTGTTCTTTTTTTTTGTTTTGGTCCATTAAATTTTCAAAATTTGGTTTTGGTATTCTAACTTTTAATTTTCGGTGATTTTGATTCAATTGCTGACGTGACAACTAGACACGTAATCATTTTCCAATGTCACATCATCATTTTTCGGTGTCACGTCAGCAGTTGAACCAAAATACCCGAAAAATAATAGTTAGTGTACTAAACCAAAAATTTGAAAAATTAATGGACCAAAACAAAAAAAAAATAACAAATTAATAGACCAAAAAGAATATTTTCCATGAAAACAATACTATATATATATGTATACATGTCTATTATATATATCACTTGTGCTGTGCACATAAATATTTCCCTCGACACCAAGCAAAATGCAGGCGGCCCGAGCTTGCCAAATCCTCCCTACAAAGCTCCAAACCACCGCATCACCGCCGAAACTGGCGCCTCCGACGTACAACCCTCAGCCGCCAAACAAAATTCCCCTGGCCCTGTCGATCACCGCACCGCCACTGGAACACACCACAACAGTGCAAGAAAAAAAGACGGAGGACGACACCGTCGCCGCCTTCTGGGACTACCAGTTCCTCTTCGTCTCCCAACGGGCCGAAACAGCCGAACCGGTCACCCTCCGCCTGGTCGACGGCGCTTTTCCCCACGACTTCCCCTCCGGCACATACTACCTCACTGGACCGGGGCTCTTCACCGACGACCATGGCTCCACCGTGCACCCGCTCGACGGCCACGGATACCTTCGAGCTTTCTCGTTCGATGCGCGACGGAGACGGGTGGAGTTCATGGCGAGGTATATCGAGACGGAGGCGCAGGCGGAGGAGCGGAACCCCTTGACGGGGGAGTGGCGGTTCACGCACCGTGGGCCGTTTTCGGTTCTGAAAGGAGGGAGGATGATGGGGAACACGAAGGTGATGAAGAATGTGGCCAACACCAGCGTGCTGAGGTGGGGCGGGAGGCTGTTTTGCTTGTGGGAAGGAGGCGACCCCTACGAGATCCAAGCTCCCACGTTGGATACTCTCGGGAGATTTAACGTCGTTGGCGGTCCGAATACGCCGCCGGAAAACAACCGAGGGAAAAGAATATTCACGGCTGATTTCTTGGACGTCGCAGCTCAAATCTTGAAGCCTGTATTACATGGTGAGTAACTAATTATTATTAGTGACTAGCTAGGTTGTTAATAACAAGTTGGCAAGTTTTATATTAAATTTTAAAATAGATATTATAATTTTAACTATATTAATTTTTTTAACTAATTATGAAAATGATCCGTGTATATGAAGGTTACATATTACACTTGAAATTATAAAATTATTATTTTATTTTATTTGAAAAAACTCTTTCAAAAATATATTAAAGATAGTTATGTTATTTTAAATTTAATGTGTAAACCTCCGTGTACATGCAGCATCACTCAACTAATTATTAGTGACTAGGTAATAACAGGTTGGTAAGTTTGTCCCAAAAAAAAAATTGGCAAGTTTTATTAATTTTAATACAAATATTGTAATTTTAACTATGTTAATTTTTTTTGTAAGTCGTATATATATATATATTATACATATATATATTATACATATATATATAGAAATTTTTTTATTTTATTAAATACAATGTTGAGTTTTTTATTGGATTATTATATATATTTTATTTTCAAAAAGAGTAATGTTTATTTTTTGAATTACCAGTTACCACGGTGGTGAGATAATACATTTTATTGCATGGAGATCTTCTATATATGTCACTATATCATAGAATTAGATGAGTTGACAAAAATCGATCTGCTAATTATTATCTTAATAATAGTTACGTCCATATCATGCAATATAGTCTGAAAAAAAAATTAGTGAACTTGCTTCTACGAAAATTTACAATAATAAATTACTTTATTTATTTATTTATTGTTCTAATAAATATTCCATAGTACACATGTTCCCGACTCCCAAGTTATTTCTTTATCTTATTTGAATATCATCTGCTTAATTAACTGAGATAAATGTGATCCCACTTATATATTATTTTCATATCCTTATTTATGCACGCTACTATGTAAGCAATCATTTAAAGTTGAAGTTTATCCTAGAATTAATATATTTTTAGAAACCCGAATTATTATTATTGTTTTAAAAATATATATGTATATATATATATTTATTAGAATATTCGAAATAAGAAATAATAAAAAAAACCGAAAACTTTGGTTGCAGGAGTGTTCAAGATGAGTCCGAAGAGATTTTTGTCACATTACAAGATCGATACTGAAAGAAACAGACTCTTGATCATGTCATGCAACGCTGAAGATATGCTACTTCCTCGTAGTAACTTCACTTTCTACGGTCAGTACTCATTTTATTTTATTTTTTTATTTACATATATATATATCGTTATTAATTTTCTGAAATTATTTCTTCAAAAAATATTTCGTTTGTAATTTTTATGGTTTTTTTTTTTTTACTTTTCCAGATATAAACAGATCATTAATTATGTTCAGTTAAGTATATATCAAAGTTTTGAACTGTTTATTTAATGTGATTATCAAAGATGACATATATCATTCAACTTTAGTTGGTACACGTTTTGCCCAAGGAAAATCTTCTACGGATGAGTATGGCCCCCCTCAAAAACAACAAAGAAAACGTAATAAAAAAATATATAAAAATAATCTAAACTAGTTAAAATTTTATTTTTATATGTTTTAGGTTTCTTATAATGACAATGTGGTGATATGATAAGTATCTACCACGAGTGTTCGTATGAGCGTTGACTAAAGTGTTGTCATATACATTCAATAATTAAGTGAACATCATATCACTTTAATTGATATTCACATAAATAATTGATGTTCATTATATCAAAACTCTGTACATAGAATCTAGAACCTGTTGTATATGATTGAAAAATATATAAATTTGTTTATTTTTCACATATATCAAATCTGCTTTTATATACATATATATTTATTCTCACGCATGTTAAACCTGTTATATTAATATTTATGAAAACACTGTTGGTGAGAATGTGGAAGGGCAGCTGTCATTTTCGGACATTTAGGAGAATCAAAACTCATAATTATTAATTCAGCTCGTGAACCACTTCTCCTACGGGAAGATCTAGGTTTCGTCTCTCCTCGTGTATTATTCAAGTCATATGTATGCAACACGTTTTATTACTTTTTTAATTAGTTAACGAGTCAAACAAGCAATATAGTTAAATAAAATATGTACGATATATCTTATATTATGGTACGATAACTATAGTCTCAAATTTTATATATAGCAAAATAAGAATATATATATATATATATATATATATTTATATATATAAGAATAAAAAAAGTACGTGAGTAAAATCTTATTATAGATAATTCCAAAAAAAAAAAATTTAATTGTCCATAAATAATAAATATTTGCAGAATTTGATGGGAACTTCAAACTGGTGCAAAGCCAAGAGTTTAGCATCCCCGACCACTTGATGATCCATGATTGGGCTTTCACAGATTCTCATTACATTTTGTTTGGCAATCGCATCAAGCTAGACGTTGCAGGTACAATTTATGTATCTATATTTTTATTAAATAAATCCTCTTTACAAGTTTTATATCTATATCTATATTTTTTCATATATATATAAATATATGTAGACTCTCCCGTACCCTAGGATACGGGGATTCGTGTGCACCCGCGTTTCAAAACAACTTCGATTGTCTTGAAATTTTCATTGTAGGATTAATTGTATCGAAAATGCAAATACAAAGATGTATCATATGATATTAATTTTAATCTCGATGATGAATTGTGAAGATGTCCTGAAATTAGGTGAAATCTGCAATTTTTGGTCATCTTCACGAATTCGGTCATCGAGATTGAAATTTGTATCATATGATACATCGTTGGATTCGCATTTTTGAGACGATCCTATCGTAAAAATTTCAAGGCAATCCAAATTTTTTTGGACACGGGTGCACACGGATCCCCGCACCCTATATATATGTATATACATATAGAAGTTTTAAGCTGCCCAACAAATTTCTGCCCACTTTGTGTCCGAACACTAAAATACGGTGTCGGGTTTTAGTTGTTTTTTATTTTTCGCACCACTAAAACACGACATCAGATTTTAGTGGTCGGGCACGAAGTGCGCATCATAAATTGGGCAACTAAATTTTTTTTTATATATTATATATATAACCCCATTTTACTGAAGTCTCATGTCAAAAAATCCACTTGCTCAAAATTGAATGTTTAGTAAGAAAACATTAGTGTTAAGTTTGGATATAAGTATTTCAAATTTATGGATTTCAAATGCGTTTTTGTTGTTTAAAGAAGTAACACCATAAATATCAAATTCACTTATTTTATGTTTATATAGTAATTCATGATAATTAAGATGGATTTTAAGTTCATCCAATAAAGTGGTGATTTGAAATTTATTTTAATCCATCTAATTAATGTGTAAATAATTAAGTTATGAATTTAAGATTTCTCTATATATATTTCATTGTTAACACTAAAATTGTAATCAAAATCCATGGATTTGAAATACTTTCATCGAAGCGCAACCGAGATTTCAGTTGAATATGCTTTTTTTTATATGAAAAATTTGTGTATTGATTTTTATTTTTATTTTTTTGCCTAACAATTCTTTTTTCTCTCTCATACATAAAATTACATATAGTGGTTTTTCTTTTGTTGTTTTACCTCAAGTGAATTCAATGAGCTTTATTTTTTAGCATTATATTTTAAATGTTGAACGACGATATATATATATATATATATATATAACTAATTAAGAGTAATGTAATGATATTAATACGACATATTCTATGTTGTATCGATTATCGAATGATCATTTAACCCGATGCAATCGCCACCGGACGATGTGTTGGCCCCTCACAACACCCGATCAGATATAAAATTTCCCCGTTAATAAGACCATGACCATCCACATGATACATAGTTACTTTCTTTCACTTGTTCTAAATCACCAAATTAAGGACTTGTTTGAATAGCATGATTCGAAACTTTTCGGGAACATTGTTGCAGGATCAATGGCAGCAGTGTGTGGGTTGTCTCCTATGATATCCGCACTCACACTGAACCCAAGCAACCCCACTTCTCCAATCTATTTACTTCCCAGATTTCCGAATTCTCAGCCAAACAGGCTTAGGGACTGGAGAATTCCCATCCAGGCCCCTTCACAAATGTGGGTGCTCCATGTGGGAAATGCCTTTGAGGAGAGGGGCGAAAATGGAAATCTTCACATCCAAATCCAGGCCAGTGGCTGCTCTTACCGATGGTTCAATTTTCAAAAAATATTTGGTAACTTTCCTCTGTTCTCTAAAGTACCCTCCTCATTTAATAAATTTTTTTTTTTTTCAAATTTAAGTGGAACACATCAACAACATTCGACACGGTGTAGGAAAAATCCATCCAATGTTTAAAACACATAAAGTTGAAATCCATGATTCTAAATTCATCCACTTAATTAAATTATATATTTTGAATTTTATTTTATAGGATATGATTGGCAGACTGGTAAATTAGATCCATCCATGATGAATCCCACGGAAGGTCAACAAAAGTTACTGCCTCGTCTCGTCCAGGTTTTGCCTTTTTGTCCATCTCTTTCTGTACTATATTAAAGTGAAAAAATATATTTTTCATTGTGTTTAACCTTCTATCAAATTTTAGTCTTTACGATTTTTAGTAATTTTCCGAAATAATAATTGCAGGTGAATATAAACATGGACAAAAATGGAAATTATCTAAAATGTGACACAAGTGAGCTGAGCGATTGGGACAAGCCATCAGATTTCCCAGTAATAAACCAAGAATTTTCAGGCAAGAAAAATAGGTATGTTTATGCAGCAACTTCCTCCGGTCGTCGCCAAGCATTGCCACATTTTCCGTTCGATACCGTCGTCAAATTAAACACTATCGATCGATCATCAAGCACTTGGTCCACCGGAAGGCGAACATTCATCGGGGAACCGATTTTTATCGCAAAGGGAGATGATCAAAATGAAGATGGTGGATATGTCCTTGTTGTGGAAGTAAGTTATAAAATACAAAATTAAATTTTCTTTTACGAAATACAAGTTGAGAAAATAATGCTATCCAATCAATATTAACATGGTGCTTCCATGTAAAATTTTTCAGTATGCGGTGTCGGCGCACAAGTGTTACCTCGTCGTTCTGGATTCGACGTTGATCGGAAAACACAACACGATTGTGGCAAGATTTGAAGTTCCTACGCATCTGAATTTCCCTATAGGATTTCATGGGTTTTGGGCTCCCGATTGATGGCAGCAATACTGATAAATGTCTCTGTTTTTTATAGGCCTTTGTTTGTTCATTATTTTCCTTTGTTTTTACCCCAAATAATATTGTAGTAAATAAATGAAAAAATAGAGAAAACTTCAAATCAATTAAAAAATCGAAAATCAGTAAAATTATAGAAATAAATTAACAATATATATATATATATATATATTTATGAAAATGAAACAAAATATCAAAATAAAAAAATATAGTTTTAAAATTTTGGATAATTTCTCCAAAACCATTCTCCATTGCTACAGTGATTTTCTAAAATAGAGTGTGAATGGAGAATGGTTGGAGGGCTTTCCATTCTATATTTTGGAGATATTCTCAAAAATAGAGAATGATTGGAGATGCTCTAATGAAGCACTTATGCTAGGAAAAAGAACATGCATCAAGAGAGGGTATCTACATGTGCTGTGCTAGCTAATGAATATTTGTGAATACATTGTAATTGTTACTATTATTTGGTTAAATCACATAAAAGAGGTTCCTGAAATACTATTAGTCATAAGTTGCGCTTGGTCTGAATTTTGAGCTGTGAGACATAAATACGGTATTAATATTTGACGTGATAATCGCCTAAAAACAGTTGGTGAATATTACATTTACATGCACCACCCCAAAGTACATCAAAATGTAGAGAATTATCATTGATAGATGTGGGATCTATTTTAGATTGTGTAAAGATAACAAAAAAAATTTCCCAATAATCTAACTTCTAGGAAATCAAACGATAGGGAATATTGATTTCGTCATTAGTCCTAAACTATGAGCAATCGAATGCCCAAACAATAAACTATATATGGTAGATGTGAATAGGACGCTTCGAAATGAAAATCTTAAACATGCATGACAAGAATTTATAATATGACACAACAGTTTTACGTATTGTTCGGAAACCTTATTATCTGGAGGGTGAACTGGGCTCAAGCCCATTTAATTCTATGGATTTTGTTATTTAATATATTGGGCCGGGCTGTGGTTCCTAGTCCAAAAGAGGGAGAGAAGCATAACGCCATGAAACACCCCGTATTTGTTAATTTTTGCTGAGCAATTTTCAATTTGTAATGTCAAAACATTGTTTGAAATCCAACATGCAATTTCACCATATCCATGGCTCCTCAATTTATGAATTCTAAATACGTTTGATTCCCCACGTTTAAAATGGTTTTGATCCCTATAAGGTTCCTATATATATAAGGTTGAAGAATAAAAAAAAATATACACATTCTTTTAGGATAATAAGGGTGAAATTACTTATAAACATATATTTTAAAGTAATCTCATGGGTGTTTTAAAAAAAAAAAAAAAAAGTAATTTCATGGGTGAAAACGGAAAACAAAAGTCGACCTAAACCAAGATCATGATTCTTCCATCCACCACAGACATCGTGTGGTGTATATCTAAATCTTGAATATGTTTTATTAGTTGCATGAAGGATCGAAAAATTTTAAATTCCGCTGCGTTTCTTTGGCTCCGGTTTAATTAATTATATATGAAACGACCAACACAATATATAACTCGAGTTCCAAAACAAAGATGCTCACAATATATATATAGACATTTTTCTAATTATTATAACTACAGAAAAAGGAAGAAAAGAAATGAATACAAGGCAAAAAATAGGAAATCAAAATTGTTCGATGGAACCCATCTCTCCATTCTTTTCCTGAATGAATCAGAGCCCTTCAAAAAAAAAAAAAAACCATTCCCTCGACACTTTAATATATCAACGAACGCTTTCATATATATATGAATCATGCAACGGAAACTGTGCTGGAGCGTAGGGATTTCTTGGAGTCGAATTCTTTGTTGGGTTCTGTGTTCAGTCTGGAAGATCTTTTGGATGAAGAGAGCTTCGATCTTCTCTCGTTGGCTTCGTCAATTTCGATCTGCTCTTGCCTGCATTCTTGGCTGCAAAACGGCGTGTTCCCTCTGCAATAGTACTACCAATTAATTAGTCACAAAATTGTTCTGGAGGATGATCGATCGAGAGATTGAAAAGAAGAAGAATTAATTATAAGATGTTTGATTTTCATCATGATCGATGAGCCAAACCTGTACATGAAGATGTCGGTGTTGTGGCTGAGTGGTCTGTTGCAGAGGGAGCAGGAATCGAGGAAATGGGGTTGGCAGTCTTCTTCTTCTTCTTCTTCCCATCCAGTGTAATACGAAGCACCGGACTTCATGATTCTGTGCGGCGGCGGTTACAGAGTTTAGAGAAGATAGCAGCGGTGTTTGTGTAGAGAGGAGGCTTTTTCATGTGGGAAAGTGGGACTATATATAGGCTGGCCGCGGAGGTTTTGTTCAGGTGTGTGTGAGCCATGGAACACCAGTTGTTTTTTACCAATTAAAAAGTTTGGTTGTGGAAATGAATTATTATTTGAGGTGTCGACATAGATCTGACGTGTATATTCTCGGATGATTGATTGGTGGTCATTGAATTATTATTGTTTTAAATTAAATTAAAATTAATTCCAAATATTTTACCAATTTACATCACTTCCAACAATAGAACTGTCAATAAATCTATGAACACAATACCCAAAAAATAATAATCATAATAATAATAATAATAATAATAATAATGTTTATAGGTTTCGATTCGGAATTCGAAATTGAAATTACCTAACTCGTTATACGATGTTTTTGAATATAGAGAATTTGAAATACATGTCAAATATGTGATTAATGTGTTTTTTTTTTCGATAATTAGTTTATTATGATAGATATAGTATAGATGAAACCATTTGAAATATATCCATCATATCCTCAATTTTTTTAAATTCAAATCTCTACGTCCACACATATTACTACACATTTGGATATGGAGTCCATTTCCAATTCTTAGGGGTTAAATTATTGGGGCCGAGTAATTGGGGAACAAATATTTCGTGGTAAAAATAAAAAGGAAAACGAACCATTTTTTAGGTGCATGATCAACTTTGTCATGATTACACTTTATCTTAGTCAAGTGAAACGTCATAACTCATAAGGCAAAAAAAATCATTATTCTAAGCTTATGTTATTATTAAGTGTTCTTCCAAAAAGCAAATTGTATGATTGAATACACAAGTTCGTTCTTTAGGAATTTGAAATTTGTTCTCTTGGCAAAACCTCATCCAAAACTCTTATCAATAAACTTTGCTAGATGACATGTAGAAGAGATTATTCAATTATTTGTACAATCAACATATTGTCACATTTTATTTTATCGTTCTTAAAAAAAATCTTAATAATCATTTACACCAACATACAACTTACGTGAATCGATCACTATGTCTTAACTCTGATATCAACTATCCAACTATCACTTTGCAAAAAAATATTAATATAAATTATATATTTTTAAAAGTTATATAACAAGACATCAACCATTTCGAACCGTACCCTAATATGGATAACTACTCATAAATTATATATTTTTTAAAATTATATAACAAAACATCGACTATTTCGAACTGTACCCTAATATGAATAACTAATCATGAGTCATGTGTAGCGAGGCAAATAGAAAAAATATTAAATGTGTAATTAAAAATCAGCTCAAGCATCGGAAATCAACTCTTAAAAAGTTACATGACGATATATATATATATATATATATATATATTATTAAATGTATGAAAAAGTAACATGACGACATATTATTAGGCAAAAAATGAGCACTCTCTTAAAAGAACCACTCCCAATTTCTATCCGCCAACACATTAATAAACGACAGACATTTCAATAATTGCAACCGAAGTCCCCACACTTTTGTGTCGTTTTCAATCACCACCCCACCTTATGGCCACGTAGTATGGGGCCCCACACTCATTAAATTTTCACAAGTGGGCCCCAGTTCGAAACAGGGAACCGAACAAAGTAATATTTACAGGTGGACCAATTGACACTTGAGGCGCAGATTCCAAGGCACCCCATTGTCCCCCACTGCCCGAGGAGCCTGCCCGCTGCCCGCGGGCAGCTCCATCCTTCCAAAATTTTGTTTAAAAAAGTTTTGCAAGGAATGAGACGTGAGACCACTAAGATGTCACCAGCGTAGCAAATCAATTATTCCTCGGGAAGGTTACGTGTCATTTAAAAATAGTTTTTTTGTAATAATAAATTATTATACTATAGAATAAAAACATAGAAATTATTATTATTCAATAAATAAACCACTTGTTTAAAGTACTTGGGTTTAGTTAGCTGACCTGACCCGAATGAATCTCTTATTAAAAAAAATACGAACAAATAAATTGTTTTATGATAAATAAAAATTATTCTTATATTATTAACTAATTTCGTTAAAACATTAAAATCTAGTTAATTAGGACAGCTCTTAGATTTTTTTTTATGTCTTTATATTTTGTTAGGTATTAGGACACTCTGGTATAGCTAGCCCACCTCTTAATGATGATAATTGATTATCTATTAAACTTTTATATTTTAAAGTGGAATTTAAAGTTCGTTTAAAACTTCATGGCAAATAAAATACATTAAACGAATAAAAATTTAGGGAAAGTGAGATATTGAAAAATAATATCATCGATCCGTATTTCTTAAGGTTATAAAAAGCGTGAAATACGTTGAAGCGTGAAGGTTAAGTTTCAAATTTTTCAAGCTTAAGCGTGAAAAAACGTTTTTAATTTTTACTATAATTTTAATTATTTTAAGACAAACATTAAATAAAATTTTAGATTAACCATAAATATAAGATTTAGTAGATAATTCAAGTTCTAAACTATAAATATACATATTTATAAAAAAAACATTTTCATTTTAAAAAACAAATGAAATCTTCCGTTCTAAAAAGCGGTCGCTTTAAGCGTATTAAAACTTAAACGAGATTAAGCGTCGCTTAAGCGAGCTTTTTAGAACACTGGTATTCGCTTAAGCGAGCTTTTTAGAACACTGGTATTTCTACATATATGTGTTGTTTAGAAGAAATTATAGCGACACTAAAGTTATTTTATAATTTTAAATAGATTTTTCGAAAAAATAGTTTGCTTTTCAAGAACAAAATTAATCGAAGTTTGTATAGATACCCTCTATTATTGGTGTGGTGTCTCTATCTTTTAATGGATAGGTGAATACTTCCAAGCTACTTATTAAATAATTGATAAAAAGAACACAAAATATAAATTTCTGAGTAGATTGATGCTTGTCTAATAATAAAAATGATATTAAATAAAATGTTTTTTTAGGAAAATAAATAGAATTATTTCAAATACATTTTTGTTCCTATTTTGTCTTGTTTTTTTTATAAAAATGCTGAGCCCAATTTACTATTGAATTTTTCCCCCTAAAAGAACATTTGCTTTAAACATTTTAAACCTCATCATTGAAGAGATAATATAAGTAATTATATTTTCTAGCACGTTTTGGTTTTTTCCTTCCACTTCACCACTTGTTTGAATGAACTGCGAGTTTCGTTCATGATTCATCAAGCTTGTAACAAAATTAATAATATTACAAATTTCTCCGTAAAAATATTTTCACCCATATATTTTTAACGAATAAAATGATATTTAACATGCCAAACGCATATATGCTCATAATGGAGCTGCCACTACATTTCACGAAAAAGTAAAAACATTAAAATTCTTCGAGTCATCGAGTGCAGTTAGTTGAACTGGAACCCACAAATTTAGATACGTATCATGCCTCCAAAATTGTGGGTCTACTCCATCCAAAACATATGGTTACTATTCTAAACATGTCAAATGTAAGGAACAAAAAAAATTTCTCTGTGTTATGCTTCTAATTAAACATGTGGATCTTATGTCGTCAAAAAATCGATCGATGAGATGCTAGAATTAATGGACGGTAAATCGAGTGACGATCATGATCCCGCATGAAAAACGTTTTAAACCAATAATAATCATTAGATTTGTATCGAGGTAGATTTCAACCTAGCATATGGGTAATACTCAATGATAGATCTAATG
The DNA here is from genome assembly GCF_033568475.1 of Henckelia pumila. Taxonomy (NCBI): domain Eukaryota; kingdom Viridiplantae; phylum Streptophyta; class Magnoliopsida; order Lamiales; family Gesneriaceae; genus Henckelia; species Henckelia pumila. The sequence goes on from NC_133121.1 coordinate 12,525,332, forward strand.
TCTCATGATTTGTCACGTTAACAATATATAATTAATTATGCCTATGTGTAAAAATACGAACCGTTGGATGCATGATTTAAAATATTACCCATATGCTAGGATCTCATCTACCCTGTATCGATGTATTTCCGAAGAACTCAATCCGAAGACCTGAAACTGTTGACTCAATTAATCGGAAGAATATCCCAAATGCAACAGCGGAATATCCCTACCAGAGGTGAATCATATGTAGGTCATTTCACCAACTCAGTAGTTTATTTTCCATGCATTTTTAATGTTTTTATTTTATTAATTTATCAATTCTCGATTAAATAACTAAAATTACACGTATGACTGTTTTGGCATTGCATAATAAATGATGACCTCTTTCTTTAACTTATTAAATGATGACTTGTGACCCCATGAATTTGGTTCACAAAATGGGGAAAAGGGGATATTTTTTTGGATCTTGCGTATTATTCCACTACGACATTATTATTATTTTTAGGAGCCGTGACTAATTATTTAATGTAAGTAAATACTTGGATGACGTTTCTACTTTCATTTTAGTAACCGTAACATAAAGTCTTTGAACAAAATATTAAATTTTTTTTGGGAAGAAATTGGCATTTCCATGATTGAGTGGCCGAGGATTATGGTACACATGGGAGTGAGTCATAAGCATGTTAATTAAATGTCAATTTGGCATAAATAATTCTCAAAGTGTGATTGTGTCATTGCTATGAAATTCCTCACGAGGACTATGTCATTTTCTAAGGGGTTTTTTTTTTTTAAAAAAAAAAGGTTATTATTATGAATTTTTCTTTATATTATAATTTTTTTTCACAATTATGGACGTATGATATGATTTCAAAAGCTTACCGTCCACCGATCTTTTATTTTTAACGCTCTTGTAAAATTAGTTAATCGGACCTATTTTATCATGCGATCATGTGCAAGAGGCCTTGGCTTGATCTTCCTCGTTTCAAGTTAGATTTGTTTTCTTGTAAGACGGTCTCACAGATCTTTATCCGTGAGACGGATCAAGCTCATTCATATTTACATAAAGAGTTATATTTTTGCCCTAAAAATTAATACATTATCATGGATGGTCCAATTAGGAGATCCGTCTCACAAAATTTACTCATAAAACCGTCTCACACAAGTTTTTTGTCTTCAAGTTATTGACATTAATATACAGAGGTTGAGATAATACTATTAAGTTAAACCAATCCGAAAAATATGTATTATATAGGTGCGAAACATGAGACTCAACGTCCTAACTCTATCTAGCGTTCGACTCAAGTCTTGTGACAATGAGAGTTAAAAAAGAGTAGTTGTATTGTTCGTACGTCTCCTTGAAAATTTTGGACCCTTCAACTACTTGGGAAGATTTTGGACCCTTGAACCATTTGGGAAGATATAGATACAATTAGGAGATGAGATGTACTAATAGCCAGACCCGAATGGCTGGCTCTACACGACATCGGGAGTATAACTTTTGCCTCTTCAACAACATCAAGCATACTGAGTAGAAATAGAAAGCCCAACTATGCGGACTCTTGTGCCCCAGCCCGGCCCAACTATGCGGACCTTTACACCAAGAAATAGCTATATTATTCTTATGTTTATTGTTATGTAATATGATAATGGTATAATGGTAATAATAATTAATTCATCATTATTAATTACAATATAATTATTACGAATATCAAGTGTAATAAAACTATTATAATATTAAGTAGTAGCCGTAGAAGTAGTTAAACTTAATTAAACTATTTTTCTAAGTAGTAACACCACAAAGAAGCTCTCAGCTTGTAAATTACAATATGTTTTCGGTTTGGTCGGAAAGTAATTGAACCTTCAAGCTCTTCAAAATCATCGAACCACGCAACCTTCTAATCAAATTTCAAAATAATTGTATCCCAATTAAACTTTGGTGTAAATATTGATAGTTTGTGGAATAAACTTGAAAGAGGATATGGTACTTATATTGTCAAATATACGTCCGAACATAGTTCTAATAATTGTCATTTAATTAACTACTTAAAATGGATTTTTGATTTCTAACGATTTTCATTCTGATTTGATTGTTGTTCGAACCTCGTTTTCGGGTGATCGAGTGAAATTTATTCTTTAAAGTTTAAACATTAGCAAAAAAGTAGATCCATATACTTGTAATGAAATTTATTAAAGTCGAGTAGATCAACAACGTTCTATGTTATTTCTTCAGGAAAAAAGTATAGCACAACTCCCGATTTTGTTTGCTAAGGAAGCAAAGATAAAACTACTTGCACTAAAAGTTACTTCTTCAGGAAAAGAAAAGAAGGAAAATAATGAGAATGTCTTTAAACCTGCAAAAAAGAAAAAAAGAAAAGAAAAAGGAACAAAATAACTGAGAAGAGACCAGTAATCAGTAACCCTTAATTATTTGATAGATTCTGGAACTCCTCTCCTGTTCTATCTTTTTTGTTGGAATAAACAGGTATGGATCAGCCTAACACCCCATTAAGATGTTGTCGACTTGACGAAAAAGAACTATAAAAGTCGATGTCCATAAATCCAAGGAATAATTCAGTGACTAATCGACATATCCAGCACGAATAGTGATGGCGATGAATAGTTAGAGAAAGGTTAGTCAAGTACCCACAATAGAGTAATAGTTTCAGAGCCCATGCATGGTCATATTGCCAGCTTACTTTGGCCGTAAGGCTGAAATGCTAGTCAACTTCCTGTGAGCGGTCAGTGCAAGTCTAAAAAATGGAGATGAGAGAAAATTTGACAACAAAATTGGTTAGACGAGCTCAAGCACGAGGAACAATAGCAATGTACAGATTTAAAGTCAGCAGACAGAATTCGCTTTTCCGGTAACTTGTAGTAGCATATGACAGATCCAATTCATAACAAATTACACTTGTAAACTCAAACTTCATCATATGCATACATTGGAAAAGCTCATATGCATAATTCAGATTTCATGTGGAAATCCTACACAGATACAACTCTATATTCTCCAACATCTTATGTCAGATTCAAGGTAACTTTTGGTCTTCCATGATGGGAACTGCCTTATTATACAATGGCAAATACTCATATGAGAATCATTACATAAATTTAGTCACAAGACAATCATTACAGAAGGCAAAGTTACATAAAGATTTGTATCTAAGTAGTTTCAACTGCAGGAGCTCTATGGTAAACAATCGACACATTTGAACTTACAGGATCTGCATGATACTGGCCATAAAATGCATAAACACCCACTGTAACAAAGATGAGGACTACAAATCTGACCCAGGCTTCGTAGTGCAGCTGCAACATGAAACATAAAACAACTTGGGTCTAATTGTTTCTTCAACTTTAAGTTCAAGGTTATATGAAGCTATAGTTTTGTAGCTCAAGATGCAGAAAAAGATGATGGATTCAATTACCTGGGCAAATAAAAAAATGTTGATGAAAATGCTAAGGGAAGGAATTATGGGAACTCCAGGACAAGAAAAACCCGGTGGATCTGTATACGCCTACAATAACACAGAAAACTAGTGAACTATCAAATCGAAACAACTTTATTCACATCAAGTATAACCCTCATCAATAACAAATAACTAATACAACACACATTTTATGCAAATTGGTTTTTTAAGAATCGTGATTATTCCTAAGCATTAAAATATAATAAAATATAACTGGACACACTTTCTTGCCAGTTTGAAGAGCAAAGTTTCTATTTTCTCTTTGTGGCAAGGTATCGACTGAAATTGCATATCTTGCAGAACAGAATGCGGTAACAGAAGATTCTATCACAGTCAAGACTCGAGATTTAAGTCAAGGAATTCAGAAAGAGAAGTGTATCATGATACTAGCAGATTTTATCCCCCGAGTCGACGAATTTAAAAGAAAAACATATCATGATGTTAGAAGATTGTGTCCCAGTCCATTAGATGAATTCAGAAGAGAAGTGTAACCAATTCACAAACCGAACTCATAAGCAGTAAAGAATCTCTAGTAGAAACACCTGAACTAAATCAACCAACCTCGATGGGTATAGTTCATAGTTTTAGACAACTGAGTTTGTTTTCAGCGACTATCAGTGTATAGTTATTGGACTTCTCTGGCTTGAAACTTTTAGAACTTCAATGTGGAAGAGGAAGAACCATAAAATCCTTAGTTCTTGTCTTAATCTCTAAAACTATAAGAATATATGTAGATTACTCTTACAAAGACTCTTAAAACCAATAAACACGTCATATTCTGCCTTACATGAAGTTCACAAGGTATTTCGTTTTACAGTGATTATTGCACCACCCCAGTAGAGTTAACCATAAATGAGTCGAAGTTCTTGTTGATTTACTTTTTTGGTCATCATATTTCTTAATGAGAGTCAGTGCCTTCATGTGAACATGTTTGTGCATACATATGCACATAAAAATTGTGGATGCAATTAAGTTTTCCCAAAGATTGCTGCACCATCCTGTGCATGTGGTTATCGAACTTACTTGCCGCAAATAAAGAGCAGCACCAGAAAAGATAGCAATAACGATAGCGACAATCAGGAGTACAAATGAAGCACCAAAGCGGAAGAAGAGACCAGCAGCAAAACCACTACAGGCAATTGCGAGGAGACAAATGACACCCTCTGCCCATTTAGAAACACACGTGGTAGAAACCTGACTTGAAGTCTTATCCTTCAAACGAAGAGTCACCACACATGCTGAAACTACAGAATACCCTATCTGAAAACAACCATTCACACGAGTCATGATCCATGTTATCATAATTACACTCTCAAAGTTAGTTTAAATAGAGAAATATAAGATTTTCAAACTGCCACGCACTGTCAATGGGAATAACTACCGCAAATTCTGGGACTCGTGAAATTTAGAAAGCTTTGTACTATAGGCCATATGGTGAACGAAAATGAAATGTCAAAACCGACGTACCAAAGATCCAACTGATAGAATATGTGAGAGCACATGCACGTTCAAAAGTCCTGCCAAGATACTGGCAATAATACCGACCCAAACTTGTGAATGAATTGGGGTATGTCTTGTTGCGTGTACTTTGGCAAATATAGCTGGTAGCAAACCATCCCTTCCAAGACCAAGATATAGCCGAGACTAAATAGAAAAGATGATACATTTACTTTTCAGTAACAGGAAGATCTAAATTTAGTCACTGATTGGAAATAAAAAGACACGCATTCACCTGGACATAAAGCCCAACTAGAAGTGTTGTCGTAAGGCCAGCAACAGCACCAAAGCTAATTAAAACAGATACAAATTTCAAGCCCTTGGATGTGAAAGCTTCGGATAGAGGAGCATCTTCTCCGAGATATTGGTATGGAACCATACCAGTAATCACTAAACAGACTCCAATGTACAACACAACACATATCAGGAGACTGCCAATTATTCCTAATGGTAAGTCCCTCTGAAACAAAACTTTGAAAATAAGACAATGGAAAAATCTGGCATCCTTCACAGCATTAACAAATATTATTCACACCATCAAGCGGAGCCAAAAAAAAAAATCTTCGGCGGCACAAACTTCATCATACCTGAGGTCTCTTGGATTCTTCTGCAGAATTAGCAACAGCATCAAATCCTACATATGCAAAGAAGACAACTGTTGCTCCAGTAAGTACTGATTTAACTCCATTTGGGGTAAAAGGGGTCCAATTTGAGACGTCGACCTCAAAAGCTCCAATAACAATAACCAAAAGAACAATGAGCACCTGCAAAAAATTTATTGATCTGTCAGCCATCTCAAGCCCCTAATGCTTCTTTCGAGTTCAGCCTTGCAAATGAATAAACGAGAAGTATGGAAATAACATTTGATGTTCTTGCATTATTGATATTTTTGGAAGGGGAAATACTAAGCATTAGAATGCCACATCAGGTTTACAAATCATAAGTTATTTTAGAAAATTAAATATCAGAGAGACCATACAGAATTCCCTGAGGTGCCATTTCCTCGGTAGTAATTTATTCTCAACTCTTTCATGAAATTACTTCATCATTTCAAAATTCCTAATTCCTCCAAAGGAACACCAAGATGCAGGTTTATCCAGAAAGAAAAAACACCAAAAATAAATTATAATTCATTTGCAATAGATTCAAACAATAAGGCGTCTCAAGCAGCAAATTGCTAATGTATTATGCAAAATGTCAATGATCTTTCACCTAGAGTTCCTAAACACAAGAAATCAAGAACCACCATAATTTTAACTCGTAAATAGCAAGTAATCTAATTAAGAAATGTAGAATTTTTATTTTCTCTTCCAAACATACCATCTGCTTAATGCATGTCGATGCCTTTATATGATCTGTTGAAATTTGGACTTGGACCTGATATGGACTTGGACCTGACTAACCCAAAAACTAACTCAATGAGGCTCAAGGGGGAGGATTGTCTTTGCTACGCATTAAACTCTCAGGATATTTACCCAACTGACGTGGGACACGACCAACATGTCCCTCACACGCCCAAGAATGAAACGACTGGAGCATGAAGACATTAACGGGTGGGCCAACTATTGTAGTCCAACACATAAGAGTGGGACTGAGCTCTGATATCATGTTGAAATTTGGACTTTGACCTCACTCAAACCAAAAGCTAGCTTAAGGGCAGAGGATTGTCTTTGTCAGTGTATATTAAACTCCCAGGATATTTAGCCAGCCAACCGACGAGAGACTCAGCCAACACACCAACCTTTGTTACTTCCACACTTTGTTACTTCCACACGCAAAATGTTCTAGTTTAACAAGGTCATTTTGGGAGGCATCTACTAATTATCAAAGGCACATAAATATACCGTATGAACTAATTATTACCAGCAAATGCTTCTATCGATGATTAGGGCCAGTTTTCTTCCATTGGAAAACAAGGAATGAAGGAAATATAGACAACCTTTGTTACTGTCATGAATGAATTCAGAATAGAAGACTCTCCAACACCCCAACAAAGGATGAATGTCAGGAGAGCAAGGAGAATAGGAGCCAATATATTAATAGATAGTGCTCCAAAAATTTCTTCACCATGACCAACCCAGCTTGGGATGTTATCCTTGAGGAAAGGGATGAGCTCTAACAAGGTAACCACATAGCTAGCCAAGCTACGTGCTATGCTAGCTGCACCTATATGATAGTCGAGCATCAATTGAGCAAACACTAGAAAAGCGGTTAGCTCATTGAAGGCGGTGTATGTGTACAGGTAAGCCCCTCCAACAACCGCGGGGAAGCGGGATGCTAGTTCGGCGTAACAAAGCGCGTTGAGAACACAAGATGCCCCCGCCACGATGAAGCTGATCGTAACTCCTGCATCGGAGCAACAACAATTGTGTTATGCCATGCCCATGACACAGAATACCAATTCGAAAAAAAAAAAACAAACAAACAAACTTGTTCATCCACAATTGATCGATGACTCGCGAGATGCGCCCCAGGGGACAAATATTTATGCAATGCATTACCCGGGCCGGCGTCGCGAGCTACGGTGCCGGTGACGACAAATATCCCAGCGCCGATCGAAGCTCCGATTCCGAGGAGTATGAGCTCGAAGAGACCCAGGCGTCGGACGAGGCCCTCGCCGGAGCTCGTTCGAACGGTGGTTTCCGATTCCCGCGTCAGAGGTTTGGACCTCAGCGCCGATGACCAGAAACGAGAAGACCATGATGAATGGGGTGACGTCATCTCCCTCGCAAAAATTCCAATTTCTTCTTTCTCGTTAACAGTGGAGAGGAGAGAAACAAGCACGTGTACGTCAATTATTACATACATAGATATATTAGCGGACCAGAAATAAAGAGTCAAATATATTTTCTTTTTTTCTGATTTTAAAATAAAATTTATTTTCTAAATTGAAATCATGTGACGTGAAAATAAAATTTAAAGATAAATGCTATTAATTACCCAAGCACATGTAACCAAATACATGTAAACTGAATTTATGATGAGTTTGAAAAGTAAATAAATTAGTTAAAGTAGGTAGTGTTAAGAAAAAAATATATATAATCATTTATTTTAAAAGTTGTAAATAATCCTTAAAAATTAAATCTTTCTAATAGATTGACACGTCGTGTCTGCAAATGATAACGTAAAGCATTAGTAAAATATTGGATTAAGACACCAATAATCATATTTGAAATATATTATACTTTTTATAATGAATGTATAATTAAGTAATGTATAAATTTAATATGTGATCTATTGTTTCGTTATTAACAATAAAATATAATCGAAATTAATAGATTTAAAATTATTTCATTCAAATACAACCTAATTGAAATCAAATATATGAATTCACCTAAATCGTATTGTATAAACGAGTTGCAGTTTATTTTGAAATAGAAGGAAAAACACAAGCCACATAACGAGAGATATGTTTTTTTCCCCCAAAAAAGCAACTGATGAAGAAACACGCCTCGTGTTTTTTATGACGAGAACATGCCTCGTGTTTTAAGTTGTAGCATACTTGTTTTTTTAAATTTAAAAAAAAAGTTAAAACCAATAAAGAAGTGTTTGCAATCACTAAAAAAATGATGGTCGGATTTTGGCTTAAAAGATCGCTTTTGTGTGTTTTTTAAACTCAGATTATGTGTTATCTTGTGCTTAACTTAATTGAAATTCAAAAGCTAGTCATATTGTGATTATGGTTTTTCAAAAGTGATTTTAATAATAAAAAAAAAGTCAATGATAAAATCAATCTAATCACTTATTTATCAAACACTACCGAACTTTGAATTTATATTTTTACATTTGTTTCCAAACATTACCAACTTTTGATTTTTCTTAACTTTTTTATAATCTATAAATTTAATCACTTTCACAAAAACATAATCTTTTGCAAACACTCTCTAAGTATTTATTTTTGGGTGGGAAGCGAAATAAATAAGCGTGTTGGGTGCAATAATTGTCTCTGCTTGGTAGAGCGAAAGAACCATGACACTTAGGTTGCTATGCAGTTTAAAAGATTTAAGTTGCACCATTACCATAAACTATAGCTTTTGATAAAACGGCAAACACTCGGTCTTACAATTGGTATCAGAGCCAAGGTCATGAGTTCGATTCTCATTGATTGCAAGGAGTGCAATTATATTTATTGGGACTTGGGAGGGAGATTGTTGAGTGCAATAATTGTCCCATATTGGTAAAGCGATCAAACCATGATACTTGGGCTGTTGTGCGGTTTAAAATATTTGAATTGCAACATTATCACCAGCTATGGTTGTTCATAAAGCAGCAAATGCTCAGTCCTACAGAGCATTTGTTTTCAAAGAGAATGAGATGAAGTGGAACTTGTTTATGCAAATATTACCAAGGATGGAGCACACTTATTCACTCTTGACCTTTTTTTTTGAGTTTTTTTTTTTTTTTTTTGTATATGTGTTGGATGATCTTCTATAATTGCATAGTTACGTTCTGAATTTTTAGCGATGTTTAAGGAGTGTTGTAATCACTAAAAAAACGATTGTTAGATTTTATCTTTAAAAAAATACTATTGTTTGTTTTTTAAATCAAGATTATGTGTAAGCTTATGCTTATTAATTGAAATTCAAAAGCTAGTCATATGGTGATTATCATTCTCCAAATGTGATTATAGTAAAAAGACCAATGCTCTTTAATAACTTATTTATCAAACATTACCCAACTTTGATTTTCAAATTTTCATTTTTGTTTTCAAACACTACCAACTTTTAATTTTTATTTATTTTTTATAATTTATAAATGTAATAATTTCTACAAATAATCACCACTTTTTTCACATCAAGAGTGGCAAATAGTGTCTGCTATAGTTCTACTTGCTCCGAGGCTTTGCCAATCATATTATGACCTCTACAACGATCGGTAGATTTGTTGATGTTTAATGTCGATGTGGAATTTTTTTTTTGTCATACCGTTATCTTAATTTTGCTGCTATTATACTTTTTATGTTCTTTGTTACTAACAATATAGCTTTTAAAAAAAATCTTAAACAATAGTGTTTGAAATAAATTATAGGAAGCACTTCTCAACTTTTTTTTAATAAAATATAATAAAATATCAAAATATTATTAAAAAAATTGAAATGTGATTTCTATAAATTCTCACGAACACTACAATGTCTCTCTTTTTTTGGTTATGTTCTTTTGTATTTATTTTTATATATACAAGTATAGATCGGCCAAAACGATCACAATTTGACCATGTTTTCTCTGAAAAGAAAATATTCCATGGTGCCACTTGGGCCAATGCTCATTGGGCATAGGTTTGAAGGTAAAACGGTAATGGGCCGGAACAGATCAAACTCATGGGCTTGAATTCATAAGGCCATTATATGTCTTCGTAAACGGCATTCAGCCGAAGGTTGACGATACAAGGACTTCATTTTCAAACGCACGTAGACTTTCGTAATAACAGGCGATCAAGCTAACCGACAGTCAGTGCTGGTATGGCGGCAGTAGCGTCGGAGAAGATGACGGATCTCACTCTCGCCGCTGCTCCTCCGACCGCTCAATCCATGGATAATCCCAGTGCCTCATCGAATTTCTCTGAGGCCGACGAATCACTGCCGCGCGAACCTTCAGCTGAATCACCCGATCAGTCGTTGAATTCAGCGCCCAGTCCTTCGAAACAGCTCGATTCGAAGGTCTCTTTTGTGCTTTTAAGCGTAATCTCGATGCTTCAACTTTCACAGTTGTCATATTATTGTTTCTGGATAGTGATCGAGGGGTTAATAGTCGCGAAGAGAGAATTGGAAAATTCCGATGGGCTAGTCTTATAGAGGAAGAAAACTCGAATGTACTAGTTGAATATTTTAAATTTTCCTTCGATTGTGATCGTTCAATCCGATTTAGTCGAAGTACTTTTGTTAAGTGATGCAAATTTTTAGTGGGTTCAACTGTTCATTTTTCGGGGTATAGCTAAAATAGGGTATACTAGAAAGAATATGTCTCAATGGGGGGAAGATATTTCCTTCCTCCCCTCTATGCGTTTTTATTCTCCTTGATGTGAGAACAATATTTACACAGCATCAAAATAATGGTGCTCCTGGATCTTACTGTATATGCATTGGCTGATGGTAAGTGCCATGACTTTGTTTCAGAGTCAACTTTTTTCGAAGGTTGAAGAATACCGGCAGCTGTTTCGTCTTCCACCTGATGAAGTGAGTAGGTTTTCTTCATTCAAATTTTTTTTCCCTCCTTTTCTTTCCTTTTTTCCCCTAGATTTGCTTGATTTATCGCGGTTTTTCATCATTTTTAGTTTTAGTACCTGTGTGCTATGACATGCAGAACATTTTATGTATCATGCAATCTTACTATTGCAGGTAGACTTGTTATTTATCTTACCATATCTTTTTAAAATGTTTGAGATTTTTTTTACTGTAGTTTAAGTTCTAGTGATTAGTGAATAATATACAGAAGAAGCTTAAAAACAAACTTAATTGTTTGCATAAGCTTCTTTTATTGTCTCCAGAAAGAACTGCAACTTGTATTCATCATATCTGTGTTTGTGTATTAGAAGTAAACATTATCGACACTAAAATTCAAATAACATTTGATCTTGTACTCTTTATCTTCATAATTGGATCTTCCATTCACTTATTGAGGACCAATGTGCATGCCAAATCATTTGGATAGTTTTGTGTAAAGGATACAGTTTTGATTAAATGTCTGTGAAAATCAGTTAGTTATGGAGACTTAAAGTTCACGAGCAAAATTATTTTATCTTGGAATGCTTTCCATTCAACTGCTTGAGAAATTGGTTGTGAAAAATATTGAATAAAATGAGAAAGTTGAGATTTTGTATTTTTATCAAAGATAGAATAGGAGTCTGATGCAACTTGAGTGAGAGGAGACCAGTAATATTTATTTCTTAAAGTGTCCCCTTTCAATGAAACTGGACAAGAAGTCTGTCTATTGACTTCTTCTTGGTTTTTTTTTTCCTTTTAAACTTTGGGTGTTGTAGCATTTATACTGTCATCATTCTTCGCAACCAGATTTCAGAGCATGTGGGAACTCTTTTATTCGTTCACGACTGGAGAGCATAATGAAGAGGAGACACGAGATCCACGCTGCAAACCCTAACTTATTCTAAACTATGTCTTGTGATATGATGATATGAGAATAATTGATGGAACTCTTCTTTATGTTTTGACTTGTGAGACACCATATTTTCTGATTTTTTGCTATCTTTCTTGCAATCAGCACTCATTATTTTATTTTGTTTACCTGGAGTTCTATAGGATCTTATTCAAGATTTCAACTGTGCGCTACAAGAGAATTTTCTTCTTCAGGTAATTGATTATCTTTGAGTAATTAAGCAACTTTGGTCATTTCATTTTCTCAAAAAAATGATTCCTATTTCTCTCGGCAGGTATTTTATTTTATTTTTTATAACGTAAATTTCCATGAGTCACTCAGATGTTGTGTTGCGCCTACAATTTTTGCTCATTTTCATTTTCTCAAAAAAATGATTCCTATTTCTCTCCGCGTGTATTTTATTTTATTTTTTATAACATAAATTTCCATGAGTCACTCAGATGTTGTGTTGCGCCTACTATTTTTGCTTGATTGTCTTTCAAGTTTTTTTAAGCAAGTGATTTTATGTAAGGCCATTGAGCTTCTGACTTTAGTCATAGGTTGTGTGATTTTTCCTTGCAGGGCCATATGTACCTATTTGCACATCATATCTGCTTTTACTCCAACCTATTTGGATTTGAGACAAAGGTTAGTTGTTGAATTTATAAGCTCCTGCATCTTTGCAAATATATATATATATATAGTTTTGACCCTACACACCCTAGTGTGCAGGATTTTTGTGAGCTACCACGAAAACCCATAAATCACTTGCTTAAATCGATTTTGATACCACACACCCTAGTGAGTTTTAGCGATTTCTAAGAAAAAAATGAAACACTAAAACCCACTAGGTCGCTCACGAAAATCCTGCACACTAGGGTGCGTGATATCAAAACTATATATATATATATACACACACACAAACACACACATACTTGTGCGACTAAAATGATTCACATGTTTTTAATATTGCTAATTTTGCGAAGATATAATATCTTCAATTGGGCAGCTTCTTGTAATTTTATTGAATTGGAGTTTAAGTGTTCAACCATGTGTTAAAAAGTTAAAATGCTTAAGCATGCATATGATAATTGATGTAAGCATGGATTACTCTTCTCAAATGAATTCTATTGTCCTACCTAAATATGTCGCAGAAAGCCTAAAGTTCTAAATGGCGATAAGATTCTGGAATTCTGGCAGCAGGACATAGTCTGAATACTCCAAACACATTCTTATGAATTCTAAAATCCATCATAGTCACCAGGATAACAAAACACTTCTCTGGAATCTCGATCTCGGTTTAACTTATAGAGTTTTCTGTGTTCAATTTGCAATGTCCTAAACCGAAGGACTAACTTGTAACAATTTCAAATATTTTGGAGACGAATTGTGACAAGTAAAAAAAAAGGGGGTTTATTGCAAATTTCTTTTGCTAATGCAGTTAAACTTTGAAGTGAGAATTGAATGGACCACTAAACTAATGTGAGAAGTATGGAAAATTAAAACCTTGAAGTGTAAGGTAGCTAGGATTAGGGATTTTTAAGAATCTAGTCATACACATTTTAGGATCCAAGAATTAAGTGATCTGAATTAAACAAGATGGTTTTTAACAATGCAACAATATAAATCAAGAAGTTCAAGAAATAATAAAATACTTTTCAAAATGGCCAATGTTTGGAAGCATTTTTCAGAACTGTCCCGTTCTTGCAAATACAGTCAAATTCACATTACATCACATTCTCTAATAAAATGTCTGAGAACTATATTATCTTTCAATTTATATCTTTCAGCTTAGTTGTTGTTTTTAATTGAACTTTCTATCAATCCACAAAATACTCTCTTATATTTTAGATCCTTATATCATCTTTTAAAATTTTAAAATATCTCACATTAAAAAGACTAGAAATATAGTGGCATGAGTAACACAACAAATATTTTTATGACATGTCATCTGCAGTAAAAGGTGCCTTCTAAAAAAAATAAATCCAATCATACATCACATTTTCCATTACGATTTCAAATAATACACTTTCTCAAAGCACTAAAACACTGCCAAACATTTGATGGAAAGAAGAATACGAGAATGTTTACTTGCTCACAACTCTATAAGTTCCTACTTTATTGGATCTATTTGAATTGAATATGGAATTTCAGCAGTTTTATTAAATTTCATGTCTTTTTCCTACCTTGTATAAGGACAAAAATACAAAAGTGGATGAATCAAATATTCAAGAAAACCAAATGCAAAGAAACATGAAAAGGACAAGAAACAATGGACACATGAAACAGGAATAATGTAGAATATTGAATTATCGGGAGAATACTTTATTGAGATGATATGTACATCTATTTATAATTACAAAGAGTAAATCATATCCCAGTGAATAAGGGATAACAAATCTCATCCTACCTAATTTACAAAGATAATATCTTATCAAATCAACAATATATATTATAAAATAAAACCCTAATTTATCATAATCTACACTCCCCCTCAAGCTTGGTTGTAGATGTTGATGAGACCAAGCTTGCCAACAAGAAATTCATAAGCCTGTTCTGATAGTCCTTTGGTGAGCAAGTCAGCCAACTGGTGAGAAGTAGGAACATATTCAACATTGAGATCACCCCCTTCTATATTTTCTTTGATGAAATGACGATCAACTTCAACATGTTTAGTCCTATCGTGGTGAACCGGATTATGAACAATACTGATGGTTGATTTGTTGTCACAAAACAATGTCATAGGTTTTTCAACCTCAAGTTTCAATTCCATCATAATTCTCCTTATCCAGATTAGTTCACAAACTCCATGGGCCAGTGCTCTATATTCTGCCTCTGCACTACTTCTAGCAACGACAGATTGTTTTTTGCTACTCCATGTTACCAGATTTCCCCAGACAATGGTACAATATCCTGATGTAGACCTTCTATCAGAAATAGATCCAGCCCAATCTGCATCGGTGAATGCATGTACTGCTCTATTTTCATGTTTTGCAAACAGTAAGCCTTTTCCTGGAGCCTTTTTCAAGTATTTCAGAATTCTATACACAGCATCGAGGTGGCCTTGACATGGTGAGTGCATGTATTGACTTACTAGGCTGACTGCAAAGGCAATATCTGGGCGAGTATGTGATAGGTAAATGAGTTTTCCCACAAGTCGCTGATATTGTTCTTTGTCCACCGTTTTTCCTTCAAACATCTTCCCTTTGTTTCCTAGCTCGATGGGCGTATTGCTAGGTTTACAGCCCAACATTCCCGTTTCTTCCAAAAGATCTAATGTGTACTTTCGCTGAGAGACGGAGATACCTTTTTTACTTCTGGCAAATTCCATTCCTAAAAAATATTTCAGTGTTCCAAGGTCTTTAACCTCAAATTCTTTTGCCATCATTTGTTTTATGCTTGCCATTTCTTTGCTATCATTTCCAGTAATAATGATGTCATCAACATACACTATGAGAATGGTGATGTGTTTATTCTCAGAGTGTTTGATGAAGAGAGTATGATCTGCTTGTCCCTGAACATAGCCAAAATTCTTTATTACCTTTGAGAATCTACCAAACCAGGCACGTGGAGATTGTTTCAGCCCATAAAGTGACTTGTGAAGTTTGCACACTGTTCGAGATCCTAGTTGTTCTTCAAATCCTGGAGGTTGACTCATATAGACTTCCTCTTCAAGTTCACCATTTAGGAAGGCATTCTTTATGTCGAGCTGATGTAGCGGCCAATCAAGATTTGCTGCCAAGGATAGAAGAATTCTGATAGTGTTGGGTTTTGCAACAGGGGCAAATGTTTCAGTGTAGTCAATGCCATATGTTTGAGTGAATCCCCTGGCTACCAGACGAGCCTTGTATCTTTCGATTGATCCATCAGCTTTATATTTTACAGTGAATATCCATTTGCATCCCACTGTATTTTTCCCTTGTGGTAATTCCACCAAACTCCAGGTGTTATTTTGCCTTAATGCATGCATTTCTTCAAGTATCGCTATTTTCCATTCTGGGACCATAAAAGCATCTTGAACAGACCTGGGAATGTTTACACTAGACACATTCGAGATGAAAGCACGAAATGATGATGATAGATTTGAATAGGAAACAAACTTTGAGATAGGGTGTTGAGTGCATGGTCGAATACCTTTTCTCAAAACTATGGGTATATCGAGATCAGAAATTTTACCTGACTGAGGATCCACGATCGGTTCATCTTCTTGGCTGTGGATAGGATTCACAGTGTTTTTATTTTGAGGTTTACGTCTGGAGTAGACTTGCAACTCTCGTTGTGGTATTGCTTTTTCTTTTGTTTCCAAGCCTGAAATATTTTCTAGAGAATTGGGTGTATTTTCTTGGATCTGATTAGTTGTGGGAAGAGTTAGTTGGATAGGATCAGTTGCGGGAAGAGGTAGGTTATCCCAACAAGCTTCATCTAAGCTCCCCCCCTGAAGCGAAGTGGAGAAGAAATAAGGTGTTTTTTCAAGGAAAGTGACATCCCGGGAGACAAACATTTTCCGGGTTTTGGGGCAGTAGCACCGATAACCCTTTTGAGTGGGTGAGTAACCAATGAAGATAGTTTTGATAGCTCGTGGATCTAGTTTGCTGCGGTGGTGGGTATGGATATGGACAAAGGCGGTGCAACCAAATGTCTTTAATGGTAGTTTATGGGTTATGTGGAGGTGAGGGA
The DNA here is from genome assembly GCF_033568475.1 of Henckelia pumila. Taxonomy (NCBI): domain Eukaryota; kingdom Viridiplantae; phylum Streptophyta; class Magnoliopsida; order Lamiales; family Gesneriaceae; genus Henckelia; species Henckelia pumila. The sequence goes on from NC_133121.1 coordinate 12,542,046, forward strand.
ATTTCTGAATGAGGAGGGATAAAGGGGTAGCAAAATTTAGAGGACGACTTGGTAAGCGATTGATGAGGTAAGCGGCGGTTAGGATGGCATCCCCCCAGAGATATTTTGGGACATTCATAGTGAACATTAAGGCCCGAGCAACTTCCAACAAATGGCGATTTTTTCTTTCGGATACCCCATTTTGTTGTGGGGTATCGACACACGTACTTTGATGAATGATTCCATGTGCCAACAAATATTCACCCAGGATGGTATTGAAGTATTCTGTACCATTGTCAGTGCGAAGAGTTTGAATGTTTGTATGAAATTGTGTTTGAATCATTTTGTGGAATGCTGTGAAGATTTGACTTGTGTCAGATTTGTTATTAAGGAGGTAAACCCAAGTGACCCTCGTGTGATCATCAATAAATGTTAGAAACCATTTTTTTCCTTGGGAGGTCGTGACTGGAGAAGGCCCCCAAATATCACTATGAATGAGTGCAAATGGTGAAGACGGTGTATACGTTTTAGAAGTAAAGGGAGATCGAGTATGCTTAGCCAAGGGACAAACATCACAATCAAATGTATCAAGATGTTTATTATTGAATAATGAAGGAAACAAATGTTTTAAATACGAAAAACTGGGATGGCCTAACCGATGATGCCATAACAATATTTCACTAGACCTAGAAACAAAAGTAGAGGCAATATTCGAAACTTGAGTAGGAAGACCTTCAGGCGGAGCAACCTCCAAATAATAAAGACCATTGTGAATCCTAGCACTGCCAATCATCTTCCCCGATCGTGGGTTCTGAAACTGACAGGAGAAAGGCACAAATTTAGCAACACAATGATTATCAAGAGTGAATTTACTAACAGAAATGAGATTGCATGCTAAGGAAGGGACATGGAGGACCGAATTGAGGACAATATCTGGCGACAAACGGATACTACCAATACCCATAACAGGGGTCATCGACCCATTAGCAATTTTCACAAAAGTGGGACTCGAATAATGAGTAAAATTGCAAAATAAGCTGGAATCTGATGTCATGTGGTCGGATGCACCGGAATCAACAATCCAAGATCCTAGACAAGTAGAGTGAAGGGCCCAAAAAATCATACCAGATTGGGTCATTGAGCAGGACCCAACAGGGGGTTCGGTGGAGGGATTCAGAGACATTTGACGCAGAAAATGACAGTACTGTTCAATCTGCTCAATCTGTTCCTTGGTGAAGGGTGCAGCTGGTCCAGAATTTGCAGGATGATCCTGGATGATTTGGGTGTGAAAACCGTGCGTATCCCCTTTCTTTCTGGGCTGCCAGTTTGCGGGCTTACCATGTAGTTCCCAACACTTATCTTTTGTATGTCCAGGGCGCTTACAGTGCTCACACCAAGGGCGTTTGGATGTACGTGGAGTAAAAAATGATGTTTTGTGTGTCACAAGGGCAGAGACATCAGGGGCAGACTGTTGGCGGGAGAAATCATCGGATAACATTACTTTTCTGCGCATTTCCTCACGTCTAACATCAGCAAAGGCATCTTCAGGTGATGGAAATGGTTCACGTGCAACAACTCTGCCACGAACATCATCAAGGTTGCGGCTGAGGCCAGCCAAAAAATCGAAGACACGTTCTTTTTCCAAGGACTGCCGGATTTTAACGCTGCAGGAAGCACATGGCGAAGTATCTTCAATAAACAGATCCAATTCTTGCCAAATATCCTGAAGTTCAGAGAAGTATTGGGTGACAGATTTCTCCCCTTGTTTGATGTCTTTCAGTTTGGAGCGAAGCTCAAATAGTTGAGAAGAGTTTCCAAGATCGGAGTACATCTTGCGAGCTGCGTCCCAAACTTCTTTCGCGGTTTGAAACCAAAGGTAACGCCGACTGATTTGGGGCTCCATTGAATTCAGAAGCCAAGCCATAACAATTGAGTTTTCGGCTGTCCAGGTTTTGAACGAGGGGTCATTGTTGTCAGGCGATGGTAGATCACCAGTAAGATAACCCAACTTTCCACGACCGCAAATTACGATCTTGATTGATTGAGCCCACTGAAGATAATTACGCCCATTTAATTTATGGGAGGTAATTTGTAGATATGAAAACTCGCTGCCGGAAAGAGAAGCGATCGATCCATTGGATTTCTCAGCCACTGTGTCGCTGGAAATCACAGAGACAGTGGAAGATTCTGCCGACATAGTGCTATAGGTGGGCCGCTGAAGAGGAGATTAATAGAGTGGACTGCGGAAAATTATGGCAGAGAAGAGAAGAAAGATGGGCTGGACGAGAATTGAGAGGTCCTGGCGCTCTGATACCATGTAGAATATTGAATTATCGGGAGAATACTTTATTGAGATGATATGTACATCTATTTATAATTACAAAGAGTAAATCATATCCCAGTGAATAAGGGATAACAAATCTCATCCTACCTAATTTACAAAGATAATATCTTATCAAATCAACAATATATATTATAAAATAAAACCCTAATTTATCATAATCTACAAATAAGATGAAGACAAACAAGAACAAGAACACGATTTAAATGTAGGTGTGGTGTTCAACCTCGAAGTAGATAGCTGCTTGTAATACTAGATGATGTTAGCCACAAAAAATTACCTATGAGTCCTTTCATGATACCCAAAATGTCCTAAAATGTTTAAATACGAATACAGATACTATGGCAGCAAAACCTTGACCAATTGGCTATTAAACATTTCAGACCAAATTCCTCGTAAGTTTTTATTTGACGCAACTCCTTCAAAGAACAAAAATGACTTGTTCAGATTGAATGATACAAGAACTGATCCCAGTTTGATTTGTTTGCAAAATGAGAAGATAAATTCTTCAGCCTGATTGTGTTTATGGCTCTAATGAAAGGTTTATATTGACAGGAAAAAAATTAGTGTGGTGAACTTGTGACCGCAAGGTTGTAAAAAGGACAAACTAATTAAGTTTCATATTTAATTATATACAAAATAACATGAGTTTCTCTCTGTTTTTTTATTGGGAAAAATAAAATAAAAACAAGGATTGAGCTTAATGTATATAAAAAGTAATAGTAAGTTCTGTTGTATGCATAATTATGAACTTGAGGATTCATGGAGGCTTACGGTTACAGTACCGGTTTTTCGATTTTTTACTTGTCAAGTTGGAGTCGAACCACAAATCATCGGTTTCGTTTATGATTTCGAACTGAAACAAAACAAATGATTCCCATTGGGAGACAATTTTCTGTTCATAGTTCAAATCAAACTGTGGTTGTGTCTATATATAGCACAACTTAAGATAAATATAACAGGTTGAATAGATAGTCTAGACTAACCTGTAAAATCATGTTTACAGCTAATAAGAAAATAGCAAGAAATAACAAATGAAGGACTTAAAGATTACATACCAATAATTAGTAAAAGGAACTTGGCCCATAATTTGATATTGTGGTCATGGCTTCAATCACATTGATCCATTATAACTTTTCCAACTTAAATTGGTCTCTCCTGCAAGCTTCGCTCGTATTCTTTTAAGTTGCTCAATTGAGACTTATTTGAATATCTCAGCGATAGCTGTCACGATAAGACTTCTAGTCACGTGACTCATGTTTGACGAATCCATTTTTTACTTACAAGCGTAATCCTTCTAGTTTTGACTTTTACTGAAGTCCTCAATACCTCGTTCTATGATAGCCTCGATGTTGTTTAATTGGTAAGATCAAAGCTTCAAGAGATCCTCCATAAAGTTGTTCATCGATTAGGATCATGGTTACACCACATGGATAGATCTCTTATCTTGTTCATTCATAGATAATAATTCATTCCATAAAGATGAGTGTGCTATATAAATATGCTCCACTGATTCTCAGGATAAAGCATCCGGAAGTTGCATGCAATATATTGTTTTTGCTCCCGTGTTGAGTCTTGGATATCTATTGTTTAAGTGCTTAATACCTAAAGAAATATTACGACGTCTTGTAGCAAGATAAACATCAATATGTTTGTTTTTTCTATCTTATATATGCATTTTTGTTTTTGATGTTATAATGTCTCCAATGCTGTCAAACAAGTTTTTGTGCAGTCCCAGTATTTTGCAGACCACCTTTTCAACTAATTTACCTTTATTAATATTTATCATGGATTTATATTTCAGAAAATCATTCCATTTCTTGAAGTCACGTCTGTACGAAGAGCAAATGCAGTAGCTGTGTTTCCGACTGCCATAGAAATTATAGCCGGAGGAAAGAAGGTAGAAACCTGCTTTTGTTGTTCTTTTGGTGTTCTTCAGTTAATTTATTGGTCTCTGTTGTAAGTTTCGTTTTTTTTCTGCAGTACTTCTTCACTTCTTTTTTGTCCCGCGATGAAGCTTTTAGGCTCATTAATGATGGTTGGCTGCTGCACAGGAATGGGTCAAAGGAAATTACGGATCCGCAGGTATCTAAATGGATCTAGTTTCATGTTCAGAATCAAGGTCGACTTGGTCTACAATTGAGCTTGATTTGCCAATATTGCTATGTTAAGGGCCTCATTTATTGCTCCAGTATTCTCGTTTGAGCATTGTGGTTCCTTTTTATGCTGAAGATCTTTGATTTCTGTGCTGAGCAGTGTGTTTTAACTAGATGTACTGGCATCACATTTAATAATTTAATTCTTCATATTATTTAAAAATTTGAGACATATTCTGAGGAGAAGGATTGATACCAAATTGCCATATGCTTCTCATCAACCCATCACAGTTTTGTGTGATGGAAGTATGCATCTATATTTTGAGAAAATGGTAATATTTATCTGGTTGTCAGCTGATCTCAATCTAGTTTTCCATTTCTCAGTCTCATTATAGAGACCACTCAAGCACAGCCCTTGCAAAAGGCATGCCTAAGCACAAGTCGCGTATAAGGTGCAATATTTGCTCTTGAAGAAACATAAATCACAATTGCTGGCCCAAATGCTCGTTTCAGTTTAAAAAATCCTAGGGCCAGCTCAATTGAATAATGCCCAACATGCACTAGCTCATAACTCTTTAAGGGTTTAATTTACCTGCAAGCATGCAATTTTTCTTTCTAATTCTGTTTTCAGTTTCACAGCAATTCAAATTTTTTCTTTTGTACTTTGCGGCAATTCAATTCCAGCGTCGGCAATTTTTTGTCTTTTTTTTTAACTGCACTTTAATTCTTGCGTCAGATTTCTCTCCTCTTTGAATCTTTCTCTTTTAGTTTAAATAATCCAGCAAGTTCCTAAATTTTTACTCCCTAATTATGTCCCTAGTCTTGCAGTTTGGTTACGATCTGCACACACTAAAACCGGCTTAAGTTGGAAAATCCCATATCTGCAATTATTTTTTGCAGTTTATATTATTATTTAATATTTTGTGAAATATTTTTTTTGTTTTTTGTTGCTATGTATTATTATAGTATAATTCACTTCATATACGCACTAAAGATTATGCCTGTTGCGCATACTTTGATCAAGTCCGTGCCTTGCCTTGTGCCTAAGGGCCAAGGCTTCATGAAACCCAGACGCCTTAGTGTGCCTTCAACAACAAGGGGGTGGTCTGTTCTCCTTGTCTTTGCTGCTGGCAAACAATCTTCATATTCCAAGTCATGCGAACCCTTGATTCTTCTTCCTGAAACTGATATTATGGTGCCGATATAGATTGAAATTCCATTATGGTCCAATTCTGACTGGTAATAAATGAAACACCAAGCCATAGAGGAAGGAGATGATTTGTGTCTTGTTTGGGAGGAGAGGCTTTCACATTCCTAATCCGGTAAGGTTGGATGGCTTTGTTTGCCCTAGCCTAGGCAGGCCTCACAAGGAGTATTCCAAAGCATCGTTCAATGCCAAGTGACACCCATATTGAGAAAACTCAATAGAGTAAGAGCAGGACAAGGACTTCCACTATTTCTAAGGGGATCTTAAGCATATGCTCCGCAGCGGCAGCATCCATGTGACACATGCCTGGGATGGGTGACTTTCCATTTGATTCAATTAACTTACCCAAGCTGACAGTAATTCTCCATCCGAAAATGCTAAGTCTAGATCCCCATCATCTCAGAACTCTCATATAGGTCCGTGTAATTATTAGGCACTTGAAGGAATTTAATATAATTTATCCTAGGGAAAAAATTTGAAAGACGTTAGGTTAAAGGTTTAATATAAAATCGTTAATAGATTGATTTTGATTAATATAAGTTCTATTAATTTAGTCAAAGTTAACGCGCTTAATAATATTTTAAATTTTATAATTCCAACAGCAAATATGATTCGATGAGAGATGATGTATATAAGGTTACTACTTAAAATCACAACATTCTGTAAATTCCAAGAGATTGTTCAAAACTTGAGTTTTAGAGGATATCCAAATTTAAATTTTACAATTATTATTATTTTGGTCATCACAAACTATTTGATCTTGTGAGTATTGGAGTTGCAAAACCTCATGAGATTTTAATTAGTGTTTCTTTATTGCATCCTCCAAGTGATTCTGTTTCTAATTCTGACAAGTGCAGGTTGTTTCCTTTTGCTTGATTATCAATTGGAGTATCTGTATGACAGTATGATTCAGTGGATTTTATGTTGAATAAATCTGAACAAAGAGCGGAGAAAAATATATGTAGAAAACAATTTTTCTCTCTTGGACAAATATGTAAACCCTAGATACATCAATTTCTAACCTAGATTTCCTTGTCATGCAATAGGTCAACACAGAATGAGGATATTTCCTCATATAATATTGCTATTATCCGAATGTAATAAATATGTTGATTGTCCAATTACATGAAATCAATGATTTACTTTCTAACGACATTATTATCAATTTCTCGGATAATTAATTTGGAGAACTAAAATGGATTGAAAGCCTTGCTATGGGATCAGTGAACATAAATTTGTGTGCGATAGTGTAGTTGATTATTAAGCTAGCTATTATTTTACATATTATGTAAGACATATAAGAGAATTTTAATGAATATTTGGGAAAGTGGTTTATTATCGATGTCATTTTTTTTATTTTTAAAATTTAGATTATTTATACTTAGAAATGTGTATTGGAAATTCCTGTAAATGTAAAATTAGCATCCTAGATTTTAAATAGAGTTATGAGATTTTGCTCTGCTTTGGCGAGGGCTCCTAGCTTTACCTGAATGATGTAAACATAGTTCAAGCATGCCATCATGCAGGGATGCATTGCATAAAGTAGAATGTTTTGGCGACATTTAGAAAGACGCTAGAGGTATCCGGTTTGTTAGTTGATCCTAATTTAGTCGTGCTGGTAAGGGTCTCAATATTTTTCAGATCTATTTTCAAGAGTTTGGGTGACATCATTTTAATTCAGCTTTGCAAGCATGTAACAATGCAAGAACCTCACATCTCTTCATTCTTTGAATACCATCTTTTATTTGTGTATGAAACTTTTTGTAGAAGTCTGGTGTTACTACCCTAACCTTCTGATATCCATCACTTTCCTTTTTAGGCGTGAATCTCTTCTGTTTTGTATTTTCAACCGAAGAAGAAATGATTTTTTTACAGATACTGTAGTTTTTTAGTTGTGATTTCTGCACAATTATTTAGACAATACTTTGATGCTCATGTTTTTAGAGGCAAGATCCTCTTAGAGCGTGCCATTTTCTTCCTTCCTCGATACTAGTTGCAAGGTGAATTAAGGAACATTTCTTTGAGGTGAGACGCTTCCTTGTAGAATTTGGTGTGCATGTGAAACATGTGGATTCAAAATTTTATTCCTGGATATGACCCAGAAAATCCATATCTCCTACTGTTCAAAATGCACTTCCTGTTGGAATCTTATTCTGCTTTTCTATCAGGGTCGTCTGTCTAAATGTTGAAACATAAGGGCTCAATTGACTGTGCCACTTCATTTAATTTGATTTCAGTTTGTATCTTCCGATAAGTTTACTCAACTGAATCTCCAGATTAACCATTTGTTACCTGATTACATTTAGAGAGATCATGTTCCCTCCAACATGGAGCCTCTCTTTCTCTGCTTTCGAATTTAGAGTTTTTTTTTTGTTTTTGTTCACTTTTGTCGATATTTAAAAATGCAAAATCAATTTCTAAATGCTAAGCGGATCGATTTCTTGGGTAAATATCTAGCGGAGTAGTTCTGTTATTGGGGTTGATTGGCACACATATTATCAATAGCTAAGAGGTTTTCTGTAACTTGTGTAAATAAGTTTGTAAATATCCATTTGTAATTTTAGTTTTATCTGCCACTGTTGCAATTTTAAGTGTTCTCTATATCTTAAAAACCATTTTTCTTTCTTTCCTTCAGGAGCTTAAGTCTGATACAAGAAGCCAGGAGAATGGAAGTTCGATGGTTGAAAAATCAATTTCGTCTGGAAAATCTGTGGATGACTCAGATGTTACTGAAAGGTATTCGACTTTGCTATCATGTTTACTCTTTCGGCTGGTATGTTGTTTTAGACCTAGTAATAAAGTTACCTTTTCGGTAGAGTGTCTGTCTGTAATGGCAATGTAACGGCTTGCGAGTGAGCCTCATGATAACATGTTTCTAGTAATTTGGTTTTATGATGATCACCTCCAAACTATTTTCTTCATATAGAAAAGATGTGAAATTCTATTCGCATACGTTGATTGCATTATTTGGTTGAGTGGAGTGAGGCTTCTCCATCTTCTTCCCAAAAGTCAGGGTAGAAAATGCATAGGATTGCTATGAAGTTTACGCTCAATCGATAATTGGCTGAATGATTTCTATATTTCTCGAGGGTATATTCATACAAAGTATATAGGAAGGTCATCTATTTTACGTGTTGTCTTTGGTTCAAAGCTTTGTCAGTTTGTCGGAGTTCGGCCTGGTTTTGATGTCCCCGAGATCAATTAGGGATTTCTTGCAGCAGATCTTGGTCGCGATCTAGGTAGGAGTGGTAGAATTTTTTGGGTGGTGGTAGTTCGTTGTATGCGATGGCTGGTTTGGTTGGAGAGAAATAAGAGGATTTTTGACAATGAAGAAGAATGATGATTGCTGGGACAAAACTCAGGGTCCTGGATTTCAAAGAATGTCGAGTTCAAATTTTTTCGGTTACAAATTTGTATAGGGGTTGGAGTCTAATATTATGCTAAGCCTTCCACCAGTTTTTGAACCACTAACTAAGCCCAATCAGATTTTTCAAATTTAATCCAATATTCTGTGAATACATTTTTGCTACGACCACAAGGAATACAAGGTTGAAATCCATTATTTATAAAAACACCCCGTCCATGACCTCCCATTGAGTCATTTCCTCGTCCATGTCTACAGCCTTGTTCCCTAATGCTGATTAATTAGTTGAAATTTATATAAACACCCCATCCGTTTTTTTCTCTCTTTTTGTGTGGACCTCTGATCCACTTTTTGTAATTAATATCATTTATTTCCTTATTAATATAATTTGGTTTCCTATAGAATAAAAGGTCTTATTATTTTTGAATTAGTTCTAACAATACTATATGTGGACAACTTGGACTTGAGTTGCTTCATTTTAGCTATATGAATAATACATAGCATATAGATGATATAGTAGCGTGCATGCACTTGGAAAATCCATCTTCATACTTCAGCGAAGTGGCATGGTTTAAATACACTCTGAGATTAATGCCATCTCACAAAAAAATATAATATATCATATCTTATAATTGGTGTGCCGACTTGCTGCCTCGTGCAATTATTTGCAGCTTCACATGAAGGCAAGACCGTCTTAGTGTTGCTCGTCAATAGTTACTTCTTGTTCATGACTTGTCGTCTTAGAGTTGCTTGTCAATAGTTACTTCTTGTTCATGACCAGTTAGGCAGTCTGATTTGTAACTTTGCTTCATGGACAGGGATATGGACAGTACCACCTTGGAGGATTCCAAGACTTCCGGTGTTAGTGAACCTGAGGTTATCTTGCAAACTTCTGGAGTGCAAATTGGGAAAAAAGAGGATGTCCAAACTGCTCAAAATATAGAGTGTTCACCATCTGAAACATCTTCTGCTTGGCAGCCAGAGGATGCTGATGCACCCCAAGGTTTTCCCAGTTCATATGGAAATTAATTACTATTTGACTTAAACTTAATTCAACTTCTTGGTAGGCATCTTATATTCCCTTTTACTATTTGAAATAAAAGCACGCATATCTGCCAATGATTAAACATGTTGATCTATTAGAGTTTAATCTTTTATATAACATGTGCCATTTTATCATCCTAGTTTGCATATATTTTAGATTGAAATCTTCCTGGATCTCGTGACTCAATTTGTCCAACTGTTTTCTCCAAATAGTCACGACGACAAACTTCTATTGTACTGAACTCCTATTTCTGGAGGGCAGTCAATTGATGTCAATTTTTAATGTCCTTGTGCAGTATTTGATGTTTTATTGGAATAAAAATGTGTTATATTTGTTGGATAGCCTCTCAAATAGATGTAGCCTAGGTGCCACAAACTGGTATTATGTACTTCATGAATAAGTTGTGTTATGGTGGTTTTCTAACCATATTATATCTAAGTTTGTTGTAAAGCCCCGTTTAGTATTTTGGGACAGAGCTTACCTTTGATCTCCAAATTTGCCTATTTGACCACATTTATTAATTTTCTCTGTTTCCCTTGACCCTTTTCCAATTTTCTGCGTATTCCGTTACTGTTTCAACTATATCTTGAACCGAGGATTCATTGCAGTTCCTGAATGCTACACCAAAGTTGCGGAATCAAAGTTTCCGGTATTTTAATTTTTTTCACTTTGTTATTCTATTTAATATGATTTGTTTTGATGTTGATGTTGTATGATCTAGTAGTTTTAAACCATTGATATTTTGTTACAGATTCCTGTAGAGGAGTTTTTTCAGCTCTTTTTTTCAGATGATGGGGCTAGTTTCCAGGAGTCGTTTCATAAAAAATGCGGTGATAAAGGTGATTGGGTGCAGCCAACTGAAAATATTTATTCAAATATCCATTTTATTTCATGTATATTTTGGGTGGCAGATATTGCACCAACATGTAATTTTTGCCATTTTTTTACTTTTTGCCATTTTTTTACTTTCAGATTTCAAGTGTTCTCCATGGCAGCCTCATGATAAATTTGGGCACATGTCTGAGGTGTCTTTTCAACACCCAATTAAACTTTATCTTGGTATGTCGTTTTTCAAGTCTAGTTATATCAGAAATGTGCTCACCAACTGCAGTGATACACAGTGGAGGTTCTTTTATCTGGATTTACTGGAAGGTAGAAAGATAACAACTGCAGTGGTATGCCATATCTTATACTCTCTTTTCATCATTGCCAGGTGCAAGATGTGGTAGCTGTAAGCAGATTCAAAAATATAGAGTTTATAGGAACAGGTAAATGACCGTTAGTATATGAATATATAAAAAGTGATTTTGCATTGTAATTATTATATCACTTCAGTTGCAAACCATTTGAAACATTCAAAATCTAGACAAACTTCTCGAATTGATGTAAGTGGCTTGCGACCGATAATTCATCCTCTCACCTCATCTAAATGACTACATCTAATTGATTCCTGCCAAGAAAACATAAACCTGTCTTTCTCCTCTCGTTTCTGATGACACACTCTGCTGGTTAGACAGTTCCACGTATCGTCATAGCAAAGTTCCAGTTCTTGCCATAAGGCCCATAACATCATCATCTGATTTTACTTTAGTGGTAATTTCTTGGGTTCCTTGCTTGGACGACCATCATTTGGTTTTTAATTAAAAATTTGATTGGAATTCTCAAGATCTGAACATGTATCACAGTTGCATCCCCACGCCTTTAGCTACATCAATGGTTTCCCAATTGTAGGTTCCATGGAGTTAATCACATATGAAGAAGAAGTTGATAGTTTTTCTGGTTTTTTAATTTCACTGATAAGGTAGCCAAGCCTTCCTTTGCCATAGAAAATCAGCCTCCCTGTATTCCAAATATTTTTTTGCAATCAACCTGTTAATAGTGACCTGAAGAGTTCTTGAGCCCTCTGAGTTGTTGAATGAAACAGTCGGGTTAAGACTAGGCCACGTTGAAGCCTTCTCTGCCCCCCTATTGTTTGTTTAACACCTGTTGTTGCAGTCTTTACCTTGATTGAGTGCTGATCATAAGCATAGGGCTCTGATACCTTGTAGATTTTAGGAAAGAAATGGAGAAAAGCTGAATATTTCTTATTTATTCATGGATAAGAGTACATACAAATAAATAGGATCAAGAGAGCAACTTTAGGACCAACTTTAGGACCATAAAATCAGAGTAAATAAGAAACCTTTATAAATTCTTTTATTTGTGGTTTCCTAATTATTTCAGATAACAATCCCAATTAATTCTCCTTTCTTAAAAAAAAAGGATAACAATCCCTTAACTAACATCCAGATTTATTATAAATGCTACTAAATAAACTTCTTATCTAATCCTTACTTCTTTGGTGAGAGACTCTTGATACAGTCTGAAGCCCGAACTAGATAATATTCATGATATACAATTTCTGAACAGATGCACTTCTTTTAAGTTGTCCCACTGCCAAACTCAATTTTTCTTGGCTCCTAACTTGCACGTGAATTGTGAGTGGATGACTCTTATATGCATGCAGACCGCTAAATTATTATTTTCTGATGTACCTTAATCATTCTGTCAAAATTGGCGTAGATCAGTGTAGAATCTTCCTTATTTTAAGGCTTTCTGGTGGTTGTATGATATTGATTGGCCTTACAATTTTCCTTATATACCTAATTGTGCCAGTCATTTGATTGTCGAAACTTCTCAAGCAATCAGTGACGTGCCATATGGGGACTACTTCACTGTGGAGGTATGGATTTTTCTTGATGTAATTTAGAATAGGTCAATGAATTTGTTTTGTTAGGGACACCTGTTTTATGTTCCAAAACTATCAACCTTTTCACCCTCCACCTAGTTTATTTGAAAATATATATAACGGAGTGATGACCACATCACAAGATGGCCCCTTTCCAGAACCGAGAGGAGACGAACAAACATGCGTACATGTTTGAATAAGTTCTTGTTCAATTTGATCCTGAGTTGCATCAATTATAAATTGTCACTCCTCCTTTCTTGCTTTCCTTTTTGTGTATTTCACGACAAAATCTTGTCCCTTATTCGTAGCAATTGAGAAGAGTCAATTAATCTCTTGCATCAACCCGGGTACTGATAATAAAAATCACTCCTAAGTTACATATCCTGATATCCTTCTTTTCTATTTCAAAACATGCTTCACCACTCTCTTTTACCCTTAAATATTATCCGCACAAATATCTATGATGGAGCTCACGTGTTGCTTGTGAGAACTTATCACTTGATCTTTCCTATAACCTGTTGGCATTGAGATGTCATGGATGCCTTCTATGTATAATCCAGCTCTGATCCTCCTTTGACAGGGGCGTTGGGATGTGGAGAGAGATGGTGATGATTCACAGCCTGGCTGCTTTTTGAGGATCTACATCAATGTCTCTTTTTCCAAGAAAACCATGTGGAAAGGTTTGTCTTCGTGGTTTTCTTATACTTCACGGGAAACCCATGTTATTTTGTGTTAAACCAATTCCATGACTTTATTTATCATCATGGAGTGAAAACATTTTATCCGATTCGAGGTTTGATTGGGTATGGTTGTTTCTATTCTGATTTTGCAAAAGGCAATAGGCCTATAAACTATACTGCTCCTTTTACAAACTATATTCAATTTGCCAAATGTTTTCATACGATCATTTCCAATGAATTGTGATCCCATACAACCATGGGCTACTGAGCAAGAGATGATTTTGGTCCTGTGCTACTTAACAGAGCTGTAACAAATGAAACTTTAATTTTTGTAGAATACCTTTAAAATTAAAATTAACAGAGGCCTGTGTAATATTTTAAAAATGTATGCTGGATCCTGAGTGAGTTTTTGGGTGCTAGGTATTGACTTAAACTAAAATCTCGTTGTTTCTTCCATGTTGAGAACTGGACAAGTGCCTGCACCATGACTTTGTAGCACATAGGTGAACATCAAGTAGGCTACTCAGCATCTTGGTGACAGGTACCATCAAAAGGGATAGCAAACCATGAACATGACTTCCTAGGGTAGGTTCAAGCAACCCTAGGGCAGGACCTTCTATGGTTACAATAACAATGACAAGAATTATTAAAATAAAAATAATAACAACAGATAGTTACAATACCAATATTAACCAGAATCAGAATAATAGTTGTAGCTGTAATTGGTTTCCTTTCAGATGATTTAATAATTATGGAGGAAGTAATAAGTTTCAGTATTAATATAATTGTAACAAGTATGATGATGATAAAAATAATTTCTATAATGAGATCATCATCATCATCATCATCATCATCATCATCATCATCATAATAATAATAATAATATTATAATAACAATAATAATAATTATACTGGACTTTCAAAACTAATAATGGCGGTTATGTTAATCTATACTATCTATACTATATTATAAAGCATTAGGGCCTTAGACTAACTGTATTTGGTGACTTTGGTGTAACATATTATGGCAGTTATGTTAATCTATACCATCTATACTATATTATCGAAAATACCCCTTCCAAATTACAAAAATATTAAATTATTACTTAATTATAAATATTATAAAAACCTATTTTAGTAAATTTATCACTTATCTAAATCTAACATATATCTTATCCACATTAAAAAATATTTTAAATTTATTAAAAAAATTATTATTTTTTATCTATCTATACTATTAAATTTTTACATATCACTCCTCAATTTTAAAAAATGAAAAAACATTAATTTAATTTAAAATAACAAAAGTTATAAGTATAAATAATTATTCTAAATTGTTGCGTGAAATGGAGCGGTAGTGCTAATAATATTAGTAATGGTTAATGTTAAAAATATTTAATTAATTTGTAAAGTGGAAACTAGTAGCAATAATGCTAGTACTATTGTTAAATAAATTAATAGGAGCAATATCTGTGGTAGTAATACTTATATTGTTATTGTTCTTGTTGTTTCTATTATTATTTATTATTAGAAATAATAATGAATTAATAATAATATTATTGTTATAATAATAATAATGGAAGTATTATTATTGTTAGATATAATAGTAATATTAATAGCATTATCATAAGTTAAGTTTTTTTTGAAAAGAAACGATAATATATTATATATGTGAAAGATATAATTACAAAAGGCGGACAAGAGATCTGCGAACGAAAAGGAAAATATCGACTTCCTAGTCATATCAACAGTAAGCAAAAGTCCAATCTCTTAATAAATCTGAGATTGATACATTCTTAAACTCTTAATGTGATCCACTCCAAGTAGTAGCTCTAATCTTGATCTTTTCCTAACACTTTTTTACTGATTCTTCAATATTTTCGAAGATTCTTTCGTTCCACTCCAACCACACCGACCAACAAATACCATGAACCACCATCGTCCGAAAAATTCTCCCTTCTCCCCCTTTTGCCAAGAAGATGTCCAAAATCTGTGGTGAATAAATCCTGTCTTTCTTGGTGTTACCCGAACCAATCTCATCTTCAACAAAGCTCTAGCCCACAAACCGCTCGTGAAAGGACAATGTATTAGCATGTGTCCTATTTCCAACATAACACACACCAATTTGGGCTCAAAGCACTCGAAGGCCATCTCTTATGCATCATATTAGAAATCGACAATTTACCAACACTGCTGACCACGTGACTTGAATCTTTGTTGGAACCGGAACTTTCCAAATGACATTAAAAAAAGAAAAAACAGGAAAGCCGCTATTTGGAAAGAAAGATTCAAAAAATGATTTGACTGAGAAAAGACCTGAAGAATCCCTTACCCCACACTTTACTATCGTCAACCCCATCAATCAATCTAACCCTAATTAAATCTCCTTAACAGTGCGCTCGACGCAACTATTTCCTGGTCATTCAAATCTCTCCGAAAATGAAAATCTCATGAATGGGGGAAGATAGTCAACGAATTGTCACATGCCACAAAATGAGGAATAGGCATATTATGTGCCGAAGAAATCTGAAAGGGAGATGGTTACAAATCCTAAAACGAAGAAACCCCTCACCGTCCATCTTCCCAAAACCTAACTTTGGTACCCTTTAACCATTATCCTCACTAGAGAGTGAAAAACCGAGTAAGATCTAGAAATAAACTTCCATGGGCTCCTGAACGTAACATTCCTTTTCAAAAGCATCCCAACCATTATCTTGTAGCCTGTACTTACTCATAATGACCTTCCACAACGGCTCATTTTCAACAGAAACCTCCACCGTCATTTCCCCGACAAATCCATACTCAAACAAATATTCCTGATTCCCAAACCCCCTTGAGCTTTGGGCTTGCAGACCCGCTCTCATGCCACCAGATGACAATGTGACTCCCCATCAACTCCATTCCGAAGAAAATCCCTCAGATACTTTTCCATCATCTCTGTGATGCCCCTCGGAACCCTAAACAACGACACGAAGTATATCGGCAGAGCGTTCAAAACCGTTGCATCGACATCAACCTTCCCCCTTTTGACAGAGATGATTTCTTCCAACTTGCCAACTTTTTTGACATTCTAGTCAAAATAGGCTCCCAGAATGATATTTTTAATGAATTTCTTCCTAAAGGAACCCCAAATGCTTAATGGGCCACGTCACCCTTCCACATCCTATTTGCTTTGCTAGCTCTTCCGTTTCATCTTCCCCGCAATTAATACCCATCAACACACTCTTTTCCCAATTGATTTTTAATCCCGACATACCACCAAAAGACCTTACCACGTCGGCTAAAAACCGTAAATGACACTTCTCCTTGACAGAATAATGTGTCATCCGCAAATTGAATATGCGAAACCTCTACCTTATCTCTTCCTATGTCGAGACCCCGAATGAACTCCACGGTCTTAACCTTATCGATCAATCTTCCCAACACGTCTGCCACCAAATTGAACCAAAAAAAAAAGACAATGGATCCCCTTGCCTAAGCCCTTTCTGTCCTTGAAATTTACCCCTTGGTCTCCCGTTAATCATGACCGAAAAGGACTCATTTGAAGTACACCCTTGAATCCACTTCCTCCATCTCACGAGCATTATAATAAGTTAATACAATGAGGATAATTAAAGTTTGAATTTTTCATACCCCAAGTACCTCAATTTGGAGAACGTAGAATTTATTAAAAAGGAGATTGAAGGGAAGGATAACATTTTAAGGGGAATGAATGACGTTGAAGAAGAAAGGGTAGATATAGAAATGAAAATTGGAATGGAGAATTTAGGATAAATGGAGGAGATGTGGTTTATTTGATGAAAAAATTGTGAGTGAGGGGGGAGAGGGTATTTATAGGCGAAATCGGGAGCTGGATCGCCATAATGATTTCTGCTCCAGTACAATCATTGCTTTCAGTTTGTGAACTGGTTCACATGCTATATATTTAAAAAGGACTGTTAAAATCCTCCAGTTCAACCGGTGAATTCTGACAAATATTGTTATGAAATAATGGGAATCCCCCATATGAACCGCCAGATTGTTATAGTATGTTGATTGCCCAGGATTGGTTATATTTTGGACAAGGAACTTGGAGTGGGACCACTGCACATAATTGATCCCATTCAGCTTGTGCATGGTGACCAGATATCCTCCCATACCTGATCTATGTGTAATAATTCCATGGGTGATGGTGGCAGTGGTTTTGGTGGGTGATGAGGAGGCCATTCTTGGAATAGAATTTGGTAACAAATGCAGGATTCTGAGAGGTTCTGATACCTTTCGAAAAAAATGAAATAAAATATTATATTCCACTTCTTTGCCATGTGGACAAGCGAAAAAATAAATAACAGGGAAGCGTAACTGTACCTTCATAAATTTAGGAATACACAATCCTACTACGCAGAAAATGCAGTAAACTAAGACAAAAGAATAGTAATTGAATCTGCAATAAGGAATTAATACAAAATATGAAAATAGGTCTTAAAAATCAGGGAAAAAATCTTGAGTAGATTCACACTTAGGTCACCTACGCTCTAGCTCTTTTTAAATTGATTTGAATTCCTTTTGATTTACCCATCACACGGAGACTGGTGATGTAGGTCTTTTGCCGGTAAAGTTGCTTATAAAATTGGTGGTCTACAGCCAGGCTTACTGCACAGCCTTCTACTGGACTGTTGGGTTCTGTCTGTTGGAATATGAGACTTGCGCATACATCTTTTTATATACATATATATATATATATGTAGGAAACCAAATTCTATGAATAAAGATATAAATGATATTAATTACAAAAAGTGAACCAGAGGTCCACCCAAAAAGAGGTAAAAAAATGGAGTCAACTTTGCATAAAATAAGATTCCATTCCCTATACAACTCTGTAATCAAAAAGTTTTTGAACTCCACAGCCTTAGAAATCCAAAACGGAACCTTGAATTTTATCTTGTCTCGGAAATCACCAACCGAATCATCTCCATTGTCAATGATCCTCCTATTTCTCTCCAACCAGACCAACCAACAAATACAATGGACTACCACTCTTACCTAGATTATGACCAAGGTTTGCTGCGAATAAATCCTTAGTTGATATCAGGGATACCCAAACCAGGCCCAACTCCGCCAAAGCTCTAAGCCAAAGATAACCCGTGAAAGAACAATGAACGAGCAAATGGTCCTGGGTCTCCACCTCTTGCCTACACAACACGCACTGGGCACAATGAACAAGTGGGATACCTCTTTTGCATATCTTGCAAGTCGGTAGTTTACCAAGCACAACAGTCCACGAAAACACTTGAACCTTTGACGGAATCGGCACTTTCCAAATATAGTTTTAAAAAGAGGAAACAAGGGATAAGTATTATCCAGAAAGAAAGATTTTTGCGGAAGAAAGCCCTAAAGGTTCCCAAACCCATGCGCATACATATTAATGATAGAAAAGGAAGAGAAATCGGGAAACTGTAGGATGAAGCAGTGATTACTCTTTGGCATTGCACGTCTTTGCTGTGTTGCATCTCTTTCTAAATAAATATATGCCTTTTTATTTTATAATAAATAATAACTTTTTATTTTATAATAAATAATAAATATATGCTTGTTTATCCGTAGGCTGCGTACTTACATTTAAAGTTTATACCCTGGTATCTTATAATGTTAGTTATGGCGGATCTTTTCATACGTTATGTATACTTGTTGTTTTATGCTATCAGGAAGCCTTTTGAAAGTTTTCATCAATACTTGGTTTGAAATACTATTAAATTAAATATTTATTTTCAGGGAAAATAGTGCAGTCCACAGAAGAAGAGTGTAGAGAAGCTTATGCAATCTGGATAGACCTTGTATCTTAGTTCTTCAAGTTTGGCTATTAAATTTTCTGTTTTCTGGAGCTTTGATGGTTTACCTGAAAATTGTATGGACTGATTTTTCAGGCACATGAAGTTTTGAAGAAGAAGAGACTTGAGAAGGAAGAAGGTAGTTTCCTTATTTGAACTACCAAAACATCATTATGGAGTTCGTGGAGCTCCTTTTACCTTGTTTTTTGGGTGTTGGGCATCTGGAGATTTTTGTTCCACTATCTTTGACAATATTGTTATGTTTATTAATTTTTTATAGGGCGTGCAGCCAACCAAGCTCAATTGGAAAAGCAATCAAACTCTCAGATACCCTTAAATTTGAAGCAGAGTGATTCAAAAGTATCGTCAGTCTTGCAAGATTTCAAGGGTGTGGATCAAGGAGTCACTAATCCCCCACAACGAAACTCAATTGATGCATCAGTTGGTTATTTTTTGAGGGATACTTTAACCAAATTCTACCCGTCTTTAAGACATCAATACTCGCCTGCTCTGCTTCTAGTCATCGCCATAGGCATAATTCTCCTTCTAATGCAGGTAAAACCGGCGATCTTGTGTTGTCATGTTTTTTTTTTTGTTGAAATAGCTTGTTTCTTCGAAAATTATATTAACTATAACCATATCTGGGAAAGGCTCCAGTGAACTGGCGTTCATGCTATTATATATAGTTTGGAAAATTTGAACTGAATTACAATTGCAACTATAATGCAAGAAGCACTCAGATCTTAAATCCGTGCTGCATAAATATGCCTTGGAGAGACATTGTTGCTTTTACTTTGAAAAGAACTTGTGCCTGTTTCAAGCAAGAGGCCATCAGTTCTTATATGCTTTAACGTCGTTGACTTCGACAATGTTCTCAAGTTATATAACAAGTATTTTCATTTAACCTCTTCCTTCCCACTGCTGCAGATAAGCATTGTTATTTTACTAAGTCGGCCTCAGCAAATCCAAGTGATTACTCAAGGAGACCACCACACGAGAAGCATGATAGGAATGACTGCAAACAAAGCAGATGCACTCACCTCACTGAAGAAGCAGATTAAATATCTCAGGGAAGAGATGCATTTCATTGAAACTATGCTCGAAAAACTGCAGTATGAGCATTCACAACTGAAAGGGAAACTGAAAGAACTCGAGCTATGGAGAAAATGAAGGATGTGACGATATTGATAAATGCTGACATTCTTTTGTTTTTGCAGGGCATAACTTACTCTCCAAGTGTTTCCTTTTTTTCCCCTCTTGGAATACTAAAATGTTGTTGTATATCGAAAGACCGGTCCGGTGTCGTGGTGATAATGCAAAGAGAGTTACAATGTAGTATTGCAAAGTACAATATTTATACACACACTCTAAAGATTTGCTGATTGTGAATGGAAATGGTGCATGGTCACTTAAAGAACTAGTTTTTATGTATATTTTATCCGTTGATCATAAATACCGAGTTATAAGTAGCATTAGAAATGTTTTTTATCCCAAAATGTATAACAGTTTAGTTGCCCTTTTAGCTAATATCTCAAGGAACTCAACCAAAAAGAGCATTTTCTTATGGGTTTCGGATCACTTGTGCTATATCATCGATCAAATAAACAAATAAATTGATTACGTAAAATGATCTATTTATTGCTTATATGATTCTTGAAATAGGTTTGAACGAGCCTTCATTCCTTGTTAGACCACAACAAGAAGTACATGTTTTCTATTAGAATAAAGCATATCACTGTTAAAAGTGGTTATGAAGAAGAGATGATTCCTAAAAAAAAAAAGGGGGAAAAAATGCCAGCACGTCGCAATAACTACTGAACCCGCTCCAACCCGGCTAAAACCAAAAGCTCGATTTCAATGCCATCAAGGGGGTGTTCAAGTTGATAGAGCAGGTGAAAATTAGAGGTCAGGAGTTCGATTTCCCCTGCCAACATTTGTTTGGACTTGCCTGTCACATAGGGTTTGTCCAGTGTGGTTTATTTGACTAGCCTAGTTTGCATGCTACTGCGTTAGTCTGGGGTTTACCCAGAGCACACCGAAAAGTAGCAGCAGCGGATTTCCACGTCATAAAAAAAATAGCTCGATTTAAATAGTAATCGGACTGAACGTTGTTATATGCTCTAGTATCCCTTACATGTATAAATAAAAATATAAATTATTTTTATATAAATTTGGTTTTTTATAATAAATTTTAAATGAATCGTTTAATTTGGATAAGGTTTAGATAAGTTTCTAAGATATGTATGTCAGACACATTTTACGATAATAATTTTTTCCTTGAGTAATAAAATATTAAATAATATAAAATAGTAAACCGGTAACGTGGCTTTGTTATCTTGTGTATTGTTAAGAGATTAAGGTTGTTTGGCTAAGCTTATATGCTCTATAAAATAGTTTATAAGTTGTTTTGAAGCTTATAAGTTTTTCCAATTCGTTTGACAATAATTTGGTCAAACAACTTATAAGCGGTCAAAATAAATTGTTTGACAGTTTATAAGTTGTTTTTAAAAAAAATAGGGTGAGTTGGTGACCTATTTTTTTTAAAAAAAAATTTATTTTAAAATTTTACTTATCCAAAATAGTCTTTTATATTTTCATAAATCACATACATGCCTCAACTTATTAAATATTAAATATTTTTTAAAAATGAAATTTTCAAAGAATATTAATTTTTTAAAATTAAAATATGAAATATTTTTATTTTTTGTAATATAGGTTTAATATTTATGATAAAATTTTAAAACTATTTTTAAATAACACTCATATTATTATACTCTTTTTGATAATTTTGATAATAAAATGATCTTATAATATTAAAATCTTTAGAAACGTATTTTTAAAATAAATTGTGACTGCCTCTTAGAGTTTATAAGTTGTTTTTAATAAGTTTATATACATCATTTGACTTATAATACCCACAAAAAGGGAGGATTACAATATTTTGTTTTCAGTGACTTGTCACAGGCTCAAGGTTATATTGATCAGTATTAAAAACGAGTCAAACATCGGACTACTTTCTAATCTAACGGTTATGACCCTAACCAAACAGGGCCTAGATTAATAATCTATTACATGTGTATACGGGTATATATATATATAGATTATATTTTTGTATACGGGTATATATATTATATGTGTATGCGAGGAAAATTATATTTTTGTATCATAGTTTTGCTAAGCTACTGGGCCCAAAGTAAGGCCCAACAGGATTCCATCCGTTTGTAAATTGTAACCGTTAAATTGGCCGGTAAATATCCGATTTTGCGCGCAATCACTTCCTCCGGCTGGATAACTTATTTATAATGCTCGTGTCTGTGAACTCGAACCAGCCATGGAACTCCACCGTCCCAATTCTTGATTTTGCTTCAAAATGCAAAACCCAGATGGAAATAAGCCAAATTCATGCAAGTTTAATCGTCACTGGGAATATGTACAACCAGCCATTGATATCAAAAATAGTTCTTGGTTCCGCATTCTCCAAACACAAGCCTGTCGTTAACTTTTCAAGACACCTGTTTTTTGAGAAGGATTACAAGGATTCCTTTATGTGGAATGCCATTATCAAGTCATTTTCGCATGGGGACGAGCCTGAGTACGCGTTCAATGTGTTTGCCTTGATGCTTGTGAGTGGGGTTCTGGCGGATGAGTATTCCTTTTCTTTGGTTTTAAAGTCATGTGCAAGATTGGGTTTATCAAATAAAGGATTACAGATTCATGGGTTGATGTCGAAGTTTGATTTTAGGTCGGATGTGTTTTTGCAGAATTGTTTGATTTGCATGTACGTAAAATGTGGGTACATTCACTTGGGGAAGAAGGTGTTTGATGAAATGCTTATTAGAGACTCTTTTTCGTATAACTTGATGATTGATGGTTATGTCAAACACGGGATGGTGACCCTAGCTCGTCAGTTGTTTGATTTAATGCCAATGGAAATGAAGAATTTGATCACTTGGAACACAATGATTAGTGGGTATGTGAAATTGGAAGATGGTTACGAGTTTGCTTGGGAATTATTTGATAAAATGCCTGAAAAGGACTTGGTTTCTTGGAATCTGATGATTGATTGTTGTGCAAAGAATGGGAGGATTGAAATGGCTGGCACATTGTTTCAAAGAATGCCGAAAAGGGATGAGGTCACTTGGGCTAGCATGGTCGATGGGTATGCAAAAATGGGCAAAATTGAAGATGCTAGGAAATTTTTTGATGCTATGCCTCGAAGGGATGTGATTTCTTGCAACGCAATGATGGCTGGGTATGTTAACAATGGATGTTGCGTGGAAGCTATGAAAGTGTTTCATGATATGTTAAGTGTGAGTGGTTGTGATCTGGCTCCTGATAGCGTGACTTTGTTAACTGCTTTATCAGCAACTACACAGTTGGGTGATGTGGATGAAGGGATTGGAATCCATCATTACATGGAGGAACATGGGTTTGCCGTCAGTGGAAGACTCGGTGTTGCTCTAATTGACATGTATGCTAAGTGTGGCAGCATAGAGCAAGCTCTGGACATCTTTGAGGGTGTTATCCAAGAACAAAACATCGATCACTGGAATGCCATGATTGGTGGATTGGCTATTCATGGAATGGGTGATTTAGCTTTTGATCTGTTCATTGAAATGGAAAGATTTTCCATAAAACCAGATGACATCACGTTTATCACAATCTTGAATGCTTGTGGACATTCCGGAATGGTCAAGGAAGGTATCATTTGCTTCGAGGCAATGAGAAAATCGCACAACATAGTGCCTAATCTCCAGCATTATGGGTGCTTGGTTGATATTCTTAGCAGAGCAGGGCGCGTAGAAGAAGCTGTAAGTATCGTCAAGCACATGCCAATTGAGCCAAATGACGTAATTTGGCGAACGCTGCTGAGTGCATGCAACAATCAAGAAAATTTTGAGCTTGGAGTGCCAATTGCTAAGCATTTAATTGGAATTGATTCGGAAAACTCTAGTTCATACATACTTCTATCAAATTTGTATGCCCAGTCTGGTTCATGGGAATATGTTAGAAGAGTTAGAAACATGATGAAAGAAAGGAAAGTAAATAAGATTCCAGGTCGCAGCTGGATTGAGTTTGATGGAACAGTGCACGAATTCTTTGCGGGAAATACGGATATTCATCAAGTAAAGGAAATTTGCTTGTCGTTTGGTGGCTTGCCACAAATTGCATCTGTAACACCCGAAAATTTTAATACGTAAATCCGCATGCATAATTAGGAGAAATTAATTTTAAAATAAGGGTTAAATAAATTTATGTGTTATTATGTGATTTATATGCATGATTTAATTTATTTAAGCATTTAACCCATAATTAGTGATTTTATGATTTTTAGTATTTTAAATATTTGATCGCGTAGACGGGACCGTGGACGGACGAGATGACAACTTTCCACCCAAATGATTTTATGAGCCTTTTTAGAGCCCTAAAATATTATTTTGAGTTTTATTATCTCAAAATTTTTAGTATTTGATTTTATATAATTTTAGGAGTCCTTTTTATCCAAAATTAGCCAAGATAATGACTTTTAATCACTTTTAAAAATTCCCTTAATTTTAATTTCGGGATTTTTATTAATGTTTCAGATTTTTTAAATATTTCTTTTAGAGTTTTGTGATAAGTTATATTTTATCTATATGTTTAATATCCTTAATAATATATTAATTACCCTATTTTCTTAAATATCAAAACCTAGACTAAGTCTAACCCTAAACCCCACACACACGCCTCCCTTCACCATTAGCCGACCCATTCCCCTCCATATTCATCTTCTTCACCTAGCAATCCTTGAAGAACTCCATAGCTCGTTTTTGAAGGTTCAAGGCTTGTCGTCATCGCCCGTCGTCCCGGAGTCGTTCACGCGGTCTAGCTTCGTTTTAAAAATCAAAGGCATGTCTAAAACTTTTATTTGACCACCATATAAGCTACTATTCATGCATGATATTTTTATTTCAGAATTATTCATGAATATTTCGGATTCTATGGGAGTTTTGGTTGCTTGTTGCATAATTTGGTGGACACATGGTCATACTCACGTTTTTTAACCAACATGGTTCGGTCCAGAGGTTGTGGCTCGGTCAAGGGGTGTCCTAGGGTGCCTAGGGTCGAGCTGGGTCCAGTGGTTCGAGCCATGCATGGCCAGGAGAGGAGCTGGTTCAGAACAGGTCCTAGGGTGCGCAGGTTGAGCGATGTTGGGAGATTGGGTCGTTCTCGGTCCATAAGGCGTGTTTTAGACTGATTCCAGTTGGGTTAGAACCACAAGACATAGGGGAAGGTAATCCAAGTTGTGCTCCGGCCAGTGGTGGCCGGAGCTGGGCGGCCGAACGGTCGGAAGTCCGGCGTCGCGCGCAGGACGCGAGCAGATTAAGGGATAGATGGTTTTGCTTCGTTCTCCTTCGTTAGGGATCGGTTTGGGCTGGTTTTTAGCTTGTTGGAAACGTCTTGAAGAGGGCTAGGGGTAGGTGGTGGTGCTCCGGCCAGGGGACGGCCGGAGCACGGCGGCAGCAGCCCCAGAAAGCTGCTGCTCGCACGGTCGAAGGAAAGGAGAGGAGGGGGGAATCGGGTTTGGGGTTCTGGGTGGTTCCGGGTCGGGTCAGGGTAGTGGGTCGGGTCAGTAGGGTCTAGGGTCGGGTCAGGTAGGTCCGGGTCCGGGCTAGGTGGGCCGGGCTCGAGTATTTTAATTTTAAAATGTTTAATGTTTTAATGGGTTTTTGGGTCATTTAATTAGAAATAAAATTATTTGGGCTTCCAAATAATTTTATTTGGGCTTTCAAAATTATTTTTAAGTTAGCCCAATAATTTTTATGGGCTCGTAGGCCCACAGGAATTTTTGGGCCAGTCAGTGGATTTTGGGCCAGTCTAGAGTTTTATTGGGCTTAAGTTAAGTAATTAGGCTTAAATATTTTATTTAGGTCAAGTTAAGTTTAATTAAGTTATTTGGGCTAAAATATGATTATTGGATTTTATTTAAGTTTAATGGGCTTAGAGTGAGTGACCAGCAGTCTGGACCAATCCATGAAAATAAACTAAGTCCGGAATATATATTTAATTATTTTTATGCATGAAGTTTATTTTAAGTAAAAGTATATTTATTATTAAAATTAATTAAATATATATTACGGACATATTTTAAGTGCATGCATACATGAAATATTTTATGATGTGTTTATGATTAAGAATTGAGCATGAAAATATTTTTATGGAAATTGAAGT
Source organism: Henckelia pumila (assembly GCF_033568475.1). Lineage (NCBI taxonomy): Eukaryota > Viridiplantae > Streptophyta > Magnoliopsida > Lamiales > Gesneriaceae > Henckelia > Henckelia pumila. The sequence continues at coordinate 12,568,505 of NC_133121.1, forward strand.
GATGTGACAGCATAGAAGTGGTTTTACCACTGACACAGAGGTAGTTCTACTACCGGCATAGAAGTGGTTTTACCACTGGCACAGAGGTAGTTTACTACCAGCATAGAGGTGGATTTATCCACCGCCACGTACGATGGTTCTTTAGACTGATCAGTCGGCACAGTTATTAGTCACATTCATGGATATGACCATACACAGTTTTTATGTTTATGACATGCTCAATTATGTTATGTATGATGAAGAAAGTTATGTTATGTATAAGATTTATGATTCAGCATTTATGTTATGAAAAATGTTTCCATGCATGCTCATATACATGTATATGTATTAGTATTTACGTGATGCATTATTTTAACTCTTGTTATAAAGGATTAGACATGTTGAGCCTCTAGGCTCACTACGCTTATATGGTGCAGGTGAGTATGATGTAGCTCCTACCGGTGGCGAGGACGTATGAGCGAGCATGGCAGTGGCCCCGTGACCGTCGCAGTTATTTAGTCTATTATGATGAAATTCTGAAACATGTTTTATTTTATTATTGTTCCGCATATGAGATTTTTCAGCAGCATTGTTTATCATTTTAAATTGATGCAAGAAACATTTTAAGGATTTATTTATTTATTTAATATTTTTCAGGTTATTTAAGAAATATATGTTATTTTTATATACATATATGTATGGGCGTATATGTATAGTATTATTTAAAAAAAAAAAGTTTTTCCGCATTTTATTAGTATTAGGCGTTTCAATTGGTATCAGAGCACGGTCCTCGGAGGGTGTCCATCTGCCACGTGAAGCTCAGAAATCCTGCTACTGGTCTGTAAGTTTTAAATGTTTTATTATGATTTATCAGGAGCATATGTTATGACTTAAGACTTTATGTTATCAAAGTTTTAAAATACTTAGTTATGCATTGCGATTTACGTGACTTTGGGATATTGAAACTTGAAAACTAGATAACTAATCGTGGAGTTAGTAAACTAGAATTTTGAGGGACTTCGTTATTAGATTTTGATCAGTCGAATTTCGAGGACGAAATTCAATTTAAGGGGGGGAGAATTGTAACACCCGAAAATTTTAATACGTAAATCCGCATGCATAATTAGGAGAAATTAATTTTAAAATAAGGGTTAAATAAATTTATGTGTTATTATGTGATTTATATGCATGATTTAATTTATTTAAGCATTTAACCCATAATTAGTGATTTTATGATTTTTAGTATTTTAAATATTTGATCGCGTAGACGGGACCGTGGACGGACGAGATGACAACTTTCCACCCAAATGATTTTATGAGCCTTTTTAGAGCCCTAAAATATTATTTTGAGTTTTATTATCTCAAAATTTTTAGTATTTGATTTTATATAATTTTAGGAGTCCTTTTTATCCAAAATTAGCCAAGATAATGACTTTTAATCACTTTTAAAAATTCCCTTAATTTTAATTTCGGGATTTTTATTAATGTTTCAGATTTTTTAAATATTTCTTTTAGAGTTTTGTGATAAGTTATATTTTATCTATATGTTTAATATCCTTAATAATATATTAATTACCCTATTTTCTTAAATATCAAAACCTAGACTAAGTCTAACCCTAAACCCCACACACACACGCCTCCCTTCACCATTAGCCGACCCATTCCCCTCCATATTCATCTTCTTCACCTAGCAATCCTTGAAGAACTCCATAGCTCGTTTTTGAAGGTTCAAGGCTTGTCGTCATCGCCCGTCGTGCCGGAGTCGTTCACGCGGTCTAGCTTCGTTTTAAAAATCAAAGGCATGTCTAAAACTTTTATTTGACCACCATATAAGCTACTATTCATGCATGATATTTTTATTTCAGAATTATTCATGAATATTTCGGATTCTATGGGAGTTTTGGTTGCTTGTTGCATAATTTGGTGGACACATGGTCATACTCACGTTTTTTAACCAACATGGTTCGGTCCAGAGGTTGTGGCTCGGTCAAGGGGTGTCCTAGGGTGCCTAGGGTCGAGCTGGGTCCAGTGGTTCGAGCCATGCATGGCCAGGAGAGGAGCTGGTTCAGAACAGGTCCTAGGGTGCGCAGGTTGAGCGATGTTGGGAGATTGGGTCGTTCTCGGTCCATAAGGCGTGTTTTAGACTGATTCCAGTTGGGTTAGAACCACAAGACATAGGGGAAGGTAATCCAAGTTGTGCTCCGGCCAGTGGTGGCCGGATCTGGGCGGCCGAACGGTCGGAAGTCCGGCGTCGCGCGCAGGACGCGAGCAGATTAAGGGATAGATGGTTTTGCTTCGTTCTCCTTCGTTAGGGATCGGTTTGGGCTGGTTTTTAGCTTGTTGGAAACGTCTTGAAGAGGGCTAGGGGTAGGTGGTGGTGCTCCGGCCAGGGGACGGCCGGAGCACGGCGGCAGCAGCCCCAGAAAGCTGCTGCTCGCACGGTCGAAGGAAAGGAGAGGAGGGGGGAATCGGGTTTGGGGTTCTGGGTGGTTCCGGGTCGGGTCAGGGTAGTGGGTCGGGTCAGTAGGGTCTAGGGTCGGGTCAGGTAGGTCCGGGTCCGGGCTAGGTGGGCCGGGCTCGAGTATTTTAATTTTAAAATGTTTAATGTTTTAATGGGTTTTTGGGTCATTTAATTAGAAATAAAATTATTTGGGCTTCCAAATAATTTTATTTGGGCTTTCAAAATTATTTTTAAGTTAGCCCAATAATTTTTATGGGCTCGTAGGCCCACAGGAATTTTTGGGCCAGTCAGTGGATTTTGGGCCAGTCTAGAGTTTTATTGGGCTTAAGTTAAGTAATTAGGCTTAAATATTTTATTTAGGTCAAGTTAAGTTTAATTAAGTTATTTGGGCTAAAATATGATTATTGGATTTTATTTAAGTTTAATGGGCTTAGAGTGAGTGACCAGCAGTCTGGACCAATCCATGAAAATAAACTAAGTCCGGAATATATATTTAATTATTTTTATGCATGAAGTTTATTTTAAGTAAAAGTATATTTATTATTAAAATTAATTAAATATATATTACGGACATATTTTAAGTGCATGCATACATGAAATATTTTATGATGTGTTTATGATTAAGAATTGAGCATGAAAATATTTTTATGGAAATTGAAGTGATGTGACAGCATAGAAGTGGTTTTACCACTGACACAGAGGTAGTTCTACTACCGGCATAGAAGTGGTTTTACCACTGGCACAGAGGTAGTTTACTACCAGCATAGAGGTGGATTTATCCACCGCCACGTACGATGGTTCTTTAGACTGATCAGTCGGCACAGTTATTAGTCACATTCATGGATATGACCATACACAGTTTTTATGTTTATGACATGCTCAATTATGTTATGTATGATGAAGAAAGTTATGTTATGTATAAGATTTATGATTCAGCATTTATGTTATGAAAAATGTTTCCATGCATGCTCATATACATGTATATGTATTAGTATTTACGTGATGCATTATTTTAACTCTTGTTATAAAGGATTAGACATGTTGAGCCTCTAGGCTCACTACGCTTATATGGTGCAGGTGAGTATGATGTAGCTCCTACCGGTGGCGAGGACGTATGAGCGAGCATGGCAGTGGCCCCGTGACCGTCGCAGTTATTTAGTCTATTATGATGAAATTCTGAAACATGTTTTATTTTATTATTGTTCCGCATATGAGATTTTTCAGCAGCATTGTTTATCATTTTAAATTGATGCAAGAAACATTTTAAGGATTTATTTATTTATTTAATATTTTTCAGGTTATTTAAGAAATATATGTTATTTTTATATACATATATGTATGGGCGTATATGTATAGTATTATTTAAAAAAAAAAAGTTTTTCCGCATTTTATTAGTATTAGGCGTTTCAGCATCTGCTGGCAATGAGCATATAGTCCTAAAGTAAAGATGGGCTATCATATATCTCCTTGATGATGTAGTTTTACGGATACTTGGACAAATATCCGGAACAGAAGTCATTTTTGTAACTCCTTGTATATTTTCTCTAGATAGTTGCGGTGTATTGTGACATCTAACATATTCCAAGAAGCCTCTGAAATTGCGGAAAAGCTCGACCCTCGTTCTGTCTTGGACAAAAGAGGTGATCCGTGAGCCATCGATCTTGGAGTCATGACCACTGAAGGTATAGCATCAAGTGTAATTATTGTAGTTGAAATGTCTGTATTTTTTTTGTCTCTGTATGGGACCTAAAGAATTTATATATTCAACAGAGTGCTATGTGGAAAAGGCAATTCTATGGAATGTATCAAATTTACTCTCGACTCCTCCGTTATGCAAGTCCATTAAAATCAGTTTTAATAATCTAGTATTAATAATAATAATAATATCATAAAACTAAAGAACTCATGCTCCCCAAATGGCACAGATCATATATTGGCAAAAAAATAAAAGCTTTCAGTCTCTTATATTTCACGTTGTTTGGTAAACTTAAAATTCAAAGGGCATTGTGAATCAAAAATTTTCGAATATGGGCTATGAATTGAAAATATTGGCAAGATAAATTTGATCGGTCTTATAGAATATTGATATTGTGAGCGACATGCAGGGAAGGATCACAGTACCAAAAATAAAATATCGTATCGAAAATTACAGTATAAGAAAATATATATCGGTATTGTACCGAAACTTTCGATATACTTAGACAATTTTTTATACATATTCCTACTATACCGATTACATTAAAATTTGCGATATATCGAGGTTTCGGTTCAATATCGATATATACTATTCCATACCACATTATATAGTTTTAAATTTATATATATTTTCAGTATTTCGATATATAGCAAAATTTTCAAATTCATACTATATTGAAATCTTTGATATATTAAAATTGCGATAAATTCGATACTTTTGCAACTCGATAATGTACCAAAAATATAAGTATCTTTAATCATCCCTAGTTGCAGGCTCTCGCCTCTAATTTTTTCTTTTTCAATAAAACAAAAATAAAAATAAACTTTTCCAACCAGGGTCTTTAAATTTCGAATAAAACCGAAAAAATCGTAAATCCAAATCGGAAAAATAAAACATTGAACCGAACCGAAAATCGTATTTTTTAATTCGAATATAAATCTTAAAACCGAAGTTTATTTGGTTCGATTTTGAATGATATATGTCAAAACCAAACCGACCAAAAAAACTGAAATTACATTAAATTAATAATTTTATTTATATTTGTATTTATTATATATGTTATGAGATGATATTTAATGAATGAATAATCATTTTGAATAATTCTAGTTGATTTTTTATGTAATTCATTGTTGTTTTTGTAATTCATAGTAGATTAATTGATGATTATTTAATGTAATTTTTAGTTGATTTTTGTTTATGTAATTCATTTAAATTTTATTTTTAAAAGTTTTACTAAGAAATCATTTAAAAAGATAGCATAATATATCTTACAATAGGGGGTGTTATTTACACTCCACTTATTGTTAAATACACTACATTTTTAAATTTTATACTCAAAATTTACTTTGATACCCTTTAATTGATTGTATTTAATTTCGGTAATTCATTTATAGTCTCCATTCTTAAAATAAGTTACAAAATATATATTTAAATTTGTTACTCACATTAAATAAAGAAAGATACACACAAAATTTGTTAAAAAAACTATTACTTTCTTTCATCTTAATTTCTGTTTTAATTCACATTTCTCGTGCTTATTTTAAATATTTTTTTAATTACGTGTTATCTTATTTTTGGTAAAAATTACATATTTTCTTAGTTTTTGGCATAAACTAAATTTTTTTCGGTTAATCATAATATCTTATAAAAGAGATATATTACTGACAAATTTTTATTTTAAAATAAAATATTATTGATTAAATTTATAATTAATATATGTGTGTATTAACATTATTTAAATAAAAAACTAAAAAAGGCATAAATTAATTTAATATATAATTTTTATCTACATAGATTCAAATAATATATATGTATCTGGTAGAAATCAGGTTTATAATAGCTATAAGGACACATATATAAATATATATGTATATAAAAAATCTTAATTTGATATAAAAATGTTAAGATATTTTGTATTTTATCTCAAATTTAATATGAATAAATAAATTTTACATCCCAATTGTTTATATATTTTTGTAAAAATAATTGTCAAATATTTTGTATAAGAATTCTAAAACTTGGGATAAAATATAAATAATATTAAATCTTATTTTTATTTAAAAGTTCTTATACATACTAAAATTGTAGATTTTTTTTATAAATATTGATTTTATTTTTTTGAATTAAAATTTAATTGTTGACCTACAAAAGTATTGTATTTGAGTTTCTCAAGGTAGATTAAAATTTAAATGTGCTGCATTCAAGGGCCCAATTTTTTTTTTTCATTTAAGATGTTCATGTGAACATCTCAAATGCAAAAAAATGTGGGTCGTTGGATGCCCGAATGAGGCAGCATAGACTAAACCGTTACTGTTAGGAATCAATCCGAAAGTGTTTTGATATTCCGAGAATTCACCACGCAAGCAAACAAGAACAATAATCCCAGAAAACAGATAAAACCAACGCACACAGATCAAACTCAACACTCACGCGAAAACAAATAAACGACACAATTATTTACGTGATTCGGCAAAGATTTGTCTACGTCCACGGGATAACAACACAACCACTTGTTATTTAATCACCAACAGAACAATCCAAGCTCATTCAACAGAGCTTATTACAGAGATAGACCAAAAAATTTTTAATGCTAGATACAGACACGATTCAATCTTTTAATTCTTGAATATTCCCGTCACAATCTGCGCCCAAGTTTTCTCCTCCGAAATCTCTCTTTTCTTCTCCCTCAATATATTCTGAAGAATTTGATTTTCTGTTATGTTCGTTGCGGTCAGCTTCCATTTGCTTATATAGAGAAATCACCGACTTTCATCTTGGGCTTTAGGTCAACAGTAACTTACGGCCCAGTTATAAAGTCAACATGGTCTAACCCGATAAGTCTTCTCACATCAGTTTGATCTGCTCTTGTACTTCGTTTTGCTTTGATCTGCCTTCAAGGTTACAGCTTCTTGGACACTTCATCTGACTTCTAACCAAGTCACAGTACTTGAGCAATCGATCTGCATGAACTCATTCGAGGACTCATCTGACCATCACTTCGATCTGATCCCAGTATTCGATCTGGACCATGAATTCATCTGATCATTGAATTCATCTGATGTAAGGACCCGATTTTACTCTATTAATTAATTTGTGTGTTAAAAATATGTATTTATAAATATCGATTTATAGACGATATTAAATTGCATATTTGATTTATAAATCACACAGGAGTTGAAATAACTCAAACCGGGTCAAGTTTTAACCCCGAATGAATAAAATAAGACACACATTAAACCAATACATATCTAATTACTATATACGGATATATATTCTATTTCTCTCTCCTCGGTATTCATCATCGTCTTCCTTGTTCTTTTCTTTTCCAAAATTTTCCTATCGCTTCAAATCGCCGTAACTTTTCCGTCGGTTATCGATTTTTGAAAGTAAATATAGTTTCGGAATCCTCGCGACGAGAGCTATCTTTCGGTACCCATATTTCATATTTTTATTGAAATTTCCGAAAACCCGTCGCACCAGTCGCCGTCGTTCGCCGCCGTTCGCCGCCGCCGATCGTCGCCGGAGTTTAGGGGTAGGTTGTGTTAGTTGTTTAACCCTTTAATTCCAAGCTTTGAGGTATAATTTTGAATTTAGGGTTTCGAATTTTGGGTATTTCGATTCAATTGACATCCGATAATTGATATTTGATTTATTATTGGTTGTAGGTATTATATCGAAGTCGATTGAAGGTATTCGATATTTTTCAGAATTTATTTGGGATTTATTTCGAATTTTCAGATTTTTTTATATTGGGGATTTTCGAATTTAAGTGTTGATTATTCATTAATTGAGTGTTTAGATGCTCTAGAACATATAAATGCGAATTTTCGAAATTTGTAGGAATTTTCGGAAAATTCAGATTGTTCTACTTGGGGTATTTTGACTTTTAGAGTCGTATATTCGATATTTGGTCATTGATAGGATGTTTTAATATGAAATATGAATTTTAGGATTTATGAGCACTTTTTTTGGAATTACAGATTCTGAAAATTTGGGATTGGAATATCCGAGAAATACTTGAGATATTTCTGTGGTAATTAAGTGTCGGTTGAGGTACGTATGAGCTGTTTATATTACGACGCCTATAATGACATGTAATGATATTAAGTATTTTGTAATGAGTGATAATGTGTTTTATGTGCTTACGTGGATTATATGATTTCATTCACTCATTTACAAGTTTACATAGCACGTTGAGCCTTGACTCCTTTGATTGCTATTGATATTGATCTCTTGAGATATATTGAGTCATCATGGAGCGAGTGACATTGTTTTAGTGCACTCCTGAGATAGCATGAGGCACGGACAGGTAGCTCCTGTTGCCCTCCGATGCTACGTACGACACTCCTGATGATAGCATGAGGCTGGACGGGTCGCTCCTGTCACCCTCCGATGCTACGTGTATGGATTAGCAGTGATGATTCGAGGTCTGCTGCGTTCCTGGCACGGGTGGCCACTGAGTTTATTGTGATACGATTATTTGGACTCCTTTTGGTATCCCTTATTTCATTGATACCTGTCACGCATTACATTGCATTTCATTGCATTGTACTTGATTTTATTCATGTTAGTTATATTTGTCGTAATTTTTATAGTTCGTCGTACTGGGGTCCGATCCCTGTTTTCTTTTTATGCTGTGGTTGTTTGTGATTCTATAGCAGGTTATCCAGGGGGATTTGACGCATCTGGTGGAGCGTCATCTAGTGGTACCCAGTGAAGCGAGCGTGGAGTCGAGTTCCCAGATATATGTATATATATCAGTTTAGCGAGTTTTATATTTGCCGGGATGATGCCCTGTGTATCTGTATAAATAGTTTTGGACCTTGTTTTGAATTGTTATTTGTGTGATCGAGCCTTGCCGGCTCTGCATGTGTTTAGTCCTGGCCAGTGCGGCTATAGATTTGTAAATTGGAGTTGTGACTCTATTTTCGAGTATATATTGCTGGTTGTGTTGTACAGGTTTTTGGGATGTCCTATTTACGAATAGGTCATGCCGAAATTTCTGTAGGCCCAAACGCAAATTTTTAACTCGTTTTCGCTGTTTACATTAATTAATCCTGGTTGTTTGATCATTAAATATTAAATCAGGACACGGGCCCTTTCATTTGGTATCAGAGCGTATACTAGGATATGCTCGAATTAGAGTATAGGACACTCGAGTTTAGACACTACCAAACTGGTTGCGTATGTGTGTGACTACTTGTTCTTACGTGACTTACTTGTGGTGTTTATTTTTGAACGTATTTGTTAGAACCAGTAGTTCTTGGCTTTAAAATTAGTTTATGAATTCATATTAGGACTCTGAGTTCCTATCATAGTTTTCTGTTTGTTAAGTTATTTTTGCCTGTATTTAAATCCTTGTGTCTTGTAGAATGGCACCAGGAGGAAGAGGTAGAAAAGGGAAGGAAGTTGTAGAAGAGTCTGCAGCGGAAAATGTTAGAAATTTTGATGATATTGTCAGGGGAAGACGTGGTCGACCAGCTGTTCAGCCTCCGAAAGATGTGGAATTAGAGATGGAACAACAACCACGGGTAAATCCTGACAAAGGAAAAGCGATTCAGGCTGAGGCTGATCCAGTAGCCCAATTGACTGAGAAAATGGGAGGAATAAGATTAATAATTTCTCAATTTCAGGAGTTGCGTTCGCAAAAGTTCTTTGGCAATGAAGGAAGTGAGAAAGCTGCTAGTTGGTTGAAAAGTCTCAACAATATGTTTAATGGACTAGAATATCCTGATGACATTCGACTGAAGTTAGTTCCTTTTCAGCTGAAAGACCGAGCGCAACTGTGGTGGGAAACGACAGCAGAAACACTTTCTGATTCTGGTGAAAAGATCACATGGGAAGTATTTTGTAAGCAGTTTGCACAAGAATATGCACCACCATCTTATTATTCTGCTAAAGAAGATGAATTTAATCTGTTGGTGCAAGGCAATAAATCTGTTGCTGAATATGCTTCTCAATTTTCTGCTTTTTTGTCTTATGTCCCACATGTTGCAAAGAATGATCGGTCAAAGCTTTCACATTTTCTGAAGGGGCTTACACGAACTATCCACACGCTGGTGACTACTGTAACTCCATCAACTTATATGAAAGCAGTAGAAAAGGCAAAGAAGATTGAAGCCAGTCTACTCAGGGGTGAACCACAATCAATCCCAGCATCTGTTCCTCAAGGAGCTGGAACCAGTTCACAGACACCAATGGGTTTACCTTCATATCAGCCTATTCAATCTTCTCAGCAAGCGAAAAGGCCTTGGTTTAAAGCTAAGGGGAAACCATTTAAAAAGAAACAGTAGTCTAGTTCATCGAGTTCCAGTGGTAGTCGTGCAGAAAGTTCAGTTGGATCGTCTGGTAGGGTATACTGTGACAGATGTGGTGGTAAGCATTTGAGTGCACATTGTACAGGATTTCCAGGAACTTGTTATACTTGTGGGCAGGCTGGACATTCGTCTCGAGTATGTCCAAATGCTGGAAGACAGCAATTTCAGCCACAACAGTTTGGCCAGTTTCCTGGACGACCATCATTCAGACCATATGCTCCTGTACCACAGTTTGCTTCTACACAGTCTTATATTCCAGTACAGTCCACTCAGCAGCCTAGGTATCCATCTCCTCAGAGTCAGCAGCGTTTCCCAGGTCCACAGCAGGCTCAAGTCCATGCTATGACTCAGGATCAGGCACAAGATGCACCTGGGGGAGTTATTGCAGGTATTTGTTATATTTTTGAGTATCCTGCACGTATCTTGATAGACACAGGAGCATCTCATTCATTTTTATCTGTTACATTTGCTGATGAGCATGAGATTGCTTTTACCCCGTTATTGGATACTGTGTCTGTTGCTACTCCTGCTGGTGTTTTCTTGATGTCTAATGAGATAGTTTTGAATTGTGTGATTAGATTTGAGGATAAGATAATGATAACCAATCTAATCAAACTAGCTATGTCTGATTTTGACTGTATCTTGGGTATGGATACACTGATGAATTATAGAGCTACTGTTGATTGTTTTCATGGCATTGTGAGATTTAGACCGTATTATGGCAATAAGTGGAATTTTTATGGTAGTGATTCACAATCTCGCATTCCATTAGTATCGGCAATGGAAATGTTTAGATTATTGTCGATAGGAAATGAAGGATTTATGATTTATGCTCTAGATGCGACGAAGGAAGAGAAATTGAAAGTTTCAGATATTCCTGTCGTTAAGGATTTTCTTGATGTATTTCCTGATGAGATTCCGGGTTTTCCGCCTCAAAGGGAAATAGATCTTAGCATTGAATTAATGCCAGGGACAAGTCCTATTTTTCGAGCCCCATATCGATTAGCTCCAGCAGAATTGAAAGAACTCAAGACGCAATTGCAAGATTTGCTGGAAAAAGGTTATATTAGACCAAGTGTATCACCTTTGGGTGCTCCAGTCTTGTTTGTGAAGAAGAAAGACGGAACGATGAGAATGTGCATCGATTATCGGCAATTGAATCAGGCTACTGTGAAGAATAAGTATCCTTTACCACGAATTGATGACTTGTTTGATCAGTTGCAGGGTACATCTGTATATTCTAAAATTGATCTTCGTTCCGGATATCATCAACTTCGAGTTCGAGAGGAAGATGTTTCCAAGACAGCATTTCGAACGCGTTACGGACATTATGAATTCTTAGTTGTGCCTTTCGGGTTGACTAATGCTCCAGCGGTTTTTATGGATTTAATGAATCGTGTGTTTCGGGAATTCATAGATCGATTTTTTATCGTTTTCATTGATGACATTTTGATTTATTCTAAGTCAAGAAAGGAGCATAAAGAACATTTGACATTAGTACTTCAGAAACTCAGAACATCACAATTATATGCTAAGTTTTCGAAGTGTGAATTTTGGCTGGACAGAGTATTATTTCTAGGACATGTGATATCAGCACAAGGAGTATCTGTCGATCCTAGTAAAATTGAAGTTGTTCTTAATTGGTCCAGACCAACCAATGTCTCTGAGATTCGTAGTTTTTTGGGTTTGGCTGGATATTATAGGCGTTTCATCAAGGTATTTTCTGAAATAGCTAGGCCTATGACTATATTAACGCAAAAAGATCGACGTTTTGTGTGGACTGAGGAATGTGAAGCTAGTTTTCAGACTTTGAAAGAGAAATTGACTACGGCTCCAGTACTAGCATTACCTTCAGGCTCAGGTGGATTTGTTGTCTGTACAGATGCTTCTTTGAATGGACTGGATTGTGTTTTGATGCAAAATGAACGCGTGATTGCGTATGCATCTCGTCAATTGAAACCACATGAGACTCGTTATCCAGTTCATGATTTAGAATTGGCTGCCATTGTGCATGCATTGAAAATATGGCGTCATTATCTGTACGGTGAGAAGTTTGTGATTTATTCTGATCATAAGAGTCTGAAATATTTATTCACACAGTCTGATTTGAATATGAGACAACGTCGATGGTTGGAACTGCTTAAGGATTTTGACTGTGATATTCAATACCAGCCAGGAAACGTGAATCAAGTTGCAGATGCTTTGAGCAGAAAAGTTCATACTAAGATGTTGGCATCTTTAACTATTTCTAAAGTTCATGAGCATTTGAGAACTTCAGGATGGACTTATCGAGCTAAAGGTAATCATTTCATAGTTTCATCTATTCAAGTTGAACCACGAATAATTTCAAAAATCAAAGCAGCACAAAAGACTGATCCATATATTCATCACTTGAAAGAATTAACTCCAGCTGGTCAGTCAGGGAAATTTCTTGTTGCTTCTGATGGATGTTTGCGTTATAATGGTAGACTTGTGGTTCCGAATTTGATAGATTTGAAAGACGATATACTACGAGAAGCTCATTGTAGTCGACATAGTGTACATCCTGGAATTAGAAAGATGTATCATATCTTGAAAGCCCATTACTGGTGGGAAGGTATGAAGAATGATATTTCTGATTTTGTGGCTAAGTGTTTGACGTGTCAACAAGTTAAGGCTGAAAGAATGAGACCAGGTGGTATGTTACTTAGTCTTGAAGTACCACAGTGGAATTGGGAACACATTACTATGGATTTCATGACACACCTACCTCGATCTAATCGTGGTTGTGATGCCATTTGGGTTATTGTGGATAGATTGTCTAAATCTGCCCATTTTATTCCATATGATCGTACGTGGACATATACGAAAATGGAAAAAATGTACATTGATCAGATAGTGCGATTGCATGGTGTGCCAGTTACTATAGTATCATACCGTGATCCCAGATTTACTTCTAAGTTTTGGTCTAGTTTGCAATCAGCTTTGGGTTCTAAATTGGCCATGAGTACTGCCTATCATCCACAGACAGATGGTCAATCTGAAAGGACTATTCAGACACTTGAAGATTTATTACGAGCTGTTGTGATGGATTTTAGTGGTGGTTGGCAAGAATCTTTAGCTTTGGTGGAATTCTCTTACAATAACAGTTACCAAGTATCTATCGGGATGGCACCATTTGAAGCCTTGTATGGCAGAAAATGTAGATCTTCGATATGTTGGGAAGAAGTAGGAGAACGACAATTGTCAGGACCAGAGTTTATTCAAGAGATGAAAGAAAAAGTTGACCTGATCAGGAAAAGAATGAAAGCAGCCCAGGATCGTCAAGCCAGCTATGCTAATAATAGACGTAGACCTTTAGAATTTCAGGTTGGCGATTTTGTTTTCTTGAAAGTATCACCATTTCGTGGTACTATGAGATTTGGGCGTAAAGGGAAATTAGCTCCTCGTTATATCGGTCCATACGAGATTGTTGAGAAGATTGGTATTTTAGCGTATCGTTTGAACTTGCCGCAGAGTTTGTCTGCGATACATGATGTATTTCACGTATCTATGCTGCGAAAGTATGAACCAGATCCTTCTCATATCTTGAGGGCTGTTGATGTGGAGTTGGATAGTTCCCTTAGCTATGTTGAATATCCAGTGCAGATTCTTGATCGTAAAGAAAAGCAACTGAGGAACAAGACGATTCCTTTGGTTATGGTGGAATGGAATAGACATGGGAGAGAAGAAGCTACATGAGAATTGGAGTCTCGAATGCGTCAAGAATGGCCTCATTTGTTTGACAATGTCATGAATTATGCCATGTACTCTAATTTTCCTATGCACTATCAGTGGTAGATGTTTAACCACTTTGTATATAAGTTTGATGTGTGTTTAATTTCGAGGACGAAATCTTCTTTTTAGAGGGGGAGAAATGTAAGGACCCGATTTTACTCTATTAATTAATTTGTGTGTTAAAAATATGTATTTATAAATATCGGTTTATAGACGATATTAAATTGCATATTTGATTTATAAATCACACAAGAGTTGAAATAACTCAAACCGGGTCAAGTTTTAACCCTGAATGAATAAAATAAGACACACATTAAACCAATACATATCTAATTACTATATACGGATATATATTCTATTTCTCTCTCCTCGGTATTCATCATCGTCTTCCTTGTTCTTTTCTTTTCCAAAATTTTCCTATCGCTTCAAATTGCCGTAACTTTTCCGTCGGTTATCGATTTTCGAAAGTAAATATAGTTCCGGAATCCTCGCGACGAGAGCTATCTTTCGGTACCCATATTTCATATTTTTATTGAAATTTCCGAAAACCCGTCGCACCAGCCGCTGCCGTTCGCCGCCGCCGATCGTCGCCTGAGTTTAGGGGTAGGTTGTGTTAGTTGTTTAACCCTTTAATTCCAAGCTTTGAGGTATAATTTTGAATTTAGAGTTTCGAATTTTGGGTATTTCGATTCAATTGACATCCGATAATTGATATTTGATTTATTATTGGTTGTAGGTATTATATCGAAGTCGATTGAAGGTATTCGATATTTTTCAGAATTTATTTGGGATTTATTTCGAATTTCCAGATTTTTTTATATTGGGGATTTTCGAATTTAAGTGTTGATTATTCATTAATTGAGTGTTTAGATGCTCTAGAACATATAAATGCGAATTTTCGAAATTTGTAGGAATTTCGGAAAATTCAGATTGTTCTACTTGGGGTATTTTGACTTTTAGAGTCGTATATTCGATATTTGGTCATTGATAGGATGTTTTAATATGAAATATGAATTTTAGGATTTATGAGCAATTTTTCTGGAATTACAGATTCTGAAAATTTGGGATTGGAATATCCGAGAAATACTTGAGATATTTCTGTGGTAATTAAGTGTCGGTTGAGGTACGTATGAGCTGTTTATATTACGACGCCTATAATGGCATGTAATGATATTAAGTATTTTGTAATGAGTGATAATGTGTTTTATGTGCTTACGTGGATTATATGATTTCATTCACTCATTTACAAGTTTACATAGCACGTTGAGCCTTGACTCCTTTGATTGCTATTGATATTGATCTCTTGAGATGTATTGAGTCATCATGGAGCGAGTGACATTGTTTTAGTGCACTCCTGAGATAGCATGAGGCACGGACAGGTAGCTCCTGTTGCCCTCCGATGCTACGTACAACACTCCTGATGATAGCATGAGGCTGGACGGGTCGCTCCTGTCACCCTCCGATGCTACGTGTATGGATTAGCAGTGATGATTCGAGGTCTGCTGCGTTCCTGGCACGGGTGGCCACTGAGTTTATTGTGATACGATTATTTGGACTCCTTTTGGTATCCCTTATTTCATTGATACCTGTCACGCATTACATTGCATTTCATTGCATTGTACTTGATTTTATTCATGTCAGTTATATTTGTCGTAATTTTTATAGTTCGTCGTACTGGGGTCCGACCCCTGTTTTCTTTTTATGCTGTGGTTGTTTGTGATTCTATAGCAGGTTATCCAGGGGGATTTGATGCATCTGGTGGAGCGTCATCTAGTGGTACCCAGTGAGGCGAGTGTGGAGTCGAGTTCCCAGATATATGTATATATATCAGTTTAGCGAGTTTTATATTTGTCGGGATGATGCCCTGTGTATCTGTATAAATAGTTTTGGACCTTGTTTTGAATTGTTATTTGTGTGATCGAGCCTTGCCGGCTCTGCATGTGTTTAGTCCTGACCAGTGCGGCTATAGGTTTGTAAATTGGAGTTGTGACTCTATTTTCGAGTATATATTGCTGGTTATGTTGTACAGGTTTTTGGGATGTCCTATTTACGAATAGGTCATGCCGAAATTTCTGTAGGCCCAAACGCAAATTTTTAACTCGTTTTCGCTGTTTACATTAATTAATCCTGGTTGTTTGATCATTAAATATTAAATCAGGACACGGGCTCTTTCATCTGATCTGTACTCTTCGATCCGATCCCTTCTATGTTCTTATTCAATCTGATAGAAACATACTGCAACAGTTACAAAAACAAGATTGTTTATTAATAAATTAATTAAGTAGTGTGGACTATTATTAACACTTTTTGAAATGTAAATAACCCTATCTTTTACAATATATTTATATTATTAATTTTAATAATCGTATCGAAATAACCGACCGAAATAATCGAACCGTTTTGGTAGAAAATCGAACCGAATCAAAGAAAAATGGTAGATACGAATTATATATTTCTAAATCTAAAACCGATAAAAAAACAAAAAAAAAACCAAAAATAAAATCGAACAGGCCGATGAACACCTCTACATTTTATTGTGTCATGTATTATCGATCAAATCGACCAAAGCGAACCATATAAATCGGTCCATTATAATACAAAACCGAATCGAATTGAATTAAAATGGTTTGACTTCGGATTACATTTTTCATATACCGAAAACCAAACCATATTTGAACAAAATAAAATCGAACCGACCGATAAACATTCATGTTTCCAACGCAATAGCAAACGCCAAGGTTTGTTAACCTAACTGACACCAATCTCCCACAATTGGGAGAGGTCAATGTAAACATCAGAAGCTTCGATACTATTCATAGAGTACTACCCCTATGAGTACTATCCCATGAGTAGCATGTAGGGTTCTGATTGACCCAAATCAGTTGGTCCCACATAAAAGCGTGTGGGACCACTGATTTTGGGTCAATTATAAAGAACCACGTTGGCCTGTCCTATGGGTTGAGTCGATGCTACCCGCATGGTAGTGCATTGCGGATGACGTGGCGGTTTATGATTAGTTAAAATTAGTACCCATTAATTTTGACCAATCATAATATTGCACGTCACCCGCAGGGGTACTATCCAATGAACGGCATGTGAACAGCATGTATAAAACCGTAAACACCACCCAATATAAAAAACAAAACACAATAGCAGAGTGCAGACCCGATTCTCCTCAAAACTCAGATTTGGGAACCATCCCGGTCCCCCCATCTCTCTCGAAATTTCTCTCCGGCCGACTATTGCTGCTGCCAGCATCCGCCCGCCGCGAAAACATTTGTACTTGGAATGCTGAGGACATCACTTTTTCCTGGAACTGTATGTGGTAGGCCTTAATTTCTGTGATTCATGTAAGCTGTATGTTTGTATCCATTTGGTTAGAGATCGACTGGTTCCTTGAGGGACGCCTGTCGCGTTATTTTATACTCTTGCACAGACAAATTTCATGATTTTGAACTGTTGATAAAATATTTTTTATGGCCTTTTAGGATCATATGAAACCTGATAAAATTTCTATCACTGGAAGCTCTCTTGAGCTTCAACTTGTTCCGTTGCTTTCTTATTGATATTAGATTATGAACAATATTTTGCTCACTCGCAGTTATCATCCGTACCAACTGTGAGCATTAGAGGACAAACCCATCTGAAAGCATCTATGACAAAATTGGAGCTCTCAGTTACACGTCCTGATGATTGGCATCTTCATCTTCGGGATGGTGAACTTCTTGAAGCAGTTGTCTCTCACAGGTGAAATCAACTTCGTCGACTATATTTTTATTATTTTCACTTTATTTTTCTCTTACCTATTTTTTTTATTGTATGTTTTTATTTTCAACTTCTATGTTTTGTCCTCCTATTTGTTTCTGAGTCCATTTCTTGTTTCTGATTAGCTATTCAACTTTTTCTTAACATTATTATGCACGCAGTTCACGACATTTCGGAAGGGCCATAATCATGCCAAACTTGAAACCACCTATCACCACTACAGCAGCAGCTGTGGCGTATCGCCATTCGATTTTGAAAGCTTTGCCAGCAAATTGTGACTTCACTCCCCTGATGACTCTTTACCTGACCGATACAACTGTTCCAAATGAGATCAAACTAGCTAGTAAGTTTGACAATAGATATACTTTTTAGAGCACATTCACGCACAAACGTGACAAAACACCTCATGTTTCTCATGTTCGAATAAGGACAAACAAATAATTTTTGAAACGACTTCTTTGTGGGCCAGAGCTTTTGGGGGAAACGGGATTAGTGTGGGTAGTACCGAGATCCACGCAAGATCTTCTCGCATCAAATCTTGGACCTCTTTTGGGAAAGAGGGGGTTGTGGACAGTAGCAGTTCATTGTATTTGTTGGTCAAGTTGGAACGTAATAGGAGAATTTTCGAAAATAGTGAAGAGTCGGTTGATGAGTGCTGGGCCAAGATCAATATTCGAACGTCTACTTGGATA
Organism: Henckelia pumila; assembly: GCF_033568475.1. Taxonomy (NCBI): domain Eukaryota; kingdom Viridiplantae; phylum Streptophyta; class Magnoliopsida; order Lamiales; family Gesneriaceae; genus Henckelia; species Henckelia pumila. Next base: position 12,587,171 of record NC_133121.1, read on the forward strand.
GGAAAGAGCTTAGAGTTTAGAAACTTGTCGATCTTGGATATTTTGAGGGATTGGAGTTTATTTGTTCTTGATGTGACAGGGCTCTTGTTTTCCCTTTTGTCTTTGGTAGACCGCTTGCCTGCTTTTTGTAACAATAGCTTCCAATATTAATATATCACTGTTTCTTATCAAAAATATAATAATAATTTTTTAAACGATTATTATACAATAAAGTGATCCAACCATCTTTACAGCTACTTATTTACAATTTTGATTTGCAAGTCTTTGTTATAAAAGATGGTTAAAGAGAGTTAACATGTAAACACTGTCATTTGGTTAAATTATGTTATTTGGCACCCTTAGATTTCGATCTAAGTTTACCAGACTGAATGATAGGTCATCCCACGTTAACGATTAGAGAATGATTTAACTTTTTGTTAATTTCAATCATGGGTAACTCCACCTTTAAGAAACCTATGAAAATTTAGTTCCCATTGGTGTACCATTATGTTTTTATACACTCAACGATCAATCCAAAGGTTTTTGCGCAGTCACAATTTCTGTTTGTGACATGTTTTGTGATAATGTGCTTGGACCTTGATGATTACATTTCATTTCCTTCATTTTGTTGTATTTTATCTCAATGTATAACAAGTGGCTACCATTGCAGGAGAGAGTGGTGTAGTATTTGCAGTGAAGTTGTATCCTGCTGGTGCTACCACAAATTCTCAAGATGGTGTGACAGATCTGTTTGGGAAATGTTTGCCTGTACTTGAAGAAATGGTTCGTCAAAATATGCCTTTGTTGGTGAGACATTGTGTTTTGCAATATTCATAATTAAATTGTCATGGGATTTAGTTCAGCATTCTGTTGTCACTTTTTTTTTCTTATTTGTTGGAGATCTATCAATATGCACATTTTCTTTCCGTAGGTTATAGGTTTAGCAGCTATCTTTTAGAAGCCATATTATCCCCTTAGTAGGGCTGTTCCGTCGGTTAAAACCAACCGAACCGAAAATTCAGTTAACCAAAAATCTAAACCTTACTGAATGGTTCAGTTTGCTTAAAATCAAAATTATTTTGGTTATTTGGATTAACCGAATTTTTGTGTATTTAATTTTTTATTCATTTATATTAATTATTAATAAAAATAAATAGCAAAAAAAAATATTTAAAAACTAAAAATGTTTTTTTAAAAATCAACAAATAAAAGCGGTTTTTGGTTTGGTTCGGTTAATCAAGCTAAAAAACCAAACTGAGAATCCAAAAACCTAGAAATGGAAAACTGAACCGAACTAATGGGTTCGGTTTTTTGGTTTAAACTGAATTTTTGGTTTTGGTTTTGGTTATGTTCGGGCGGTTAACCTACCATGAACACCCCTACCCACCACCAGTACTGATACTGTATTTTTAATAGTTCTTATGAGAAAACTTTGGAAACTATACTTGCAGTTGTTTACAATCACTTTCATCAACTTCGTATGACTACCATAGTTTGTTATCATTAAGATTGTTGAGTTTCATAATGTTTGACTAGACTTTAAGCACGCTAAACCTCTTACTGTTTCACCTTGGGCTGAAGTTCTGGGAAAGTGAAAGCCAACACCTAAGTAGGGAGAAAAGTCCTGTACTAATGATAAAAAAAAAATGAATTGTGGCATATGAATTGTGAAAAGGGCATATCTCCTTGTTGTATGCTTTGATAATGTTTATCTAAGAAGTCTAAAACTTGTATTGTACTCTTTATTCAGTGAAATTCGTAGGTGGCATTCCAGTTAAACCAAAATGGCGCTGAAAATGCGTGTAAAATCCTTGAATCCCAATACAGATGGCCAAAAATACGTTACGCCAAAAGCTGTGAAATTTTGATTTCACAATCCCTGAATTATGTTGCTCCAAGTCACATAAGTCTCTAACAAACAACCTTTTTATACCATAAAATACTATTTGCAGGTGCATGGAGAGGTAACAAGTCCTGATGTTGATGTGTTTGATCGCGAAAAGGTGTTCATTGACACAGTTCTTAGCCCCTTAATTCAAAAACTTCCAAAATTGAAGGTTGTGATGGAGCATATAACCACTTTAGATGCTGCAAAATTTGTTGAGTCTTGTGATGAAGGTGAGTCATGTTCATTTGCAACTTCAAAACATATTGATAGTTTTGGGCAAAAATAAAAGATGTCTCCTTCCAGGTTATGGTCTAATTTCAGAAATATTTTTCAGGATTTGTTGCAGCAACTGTCACACCACAACATCTTGTTCTTAACAGGAATTCCCTTTTTCAAGGAGGGTTACGGCCTCATAATTACTGCCTTCCGGTACTGAAGAGAGAGATACACAGTATGTTTTTGAACCATATATGGGTGAACAGTCATTGTCATTTTTGTCCCTCTTGTTCATTATGTATGTGCATTCCATAATGGTTTTCATTTCAAAATGCTCAGTGTTGTAAATGGCGGGAGGCGGTGGCGGGGCGGTCCGTGACCGCCTACCCCCTAGGCACTAGGCGGTGCTTAGGCGGTTGAATTTTTTTAGCATTTTTTTATACGTAATCACATATATTAGTCATCTTTATTATACTAACATCCCATAATTTCAAACAATATCATTAGACTTTGGCTTAAATTATGTAAAAGTATGTTAAATATACAAAACCTAACCTAAAGGCTTGCTGGTGGCGGCGGGCGGGCAGTGGGCCTAGTGGTTGATGGTGAGAAGACTTGAAGCAAAAGTGGAAAACAAAAAAAAGTGGGTAGTGTTTTCAAGTAACTAAGGTGTTAAAATTGGTAGACTTTGACTAGGTTTTTAAATTTAGTTGACTCTGACCTTTGACTGAAATTTAAAATTTGTTGACCGCCTTGGCCGCCTCACCCGCCCAAGCGCCCGCCACTGCCACCCTCGCCTGCCTTGCTGCCCGCCTCGCCCGCCAGACAGCTTGGGGACGCCTGAAGTGGCCGCCTAATGCCAAGGCTGGTAGTCGGCCGCCTCGACCGCCATTTAGAACACTGAAAATGCTTATGCTCCTTGATTTGAATGATAAGTATATCCTGTGTTATCTTATTACTTTTCTCTTTGTTGCGTGCTTATTGCTGTCTAGGCTGCATCATCAGATTTATACTTTGTGATTTGTAAGTTTTTTCTTTTCTGTTAACAACCTGATTTGGCCAAACATATCAATTTTGTTTTGCGTGGAAATTTCAGTTGTTTGCTTTACCCGCTCTTGCTTGCCAGTTTTTCACAGCTTCAAAAAGCATTTTTACTTTTCTGAAAAATGGCATTTCTATTCTGGAAAACATTTTCAATTTGTTAGTCCATAAATTGCTTGCCACGGAAGAATGGATTTATTTTGTTATTTGATTACAAGAACAAACTTATTCTCTCATTTAAACAATCAAAGGCTTGTGATTGTAATGTTTCTTGATACTTGGAGATAAATTTTATCAATAATCAAAACCATTTTAGAAGACCTTGGATTCACCAATTTGAAGTTGTTGGAAAACTTCATTTTAAAACTTTAAACCCTTTTGTTGACGAAAGGTAGCTGTTATGAGTACTAGTAGAGGATCGGTTATGGCCTTATGGGGCGGTGGACTGGTTGATCGTTTAGATCTGAGATTTGTTTATTGGACCTTCTACCTTGTCGACTTATTTTTGTGTTCGAGGCTCGTTTTGAGAGAACCTCATGATCTCAGTAATATTTTTCGAGAAAAGCAGAATGTTTTATTCCTTTCATCAGCAATTGTATAAATACAAGGGAAAGCATTCATTGTCTAGCAAGAAATCTGCAAAGACATGCACTATTAAAAGGAAAGTAAATAAGATCCAATCAATCCATTCCTTATTTTCTGAACTTCCCATGAGTAAAACTTCGATACAACACATCCTTGGGGCCACATGGATTGAACCCCTGACAGCAGCAATTGAAAAAGCGAGAGTATTTAACATCTTTGCAATTGAAGTTGAAATTTTGCTGTAGTGGCCTTTAGGATATGATTCATAATGGTTCATGATGAAGTTTCAAAATATAGGAATTCTAGTAGTGTGTACATATTGGTACATTATGAAATTAGACTATTGTATATATGTGTGTAATGTTAAGTGCTACTTCCATTCTGTGATGCTGCATTGTTCTAAACTCGACTGTAAGTGCTTACTAATTTGTTCCTTTTGTAGGACAGGCAATTGTATCGGCTGTCACCAGTGGAAGTAAAAGATTTTTTCTGGGGACCGATAGCGCACCACATGAGAAAGGGAAAAAGGAGTGTTCGTGTGGATGTGCTGGAATATACAATGCTCCTGTAGCCTTGTCAGTATATGCAAAAGTTTTCGAAGAGGTATACTTTTGTGTTGCTTTCAGTTTTTGTTCTAAAAGGATTATACACCTCATACATATGATTTTTGTGAACAGTAATTGCTAACTCTCCACGGTTACCTTTTTTTCCCCATTTTATAATATTGTCCAACATCGGTAGGATAGAGTTCCTGGAGCCCTTAATATAGACAAGGACAACTATCAGCTCTTGAGCTAGTTTTTGAGGTGAATTAGGTCCAAGTCAATTTCTAACATGGTATCAGAGCCCAGATCCTCCGTGTGTGTTGGACCGCCCATAATTCGGCTGCCTATAGTTAGGCCACCCGTTAATATCTCCACGCTCCAATGTTCATTCCTGGGCGTGTGGTGGGTGTGTTGAAATATTGTCCCAAATCGGAGCGGACAACCCTTACCTCTTGAGCTAGCTTTTGAGGTGAGTTAGGTCCAAGTCAATTTTTAACATCAAGTTTATCCAGTCACTCATCATTTGCAAAATGTTTCATAAAATTCAAGTTGCAACTTGGGAATTTGAATGCCGTGGAGATTTTTTGGCAAGACAATAGTGTTATGGAACAGAAAATTGAAGTACCATAAGTAGAAGGCTAAATCACAACTCCCTTGCATCTAGGATCTAGAATGATAGAAACATTTTGTAATGGAATTTAGATTCAGCTAGTATCATAGAGTGAGTTGTGGTGCAGGCTGATGCATTGGACAAGTTAGAAGCATTTACAAGCTTCAATGGACCAGACTTCTACGGTCTTCCCAGAAACATGTCAAAGATTAAATTGATGAAGACACCGTGGAAGGTACCTGAATTATTTTCTTTTGCATGGGGCGACATTGTTCCAATGTTTGCTGGTGAAACTCTCGACTGGTTACCGTCTCTTGATTGAATCAATTTTCAAGTCATGCTATTTCTATTTTTCATCTCATCTGCTGCGTGGCCGAAATTGTATGGTGAGTTAAACATTTTGCATAAGCCAACTCAAGTTCAACATTGGATCATTGAAGAGATGGTTCCCGATGCAAACAATTATTGTTATTAAAACAGCAGATGGCATTTCAAGATAGCCTTTCAGTACTTGCTAACATATCACCGAAATATCAGTGGCGCGGAACGTTACGCCGAAATTATAGAATTTCAGGTGAGCCCATCACACCAAAAGTTGGTGTTTTTACCTTGGTAGTGTGAATTTTAGAGATTGTATCGGAATTAAAGAAATAAAGATGATGTATCTAAGGATTTCTCCTGTCTCTATTTTCTTGGTCGCATTGAAAACTTATAAAGCTGACCAAGGAATGGTTTTATTGGTTCGAATCTGGAAGCACTTTTAGTCTTGTAATAACAGGCAAAGGGTGCAAAATACCGAGACATGATATACTTGAAGTCGCATTGTACCAAAATTAGGGTTTATTTCAACCTACCTTTACAGGCATTACCCCCACGATAGATCTAAGGATTTTCATTTATCAATACATGCGGGGTCCATTAAAAAATAATGGATCCACATTTATTGTTAAATGTCCACCGTTAGATCTACCTCAAAGCAGTGTGATTATAGGTAGGATTTAACTTACCCAAAATTAGTATTTTTTCAAGGACGCGAAATTTTTGATGTTCCTGGATGTACAATAGTAAATTTAAAATGTTTCTTATGTTTACTCTTTACAATTTTTTTAAAATTTCTTGTATATTCTTTAATGCAATTATTTCCTGAGTTGTGTTTTCAAAAATTCGATATTTTAAGCATCTTTTATCGTGTTTCATATTAATATTTTATGTTTAAAAATAACAACTTGATCCGAATCATTTCAGTTTCAATGAGATTAGGAACAACCAATAAAACAAGAAATCAATTACTTAATTAAACGTCTATCCCTGAAAAATACATATAACTTAGTGCTGGTTGTATTGGTTCACAAGGACGAATCCATCTAAGAACAGTCTTAGGTTGTAGTCCTTTCCAAATTTTTGTTATTAACTATGTATTATTTTTACTTGCTTAAGCCAAGTCCATCATCTTAATTTTAGCGCACAATCTCATGTTATCAAATTTTATTTTTTTATTTCAATGTTTTAAATTTTTGGCAATTCTAGTCTCTTTTTATAGGAATGCTGGTGTAACCACTATACATACAACACTGCATTATTTTCATGTCATTGTAAAGTCGAAAAAGAATTAAAATTGCAAAAAACAAGGTTGACAGACTAAAATTAAAATATGACAATATAGCTGACCAAAATCACAAAAAGACAAACATATGGGCTCAAAAATAAATTTTTTATTTTTTAATAGTATAATGTAATGATTTTTTTGTTATATATATATATATATAATTTTCTTGTAATAATATATAATTTATCACATTAAATTTAAGTTCACCCTAACTTTAATTTTGGATCCGTCCCTGGTTCAAATGAATCAGGTCGTTACTTTTATAAATTTAGGAGTTCCAAGAGTTCTTTTGGTTGGAGAATTGAGCAAAGAAAAGAACTGGCGTAGACCTCAACTACTTACTCTTAATCCCTTTCGGTAGTAGTATACAACTTTGCTAAATAAAACAAGTTTGTTTGGTTGGAGAAGTCAGGAACTCAGGAGGATTAAAAAAAATTAAAAGTTTTTGTGTTTGGTTACAAAAAATAGTGAAAAAAAAATTGAATTTATTTAAACATTTTTTTACTTCATATGTTTTATCCAAACTGTAAATAAATTTTTTTAAAATAACCTCTTGTACATAAGAAAATGCATACATTAGTATGTAGACAGTAGTATGGCCAAAACCAAAGTACATCATATTCTTCATCAAAAAAAAGTTACCAAAGAAGATAAAATTTACTAAGATATATATCAAAGCTACCACCGAGGTGAGGAAAACATTGGTTTAATCGAAAGAATTGATCGAGAGCCGAATTGAATAGAAAATTCGGTTTGTTTTAACTTTTAATCGGTCGATCGATTCTGTTTTGCTCCAAAATATTTGTCAATTCGGTTTTAATTGGTTTGCCTTCGTTTTGGATTTTAAAAAATGGGTTTAAGGCCTGTCTTTGACTATCAATTGAGATAATTTTGGCTTTGGGCTTTAAACAAGAAGACAACCAATTTGTATTCATGCGATTTTGCTAATTTTGGTTGTGGGTGGATTCAGTTGTGTTTGTAAAACAAAGAAAAACATGGTACCAAATGTCGGTCGCATAATCTTTAAGCTACAAAAGTAGATGTGGGCTTCAGTGACATGCATTGGCTTACGGATTCTGTGCTTTCGTCCCCTCCTCGTTGCTTCTCCTCATCCTTGTCTGTTGCGTTCCAGATTCCCACCATTGACTTTCATGGAGAACCGTCAGAATCCCTCCGCCGGAAACCCTTATTTCACTGCATCAACGTATATTTTTCTTCTCTTTTTTTTTTTGCGTCCCCTGACAACACAAACTGTTTGGTTTGATCACTAATTGTCTGTGTCATTCATGGCAGAGGTGAAGGTCGAGGAAGAAGAAGAGGGCCGGAGATCAAAGGTACTGCGGAAAGCTCGAGGGGTCGCGGCGGTAGATTTGGAGGTGGCAGCGGTTCCTCTGGAAAAGACAAAATTGATGCTCTTGGCAGGCTCTTGTATGCAGCTATATATACAGACTCCTTTATCTCTGTGTTTCTTGATTAGCTCATGACTCTCTTTTGACTTCTTTTATGCAAAAGAAAGAGGAGCTATATAAAAATGAATCGGGGAATTAGTTGGAAAGGAGTGGATTTTTTATGAGAAGGAATCAGGAGGAACCAAGGAACGCTTCTGATTAGTTCTGATTTCCATGATGTTGTGTTGTATTGATGTTTGAAATTTCAGAAAAGAGTTTGGGTGAAGGTTTTGATGACCATTTTACGTTAGTAAAGAGGGATGGGATCATTCTTGTCGTATTGATTGATTTCCCTTTTTTCTCTGTCTTTTTATGTGCTAATTTTTGTGACGTAAAAAATGATGTCTTGGAAGATGAGTATTTGTCTGTCACTTTCCAGAGTTGACATAGGTTTATTTAGGTATTAAAGCTTGTTGTTTTGATCAGTTGACAATAATTTTGAGGTTCTGAAAGCAGCGCCCAGAGTGAAGTCAAAGTTTTGTGCATGAATGTGCATTGGTTGGAGGTATCATACAGCTTATTATTTGCTAACATTAACTATTTGTTGCTGATGTTTCAGAACACGTATACTACGGCATATGGCTTCAGAATTGAAATTAGATATGAGGAGTGATGGATATGTCAAAGTCCAAGATTTGCTGAAGCTAAATCTGAAAACTTTTGCCAATATTCCGTTACGATCACATGATATTGTAGACGTTAGAGAGGTCTGAATCTTTATTCTTGTTTATGTGCTAAGTTCAGATGCCTATTAACTGAGATTGAATCATTGAATGGATTATATTCATTTATCTTGTAGTTAGCCAACACTTTGATCCTATTGCATTGAAAATGTTTTGAGCAAGTTTTTACCTTTCTGTAGCATTTCATCTCAATGTGATGTCTTGTTGTTCCTTTCTTGAATGAGGAAATGTGTTATACAAATGGCAAATAATTTCTTGAATAGGCCTTTTTGTCAAATGGTTGCAAGTTATTTAAACAGGAGATGGCTTCCAAAGGTTTTCTTGTGCTTATGACAGTATATGATAATTTAAGTGCATTGGCATAATGTATATCAGTGTGTCATGTAGAACCGTTTTTGCATGATTGATTTTGCTTTTAACATGTTTATAGGCTGTTAGGAGGGACAACAAGCAGCGGTTTAGCCTGTTGGAAGAAAGTGGGGAGCTGTTGATACGTGCAAACCAAGGTCACACAATAGAGGTGACATATCTCGTCGAAGTTTTCAACCTGGGCTTCATTTCATTTTATGTGTCTAGAAGAGCATTACTATTTTAAAGTAGTTATCCTGGATGCTATTTATTACTCCAACTACTGTTAATTGTTGGAATGAAGTTTCCTTGGTGCAATGTTGCGGCTCTGCAGGGATCAGACCTATTCTGCTAGAAATTTTTTGGAATTGCATTTTGTATATGGTCCATTATTTCGGGTTATCTTGAAAACACGCAATCGACACCCAAACCTTTCGAGTATTTGATTGAACACTTGAACATACCCGTCACTCGGGAGTGGAGTAATAATGACAACTGTAATTGTTTTGAAATACTCTTGATTTGATTTGTGTTGAGCTGAAAGTGCATGTCAATTGCTTTTCGATCGAATCTAACTTGCATGATCCCAAGATATGTCACTATTTTCTCTCCGACCATTTAACAAGCGATTCTATTCAGGCGCAATTTAAGTTCATCTGCTAGTTTAGAGTTTGTCTTGTTTTCACTGCCCCAGTTGACGTTGTCATGCTTTCTTAAATAATGGTTTCCTTGTTCTGATACCCTTACAGACTGTTGAAACGGAAAGCTTGTTAAAACTCATAATTTCCCCCGAGGAAATCCCAGGTTATACATCCTATCTGTGGTTTCCCTTTTTTCCCTTCTTTAATGAGATGGAGATAGCTTCTTTCATCTTTATCTAAGTATTTATCCCTTTGTGATCAACTGCAGTTTGCGTACATGGGACATACAGGAGGAACCTGGCGTCAATCTTAGAGCAGGGCCTCAAGCGCATGACGAGATTACATGTACATTTCTCTTGTGGCTTGCCAACAGATGGCGAAGTTATCAGTGGTACTATATTTGATGTTACATATTATAATAGCGCGTTGAAAAATGTCATTGTTTTTTTCTTGCTCTGAGACAACTCTCTCCTATGAATACAATATAGCATAGATAGATCTATCTATCAACCTCTATGTGTTTGTATCCAAATATAACATTGATTCAATGTTTATTTGCTTGGAAAAAGTGATATTTAAATGTTTGTTGCCATTCAAATTTCAGGTATGAGACGTGATGTTAACATGTTGATATTTCTTGACGTAAAAAAGGCTATGGAAGGTACAAATTTAATGACCCACAACTGGTTAATTCGAATAATCAGCTTTTGAGCTTTATTTATAATTGTTTCTCATTTTCTTTTCTTATAGAGGGAATGAAGCTTTACATATCCGACAATCGAGTGATTTTAACCGAGGGCTTCGGCGGTGTGGTGCCGATGAAATACTTTTTGAAGATAGAATCTTGGCCGAAGAGAGAGCCTATACCTTTTTAGATGGGAATGAACAGTGTCTTTCCTCTTCCAAGATAAGTGAGCCTCTCCTCTTCCCCACTTCAAATAATTGAAAGGCGAACTTATTTAGTGAAAGATTACTATTTTTAAGCTTTGACACTTGTTCTCTCTGCACATGGATCAATGTTGTAAATTTTCTTTATTGATTTACAAAGTTGTGAATGGAAAATTCTTAAATACTACAAAGATATCATGCAGTATATTATTGTATGGAGGTGATAATCGTGTTAAGTTGTCAGTTTAAATCGATTAATATTGACTTGCCATATGTAAGTTTTAATAATTTTAATTTTAAATACTTAAAATTACAGAAAATGGATTTCAAGTTACTTATTAGCGACGACAGCGAGTAGTAACACTTGAAACGAGCTAGTGCAAGACAGTCGACTAGAAGAATACACTAATTGATCAAAGAAATTGCCAATAAAAATTGAGAAACTAATACAATCTAGACTGGTTGTATCCATCCAAAGAATGTATTCTATGGTCATTCAAGTTTTCTGCATAACAATCATTATACAAGAATTCAGTGTGCTGTTTTATTTGCATCAAATTCCACCTACCATACTCGTCCATTCATTAACAAATTGCACCATCACTCGTGAATTCTACAAAAATTAAACCACCACTATGGTCCTTGAGATTAATCCTTCAATGAATAGTAGAACATGAACCAACCAACTCCACTCATCGCAGAAAGTTCCTCACAGGGTCAGGAACTTCCTCCTCAGATGAACACCATCATGATCCGCCGAAATGGATTGGCCGGGCTACAAATATTGGATATGTTGACAAACAAATAGAAGAATCAAATTGAACAAGGATAGGATGATCCTATGGCACAAATGAACAAAAAAAGTATCACTGTGCACTCTTATCTCCATTACTATAGTAACTGAGGTACCATTGGGTGAATTTCTTCAACCCTGTTTGAAGGTTTGTCGTAGGTTTATAGCCGAGCTCCCTCTGAGCCAAGCTTATGTTAGCATGTGTAAATTGCACATCCCCATTCCTTGGTAACTTCATTACCAACCTCTTTGCCTTCACCTTGAGCAATCTCTCCAAAATGCTCACAAGATCTGCAACAGGCACAGGGGATGTGTTCCCCAAATTGAAAACCCGTAACTGAGCCGGCCCCTTTTTCTTGCCACCGCTACCAGTACTCTTCTCAGAAGTATCCAATGCAGCCAGACAACCCTTCACAATATCATCTATGTAAGTAAAGTCCCTAGCCACAGTGCCATGGTCAGCAGCCTCAAAGATGGGAATGGACTTCCCCTTCAGAATATCCCTACTGAAAAAGAAGTATGCCATATCTGGTCTACCCCAAGGTCCATAAACAGTAAAGAACCTCAATCCGGTGAGCGATAGCCCATATATATGGTTATAAGTATGTGCAATCTCCTCACCGGCCTTCTTAGTTGCAGCATAGAGACTAGCAGGCTGATCAGTCCTATCCTTCTCCGAGAAGGGCACTTTCGTATTCAATCCATAGACAGAACTACTCGACGCCCACACGATTGCAGGCTGAGGATTGGCACTCTTGCAAACCTCAAGCAAGCTAACAAGGCCGGCGATGTTGCTATGCACATAGGAGCTGGGATTCTCCATTGCATACCGAACACCGGCCTGTGCTGCCAAATGCATTACATGCGTGAAGGCCACAAGTTCGAAAAGCTTCTTCAATAGGGAAACATCATTTATATCACCCTCCACAATGTACACTCCATTGCGCTCCAAGAGCGCTTCCCTCGCCCTCTTAAGTGAAGGATCATAATAATCATTGAAACTATCGAGTCCTAAAACACCATCTCCCCGCTGTTTAAGGGCGGAGGAGACATGAGAACCTACAAAACCAGCAGCCCCTGTGACCAAAACACAAATCCCATTTCTTGACCTTATTTTAGCAGAGGCTCTCACCCTCTCCTCCCAGACAGCACCTCCATAAGAGCTGGTTCTAAGGGACCTCCTAGAAACATCCACGGGTGCGGGAGGTGAAGAGGACGGTGATTTAAAGAAGAACACTAATACCAATCCGAGGAATACAAAAGACCAAAAAGTGATCTTGGCTAGGCAAGAATTTACTCTCAACCTATTGTATACAGACTTCTCCATTTTGAACTTCCCCGGGGTAGATGGGGCGCCGTCAATGTGCTTAATCTGGAACATAATCCCCCCAAAAAGAACTTCCAAGATTTGACAACAGCCACTTTTAAACACCCTTATCACAAGGTCAGTCTGCTCGTTTTCTTGGATTTCTTACATAACTTGCCAAGCTCTAGGGTTCAAAAATAAACGAAAGCGAGAAAAGATCGATCCATGTTGCGTTGAAAATTGGAGAAAAAAAGAAAAAGGGTGCCCGGACACGGTGGTGTTGGAGAGTATTTTACGCTTGGTTGACCAGTGAATGTTCTAGTTTCTTGGAGACAATGGTTGGTGGTGATAATTCCCTTTTGCGTCGGAGGATATTTTATCTTTTTCACTCTTCCTATTTTTGATTGTGGATTAAGAATAGATGATTGGAGGGAATGAAGAGTCATTTTTTTTGGTGAAAGCAAAAAACATAAGGACGAGAGAATGGGATTGAACCAAATCTAAAATGGATCAAGGGAAGAGTAAGAAAGATTATATTCACTTGTGAATTGTCGTAAGTTAAAGTCATTTTTGCCAATGGATTATAGTGGTATGGTAGCAAGATTTCAACTTTGGACAAAATTGGATGCTAAATTGTAATAAATTTTTTCTCAACTCAAAAAAATATTCTCTCCTGTGGTATGCCTGTTTTTTCATATAGATTAAAAAAAATTATAGGAAAAGTAATTTATATCTCGATTCAAAAAATTGTTACATGTTTTTAAAGACATAATCAATGAAAAAATTGAAGGAAAAAAAGTGTCATTTACACTCTAAAAAATGTTAATAAGACCTTGTATTTAACTTTTATATTGGACAAGATTATCCCTACCGTTGTTTTTCTTATATGATAAACTCTATATTTACCATTTTTTAAATAAAAAAAAACACTTCAATTTAAATCATTTTATTTGTCAACATCTAATTTTTATTTTTATTTTTTAGGCAAACTTGCAATTTATTCATAAAGTATCAATATCCAATATGACAAGATTCACTAACCAATAAGAAAAATCTCCTGGCATCCATACAAACAATGAGAAAGAGAAAGCAAAAGAAGCTCAAGAATGTGCCACTCTGTTCGCCGTACGCATGACATGACTCAAAGATAATGAAAGTTGATTTTGTACGAGTTTGTGAATATCAGTTGCAAATGATCCAACATAGCTGAAGTCCTCTTCCGAACATGTGATTGCTCGCACAGCCAAAAGAAAATCCAACATAATTTGATGAATTTGAATCTGTTTTTCCTGCATGAGATGAACCCCCTCCGCAATAGCCATAAGTTCTGCAATTACTACAGAATGTGTTCTATTAATTATTTTCCAAAAATCATCAATGGTTGTCCTTCATGGTCGCGAACCACACTCCCCCTTAGGGGTGGTGTAAACGAGCCGAACTACTCGTGAGCAGCTCGTGAGTAGCTCGGTCAAAGCTCGACTCGAGCTCGATTTGACCGAGCTCGAGCTCGAGCATACAATCTACCTCGAGTCGAGCTTTGAAACTATGTGATCGAGCTACTCGATAAGCCACATATAAAAAAATATAATATAAATAAATATATATAAATATAATATATATATATATATATATGTTTATATATTTATTTATTATATTTATTTATTTATTTATTTTATAAAATATATAATATTATATTTATTTATTTATTCATATATTTTTAATTTTTACTATATATATAATTTTCAAGCTCGAGCTCGAGCACTCGAACTACAAACGAGCTCGAGCTCGACTCGAACACATATTTTACTACTCGATCGAGGTCGAGTAGTAAAATATGAGTCGGGCTCGAGCTCGAGTAGTGCTCGGCTCGATAACATACCTACTCCCGCCACAACAAAGCCATTTGAATTCTCATTATAAGATGCATCGACATCAAGCCTCAAATGATTGGACTGTTATCCAACTCCGCGGCGAAGGTGGTAAAATTCCCCTATTGGTTAGGCTTATGCAAGACTTACGAGACTCATGGAACTCACGAAGTACCACCTCGCTCCACTCCACATCAACCAAACCTCCCCTATGATCTGGACTATGAACCAATTTTAGCCTCTCAGACCAGTTATAACTCCAATTTGGAAAGTTTACCCATCAACCATATGATCGCGTCGATAACATCCAAATGCATAACCTGTCTCAAAAAAGACCAGAAACAAGTATTCGTCCACCAAGATTTAATAGCTGGGCAAAAAAACAAAGCATGGCTAGTAGAATCGAAACCGAAGTTACATAGCGGGCAAGAGCCAGAAGTAGGTACATGGTGATTCCACAGGTACATCTAAAATTTTAATATCTAACAAATTTTCATGGTTTTAACAATTTTGGCCAATGTATTGATGTGTGATATTTTTAGTTTTGTATTTTCAATAAATCGTCATGTAACTGTGTATTTGTGGGTTGAGTAGATGCTATCCGCAGGGTAGTACCCTGCGGATAACGTGGCGACTCATGATTGGTTAAAATCAATGGGCCCCACGTGGAACCCACTAATTTTGACCAATTATGGGGTTACATGTCGCCCGCAGGGTAGTGCCCTGTGGGTGGCATGTACTAAACCGTATTTGTGATCAATTTTTGTCCTTTCATCAAAATCATGTAATTAAATGGATATTATCATTGTTAAAATTCATACTTACGTTATTATAAAACGTTTATATCGCGAGAAATTTTTCTGATCGCGTATTTAAAAAAATTTAACGATTATATTGGTCATTTAATATTTTAATTACATGTTTTTAGGTTGAAAAGACTAAAATTGATTTTTTTTTTTTAAAAAAAAAACAAAATTACATGACTATTTTTTATTCTTTGAAGCATACAGGACCAAAAATGTCACACCTCAATACATACAACATTGAAATTGACATTTTGCCTTTAAATTATACTAAAAACAAAAAAAAACAAAAAAAACTTTTGTTGATCTTCAAATATAATTATTCATATTTTATTCAAGATTTTGTAGGATACACAAAATTTAATCATTTTTTATATAAAATACAAAGAATTAATGGGGTTTACAAAATTTTAATTACCAAAATTTTATTCAATTGGGTAAGATTTAAATTTAAACATATTCAAAATTAATATTACAAAATAAAATATTTTTTACTTCAAGATATTTTGGCTGCGCATAATCTAGAGATTAATAACATAATTTGAGAACGGGTGCACGTGGAACCCCACGCACCCTAGGGTGCGTGAGATCAAAACTGTGTGTGTATATATATATATATATATAGAACTCATTTGTTTCATATAGATGTTGATAATTCTCAATAGTGTGATCTTCCTGACCGAGCTAATGAAGCTAGTTCGACCTAATAGAGCCTGCAACCAACAGCAAGAGTGTTAAGAGGGGTCGGAAAGTGTTCCGGCGTATCTCCTTCGACGCTCAAGTCAGATGTTAGGATAGTGAAATTAGTGAGTGGTGTGTGAGCACTCGATGAAATTGGAATCCCAAACAATGAAATCAAACCTGGTATTTATAAGAGAGACCTCTGGATTTGGTGCCGACCTTTCATAAATAGAACCCGCGAATATTGGGATTGTAATCCGTGAATCTTGGCTGAGATCTCGTCCGAATCTTCTCTAAACATGGAAGGTCGAATCTTTGAAGAGATCTGGTACTGTATAGCTGATCTGGCGTTTTAGCTGACCTATTATCTTAGCCGAGCTGCCGAGCTAACTGATAACTTAGCCGACCTTCCACGTGGCCTTCCTAAGATTAATGGTTAGGGAGCTTTGCCGAGCTGCTGAGCTAACTGATAGCAAAGCCGACCTTCCACCTGGCCGACCTAAGATTAATAGCGAGAGAGCTTTGCCGTGCTGCCAAGCTAACTGATAGCTTAGCCGACCTTTCGCATGGCCGACCTAAGATTAACGGCGAGGGAGCTTTGCCGAGCTGCTGAGCTAATTGATAGCTTAGCCGACCTTCCGCCTGGCCGACCTAAGATTAATGGCGAGGGAGCTTTGCCGAGCTGCCGAGTTGACTGGTGTTGTGGCCGACCTTCCGAGGTAATGACTGCTGAGCTAACTGCTAATGTGATCGCTGCCCAGGGCAGCGATCGTCGCTGCCCAATGGGCAGCGACGGGCTGCCCAGCCCGCGCCCGGTCAGGGCACGGGCTGCCCGGGATTGTCCCGGGCAGCCCGGAAAAATTAAAAATTGATTTTTGAAATTTTTGAATTTTTGAAATTCTAGTGTTTGATCCGATCGAAAAATGTTTTTGATAAGATCACGAGACATCGGATCGAATTGTTCGAGTCCGAAATTTTTAAAATTGATTTTTGGATAAATTTGAATTTTTGGAAAATTTAAATATTTTATCCGTTAAATTGAATTTTGAAAATTGATTATTTTGGTACAATTGATGATAAGATGTGATCTTATGGATGGATAAGATAAAATATGATTTTATCTTTTAAATTATGATGCCACAGCATGTTTATCCAATTATTTAAATTTTGAATTTAAAATTGGATAATGGGATGATCGATTGCCATAACCAATTTTGTAGGTGTATGTTAGGAATTTACATTTGTCTTATTGTTGTTGGTGTTTATTAATGGGCTTGGTTTATAGCCCAATATGATTGTCATATGTAATAAAAGTGGGCCTGGTTTATGGCCCGTTTCCACCCCTACAAATGTATCCCATATTTGTCATCGAAATTTATTGTAAATTTATTAGACTTAGTGGGAGACAAAGATTTGAAGAAATGGTGGGCCCAGCAGACAATGAAGACTGAAGAAATGTAAATTGAAAACTCAATGTAATAGGATTGCATTGCATACCTGCATATTACCTAGGATTGGACTTAGACTCGTGATTGGCAACCACGGGTCGAATAGATAATGAGATCGATCATCCTTAAATAATATATGATATTATTGATGTATGCATGTTTAGAACAAATTGTATGAATCCCGCAAGCATACATAAAAATGAATGATGAGGCAAATTTTTAAAATTAAAAATCCCTCATTTTAAATATGATTTAAAATTTATATCAAGATTAATAAAAGGGAATTTAAATATTGTTTAAATTTTCCTACCTTCCATCAACGATCAATGTATGAGATGCTACCCGCGGATATGGTCCGGCTCATATTATTGGGGGGCCCGTTCGTCGGAAAGCTGTACATTGGATCGACAAATGTTGTAAGTTGGGTGGAACTCCCATGGGATCGGCTCATATTATTGGGGGATCCACATGGCGACCGTCCATCACAACTTAATATTGATGGGTCATCTTGACATGTCACAATAAACGGCGTCATATTATTGGGCCCTTATTGGACATGAGGTAAATACATGGGGGTTACTTTGGAAGTAATTGGGCTCTACCTTTTGAAAATTATGGTTGGCTGATATTATTCGGGACTATGATTTGTCAATTGGACTCCATGTTCTCACTAAAGAAAAAGTTTCCCGTTTTCACTAGAGGGTGGTGAAATCGTTAAAATAGTGGGAGTGTAATTCATAAAATTAAAATTTGCCATATTTTATGTCTTAGTAAATTAATTAAACAATCACTGATTATTGTCTGTTTTCTTTTCAGTATATCGTTACAATGAATTCGCGTAATCCACTATTTGCAATTCTCGAACAAAACAAACTTTCTGGCGCAATCAATACAGGATGGTTCCATAAGTTAAGATTGTCCTGAGTTCGGAAAAGATTTTCTAAGTGTTAGAAAAGGCTTCTCCGAAAACAGCCTCGGCTGATGTAACTGCCGAAAGGTTGGCCGAACTAGAGAAATGGTTGGACCATGATCTCAAGGCCAAATGTTACATGCAAAATTCGACAAGTCTAAACAAGTTTGTCATTACTGCAAGAAACCCGGTCATTGGAAACGTAACTGCAAGGAATACCTCGAGCAGTTGAGAACTGCAAAGGGTATGTTTTACATTGAAATAAATGTTTTACTTAATACTACTTCTTGGGTATTGGATACCAGATATAGATCTCACATTTGCAATGAGTTGCAAATGATGACAAGAAGTAATAAGCTAAGAATGGGTGAGACCCAGCTAAGGCTCGGGAATGGTTCTAGAGTCGAAGCCAAAGCTATAGGAGACATTTATTTAGTTTTGCAGAACAATTTTAAGTTATTTTTGAGAAATGTTTTATATGTTCCGGATTTGGTCAAAAACATTATATCTATTTCTATGCTTGATAGAGATGGTTTTTCTTGCAATTTTGTAAATGAGATTTGCAATATTTACAAGAATGAATGTTTGATTGGAAATGGACAACTTGAAAACGATCTATATAGCTTAAAATTAAAAGATGTTCCAATTAATTATGTTGATAAACCGGTAACAACAATTAAAAGGAATGACGATAGTCAAAACCCGGCAAACCTTTGGCATGACTAGGCTAGGTCATATTTCCTCAAGGAGGATGAACAAGCTAGTGGGAGAGGGCATGTTTGATATGTCTGATATTAACTCTCTACCTACTTGTGAGTCCTGCCTAAAGGGAAAAATGACTAAATCTCCTTTCAAAGGGAAACCTGAGCGTAGTCAAAATCTGTTGGATTTGATCCATACAGATGTTTGCGGTCCATTTAGGATTGGTACTAAATGTGGCAACACCTACTTCATTACCTTTACTGATGATTATTCAAGGTATGTGTATTTATATTTAATGAAATATAAGTCTGAAGCATTTGAAAAGTTCAAAGAATTCAAGGCTGAAGTAGAAAACAAACTAGGCAAAAGTATTAAGGCACTTCGATCGGATCGTGGTGGAGAATACTTAAGTGCCGAGTTTTTGGACTATCTAAAAGAGAATGGGATTCTCTCTCAGTGGACTCCTCCTATGACACCACAGCTGAATGGTGTTTCGGAGCGTCGTAATAGAACCTTGTTGGACATGGTTCGATCCATCATGTGCTTCACTGAGCTCCCACCATCGTTTTGGGGCTACGCGCTTGAAACGGCGATTTTGTTGTTGAACAACGTTCACACTAAAGCAGTAGATAAAACACCATACGAGTTATGGAATGGCAAATCTCCTAAGTATTCGTACTTGAGGATTTGGGGATGTCCTGCTTACGTGAAGCAGACAGTGGGAGATAAGTTGGATAGTCGATCCATCTTATGTTATTTTGTGGGGTATCCGAAGAATTCAATCGGATATTATTTTTATCATCCTGCTGAAACAAAGGTGTTTGTTTCAAGGAATGCCACCTTCTTGGAGAAGGAATTCTTATTGGATAAGAAAGGCAAGATGATGGAACTCAAAAAAATTCGAGAAGAACCCGAAATACAAATTAACGATTCTACACCTCAAGAATCATCACAAGACACGCCTATTGCTAGAAGATCCGAGAGGACTTCTAGGCCTCCTGCTAGATATGGTCTTCTTCTTGAAGGGGATCAAAGTGAACCCGATATTGGATGTGATCCAAGAAACTTCAAGGAAGCAATTTCTGATGCGGATTCTAATTTATGGCTTGAAGCAATGCAGTCGAAAATAGACTCGATACATTCAAACCAAGTTTGGTCTTTAGTAGATCCTCCTGATGGAATTGTTCCAATAGGATGTAAATGGATTTACAAAAGAAAACTTGGGCCTGATGACAAGGTGTTGACCTATAAGGCACGATTGGTTGCAAAAGGTTATACTCAAAGACAAGGAGTTGACTATGATGAAACCTTTTCACCAGTCGCAATGTTCAAGTCCATAAGAATCCTAATTGCCATAACAACATGGTATGACTATGAGATATGGCAAATGGATGTGAAGACTGCATTTCTTAATGGAAACATTAAGGAAGAAATCTATATGATGCAGCCTGAAGGATTCACCTCCATGGGAAGCGAGCATAAGGTAAGAAAGCTTCAGAGATCAATTTATGGTCTAAAACAAGCATCAAGAAGTTGGAACCAGAAATTTGATGAAACAATAAAGGATTTTGGTTTCATCAAGAACCCGAAGGAACCATGCGTGTACAAGAAAGTAGTTAAGGATGCGGTAACATTCTTAGTACTTTATGTTGATGACATCCTACTCATTGGGAATGACGTAGGGATGTTGCAGTCAACAAAGATATGGTTATCAGGTAGATTCTCGATGAAGGATTTGGGTGAGGAATCCTATATTCTAGGGATACAGATCTATAGAGATAGATCTAAGAGAATGATAGGACTCACTCAAGCAACCTATATCGACACTATATTGAAAAGGTTTTCAATGGATGAGTCCAAGAGAGGACATCTACCTATGTGTCATGAAGTTTCTCTATCCAAGTCTATGTGTCCCAAGACTGACGAAGAGATAGAGAAAATGACACACATACCATATGCGTCAGCCATAGGTAGTATCATGTATGGGATGATATCTACTAGACCGGATGTGGCCTATGCTCTGAGCGTCACGAGCAGATATCAAGCCAATCCAGGTCAAATGCATTGGAAAGCCGTGAAGGATATTCTTAAGTACTTGAGAAGAACTAAGAATATATTCATGGTTTATGGTGGAAGAGAATTGAAGTTGGAAGGCTACACCGACTCTAGCTTCCAAAGTGACGTGGATGACTCGAAATCAACCTCTGGATTTGTATTCGTTCTCAATGGCGGTGCTGTCTCTTGGAAGAGTTCCAAGCAAGACACCACAGCGGATTCCACCACTGAGGCAGAATACATTGCAGCATCAGCTGCTGCTAAAGAGGCGGTTTGGATGAGGAAATTCATCCAAGAGTTGGGTGTGATTCCAGAATCTGTTGGTCCAGTCCCGGTGTACTGCGACAACACTGGTGTCGTTGCTCAGGCAAAGGAACCAAGGTCTCATCAAAGATCCAAACACATACTGAGAAAATACCACATCGTCCGGGAGATCGTGGAAAGAGGAGACATTACAGTCGAGAGAGTGGCCTCTGCAGACAATATCGCTGATCCGCTTACGAAGCCCTTGCCAGGACCATTGTTTGACAAACATCGCGATGCAATGGGATTACGTAATATGACTAGTTGGCTTTAGGGCAAGTGGGAGATTGAAAGAGTAGGTGCCCGGATAGCCAACTTGTGGCTAAGGGATTTTATGACTCTTTGTGTAAACAATCTTTGTTTAATATAATTTACATTTTATTAATGGCAATGACTTTATCTTTCTTCATATTGTTATATTGTGATATACTATTGTTGTATTGATAAAGACCTTGAATATACTATAGTGTATGTAAGATGTGGTAGTACATGGGGATGACTATCATGAAACACATCTTATAGTCACTGTATATTTTAAACAGTTCCTAGTCGATTGAGCCGTCCGAAAATAAGGATAAGGATCGCTCGAGTTTGAGACTAGCATTTGCGATGCAGAGTACCACGTTTCATTGGTAGGGAACATAGAGATGTTCGAAGCATGCAAATGGATATTCATATGATGAATGATCGAACTACCCTATTCGGACTTTCCAAGTGGTTATCACTTATCGAGTGGATAAAGTCCGCGTTTTTGGTTGTACACCATTAGTCCTTATTACTTGAAACATCATTGAGACTCTGTATGCTAGTACTGTGCTTTGACTCGTTTACCGACTCTATGAGGGTCATCAGGTGTCGGGATTGGGTACAGTTACGACGCATATAGGAGTCGATGCTTTGTTGTCAAAGATTCACCACATACTTGCGAGTGTGGATATCCTATGCGATCTGAGAAGATATTAGTGTGACGAATCTCTGGCCAGAGTACATGATGTGTTTTAGGTTAATGGTTATCCTAGTAACACATGCAATGTCACTAATAGATCTCCAAGATGTTGTGCATAGTTATCGAATCTCGAACGACTCTCGATGCACCAATGGTTGTTGATTCGATCGGGATATTTGGTTGAAGGGACTGTACTGTACGCTAACCAAAATCTACTGGTTCTTGCAGGCACTATCAGTAATACCTAGGGAATCATGGGGCGATGTTGCTAGACGCTCTTACCATGATTCGTTGGGTAAGTCGGAAATTGTTGTTCCGAGTCACAAGGAGTTGTGAGCCCACGGCTAGCTGTATTCCTGAACCATTGAGGGTTACACAAGTAATGGATTACTAAAACCCCGTAGAGATAGTTAAATTTAAAGAGTTAAATTTAATGAAAGAGAAATTGGATTTCTCAACTAAAGGGAGTGAAATTTCCTAAAATGACATAGTGATGGGCATTTTTGGAAATCACTGAATTCGGATTCAGAAAAATTATCTTGACTCTAAAAGATGCAGAAATGGTTTCTGTGCACATTGGTGAAATCAGTTTATCAATCGGAGTCACGATGAATTTTATATTAATTTTTATAACAACGGGCTTGGCTTGTTGGGCTTAAGTTATGGATTGTGGGCTTTAAGGAGTTAGAGTCCTGATACAATTATAACTAGAAATTATCTATAAATAGAGGTGTTGGGTTCGAAAATCAAACACTTTGTGTCTTATAATTTTCGAAATTACACTCTAAATATTCTAAGGGTTTTTCGAAATCCTTGTCCCTCCCGGAGAAAATTCAGACTTGTGATTTTTGTGAAAAATTACAATTCTGAATTAACAGATCATATCTGTTTATTCTCTACGCAAAACTTCTGATTGATTTCTAGTGCAGTCAATCAGAGGGTTTCTGTTTTCTGTTCGTGGACCTTATTCCGGTGATTGATCGTGACGCCATCGGTTCCCGGGATATACAAGAAGAGCAGATTAAATTCTGTTGGTGTCCATAATCTCGCTTCGAGATTAGAGGTAAAATATTTAATTAATTATTATTTATTTTACTTGTGTGATTTAATCGTTAAACGTTTTGATACCCATGATATGAAATTGTTTCATATCAAAGAAAAATAAAATTTTTAAACTTCCGCTGCACCGGGTATCGATTCAATTGATCTGAACACAGTTTTCCAACAGTTGCTGTCTTTTGTGGAAATTAAAAAATCACAACGTGGCCAATTCTCCATCTTGCATTCATGAGCAAACTTTCCTATAAATAGGCACATAACCCTTGCTTGAAATGTATCCCAAAATGAAGCAATACAAAGCTTCTACAAATAGAGAGCATAAGAAAAATAGTGAGAGTTTTTTTGAGTGTTCTCTTGTGTGAGTTATAGAAATATTTTCTCGGTAATACTCGGGGTTTGGGTGTGGTGAGATATAGTGTTTTATATACACTTGTAATATTTCTCCGGTTATAAATATTGCAGCAGCTCCGTGGACGTAGCCTATATTGGTTGAACCACGTAAATCTTGGTGTTCTTGTTGATTGTTTTATTACGCAATTATTATTATCGTCATGATCACTCCAGCATAATCCATAACAACTGGTATCAGAGCTGTTACGGTGTTCGGGATCCTTGGTGAAAAATTTCTTAAAATTCTGAGTATGCTCTGTGGTTGCAGCTTTGTCTGATCTTCCACATCAGAAAAGATTTTTTGAAATTTAATTAAGGCAGGTGAAGCGATGGCCGGAAATGATGGATCGGGACCTGGAATCAATAATTTCGATGGTACAGATTTTACGTTCTGGCGGTTACAGATTAAAGATTATCTGTATAGCAAGAATCTACATCAACCTCTATCGGGGGTGAAACCAGAAAAGATGGAGGATGATGAATGGGAGCTTCTTGACCGACAAGTGTTGGGGGTAATACGCTTGACCCTAACAAAGAACGTGGCACACAACGTGGAGGAGGCAAATACCACGGAGGAGATGATGTCCATTTTGTCGGACATATACGAGAAGCCATCAGCAAATAATAAAGTGTTCCTCATGAAAAAGTTATTTAACTTGAAGATGGAAGAAGGTGCTTCGGTGGCGGCACACGTCAATGAATTCAACACGATTGTTTTCCAGCTAACATCGGTTGAAATTAAATTTGATGATGAGATCCGTGCACTTATTCTTTTGGCGTCTTTACCAAATACTTGGGAGCCGATGCGGGCAGCGGTTAGCAATTCTGCTGGAAAGGGAAAATTACAA
This sequence comes from Henckelia pumila, assembly GCF_033568475.1. Classification (NCBI taxonomy): domain Eukaryota; kingdom Viridiplantae; phylum Streptophyta; class Magnoliopsida; order Lamiales; family Gesneriaceae; genus Henckelia; species Henckelia pumila. The sequence continues at coordinate 12,611,761 of NC_133121.1, forward strand.
TTCAATGATGTCCGAGATTGAATTCTCGGCGAAGAAGTTCGAAGGAGGGATTCGGGTGAAGGGACATCATCATCTGCCCTAAATCTCGAAAATAAAATTAGGGGCAGGAGTAGCGAAAAACGTTCTAACCGATGGCGTGGCTCAAGGAGTGGAAAAGACAAAAATACATTCGAAAAGAAATTAAAGTGCTGGAGCTGTGGTGAAACTGGTCATATGAAAAAGAACTGCAGATCACCCAAGAATAATGCAAATGTTGTGGCTGAGCAAGTACACGATGCTTTAGTGTTATCCATAGAAAGCCCTGTTGACTCTTGGGTTATGGATTCTGGAGCCTCGTTTCATACCACGGGTAATCGCGATTTATTCGATAGTTACATTGATGTCGATCATGGAAAAAAATTTCTAGCTGATGGAAAACCTTTGGAGATTGTTGGTATGGGAGATGTCCGGTTGAAAAGGTCAAATGGATATGTCTGGAAAATCAATAAAGTCAGACATATACCAAGACTGACGCGAAATCTGATCTCAGTGGGACAGTTAGATGACGAAGGCCATAAAGTGACCTTTGGTGATGGCTCTTGGAAAGTGAGCAAAGGAGCCATGATTGTTGCACTTTCGACTACTGAAGCTGAGTATGTTGCAGTGACAGAAGCTAGCAAGGAGATGATATGGTTGAGATCATTTCTTGAGGAGTTGGGTCAGAAGCTTGAGGATAGCACATTACACTGTGACAGTCAGAGTGCTATTCATTTGGCAAAGAATCCTGTTTATCATGCTAGGACGAAGCATATACAGGTTCGGTACCATTTCATCAGATCTGTTCTGAAAGATGAAATCTTGATTCTTGAGAAGATTCCTGGAAGTAAAAATCCAGCTGATATGTTCACAAAGGCGGTGACCACTGACAAACTGAAGTTATGCTCGACTTCATTCGGACTGCATGTATGAAAGAGAAAGCATGAGTTGCTGCATTGATTGTGTGAAGCCATGATTGAAATCAAGTCTTCAAGTGGGAGAAATGTTAGGTGAATTCAAAAAAAACACGCAACAAACATTATTTGACCAAGTTGCTGTCTTTTGTGGAAATTGAAAAATCACAACGTGGCCAATTCTCCATCTTGCATTCATGAGCAAACTTGCCTATAAATAGGCACATAACCCTTGCTTGAAATGTATCCCAAAACGAAGCAATACAAAGCTTCTACAAATAGAGAGCATAAGAAAAATAGTGAGAGTTTTCTTAAGTGTTCTCTTGTGTGAGTTAGAGAAATATTTTCTCGGTAATACTCGGGGTTTGGGTGTGGTGAGATATAGTGTTTTATATACACTTGTAATATTTCTCCGGTTATAAATATTGCAGCAGCTCCGTGGACGTAGCCTATATTGGGTGAACCACGTAAATCTTGGTGTTCTTGTTGATTATTTTATTCCGCAATTATTATTATCATCATGATCACTCCGGCATAATCCATAACACCCGTTAGCCCGTTTTGACACCTTTAATTAAAATCAATATTTTACTATTTTATGTTCTGTTTAGAAGAATGTTTACTACACAAATATATTAACTAAAAAATTGATAAATTATATTTTATTGCTAATAGTGTCTCGTTTATAAGATATTGTATATAAAATTAAACTTTGACATTTTAATTTGAAAACATAAGAAATTTATGGAATAAATTATGAAAAACATATTAATGAAATATTTATTCCAAAAATTAGAAATAGAAGATAATAACAAACAATCGTTATGATGAATAATATTTGTAATCACTCAACAAAATATTTTTTTTTTATTTTTGTGCATATTGTTCTATATTTAAAAATATGGAATAACTAAATTATAAAAATTAATTTTTGAATTACTAAAGTCTTATATAATTTAATTATTTTAGGAAGAAAAATTGCTAATAAGTTTATCCAAACAAGAAGAGCAATCAATGAGAGGATAGTATAGTCCATATCTATCCGCATGGATATCATAAGCTAGAAAACAGCTCTTATCAGCTCATGCATCATAACACTTCTATCCGCATATCGCAGACATCATTCATTCGAGCCAAAAGCCTCATTGCTCTAATGAATCATACATCTGAATAATTGGATTGGATTCACTTTTCGGAATGAGTCACTTCATTCAGTGTACTCAATTTCTAAAATATAGTCCGGCCTCCCAATTGTTCATATTCATAAAATCAGTTAGTTTACTAACAGTTGTTAGCTAATTATTTAGTTCAATTTCAATATATGGGGATGAGCACAATTCAATAAAGCAACCGGATTAACTAGACCAGCAATCATCGGGAAACATATCAATACATCGATGCGATATTTTCATCGATCATATTATAATTTCCATGTCAAATACTCGAAAGATGTACAATAAACCGCGACTGATTAGGCATAATGTGAGGAGGGGATATGCTGAATCATGTGACTTATTGGATGCGGTTTAAATCACCTATTCAATATTTATGAAGAAGGGTCCAATTTTTTTATTGTCAAACTATAGTAAATAAATTTACTTTTTTTTTTCTTTGGCAAATTGACAAGCTAATAAGTTTTTTTTTATACAAAAAGAAAAGAAAAAGAAAAAAAAAGGAAAGAAAAGTGAAGTATATAAGTTTAATACGAAATAGAGGCTAGGGGTGCTTATTATTAACCACCACACAATAGTTGGTGTTGGATTGATAGACCCCACTTTGCGTTCCTTAGAATGGAAGGCCCTCAAAATTTGATGATCAGATTAGGATTGGCCTTGAATGAATTCAATGGCTTTCCATTCACAATCCAATCCTTTTCACTCCAGATCCAAATTCATCAGAAGAAACCACCACCCTTGACTCCTACCCGCTAACGATGAGATATATCCACACTCGTCAAATTTCGGGAAAATTATTTTTTTGGTCCATGTTTGGATTAAGAATCATTTCCGTCTATCTTTTACCAATGACACAGAATTATTAAAAAACCAAGTGAGTAAACCACAAACGTCTAGTACTGACTTCCCTTTACAATTTGAATGATGTTTCTCTTAACAGGATGATTATGTTTTATATCAGTGAGACGAGTTGAACAAACTCGCATCTATAATAAAAAATAATCATTTTAGCATAAAAAACAATATTTTTTCATAGATCGAATCTAAGAAAATAGATCGAATCTAAGAAAGAGATCTGTACGACTGCATGACCATTCCATCTCTTTGGCATATCACGAACGAAAGGTATCGTGAAATTTGTATTGTTTTACATTCAAAATCTTGAGATTTGACGAGGTTATTCGAAAGTTAGCAAAGCTCTGAAAACCCATCATAAAAAGTTGTCGAGAAGTAAGAGCATACCAACTTGAGAAGTGGAGAAAATACATTCTTATTACCTTTCAGCTATGTAAAAGTGTAGCACGGAGCATTTTTAATCAATCAAAATACATCGGGTTACAAAATCAAGACAAGGTTTCTATTGCATAGATTCAGGAGAACTCATGTACCTATTAGTTTGCGCAATCGGATGGCCCAAATTCTAAAACAACAGAGAAATTTTATCTTTTCTTTATTAGGAAATCTCTAGCGGCATACCGTGAAACCGGCATCTTGTTCATGAGTTTTAAACTTAATTTACCAACCCAGAATCCAAAAGTGAGTTCTTTTCGAGGAAGACGATATCCAACCAAGAATTGAGCACAAAAGCCTAGCAGAGTTCTTTCGCCGCAGCTATGACAGCTTCTGCTGTGATGCCGAATTCCTTGTATATTTTGCCTGCAGGCGCACTAGCTCCAAATCTGTCGATTCCAATGGCCTTCCCTTTAGACCCAACAATCTTTCCCCAGCCAAATGTCGATCCAGCTTCAATGCTTACTCTAGCAGTTACAGAAGCTGGCAAAACGCTTTCTTTGTACTCGTCGGATTGCTCATCGAAAAGCTCCCAAGAAACGAAGGAGACAACTCTGACTTTCTTGCCTTCCTTTCTGAGTTCATCTGCCGCCTTCGCTGCAATCTCCAACTCAGAACCGGTTCCGATCAAAATGACATCAGGCTTATTACCAGATGAGTTGTCTGATATTGTATACCCTCCTTTTGTCACTCCATCAATGGAGGTTCCAGCAAGGTTGGGCAGCTTTTGTCGAGAAAGAGCAAGAACGGATGGTCTCTTCCTGTTGAGGACAGCTACCTTGTACGACCCAGCTGTCTCGTTGCCATCAGCTGGACGGAGCATTAATATGTTTGGCATAGCACGGAAACTTGCCAAATGCTCGATAGGCTGATGGGTTGGTCCATCTTCTCCGAGCCCAATTGAGTCGTGGGTCATGACATAGATCACTCCAGCTTCACACAAAGCCGAGATTCTCATAGCTGCTCTCATGTAATCAGTGAACACAAAGAACGTCGCGCAATAGGGAATGAAGCCAGGGCTGTGAAGGGCAATTCCGTTGCATATAGCTCCCATACCATGTTCCCGAACACCAAACCTTACATTTCGCTCTTCGGGTGTATTTTTTTGAAAGTCACCAAACATTTTCAGAAGGGTCATGTTAGATGAGGCAAGGTCAGCACTGCCACCAAGAAGACCGGGAAGGACCTTAGCAAGAGCATTAAGGTTTTGCTGTGAGAGATTTCTGGTAGCATCACCAGGGGTCTCTGGAGTGTAAGTCTGAATGGAAATAAAACGGGAGAGAGGTCAACTTTAAGATTAGAACTATGACAAACTCAGGAAGATTTTCTGGAATGAATAATTTGATATTCACATCTCGTAATTTAAGAATTGCTCTATCAACCTATCTGCACATTCATCGATTTACATGAAATTTCACAGCATTCCAACATGATATCATTTAGAAGGCAAAAACCAACTCACAGGAAGAGCCTTCTCCCAACCAGCGGGTAGTTCACCAGTGATGATGGATTTCAGCTCGGCAGCTTCTACCGGATATTTCTTTTCATATTCTGCAAACTTGGCATTCCATTGAGCTTCAAAGGCAGCACCATCAGGAACATGTCGGCTCCAATGCCTGCAAAAAAGCATTCACTGCACATTAAAATATTTCGAAGATAGTTGTCATCACTTAAATCCAATTAAAAAGTCGGCATCCTTACTTCTTCACATCCTCGGGTACATGGAATGGCTCGTAAGGCCATCCAAGGTTCTTTCTGGTGGCTTCAACTTCCTTGGCACCCAATGCACTTCCGTGCACACTATATGAGTTGGCCTTGTTGGGGGATCCGAATCCAATGGTTGTCGTAACCTTCCAAATGATGGACAATATAAAATCAAAACACAGTTGACTACAGAAGTTCACCATATGCTTATTTCTCTAAGCAAGCAGTTATTATGACACGAGAAGGAAAGCAGAAGGAACCGATTAATCTCCTCCTCATTTTCAAATCACCCAAATGCAAAAACAAATGTCTGACCTTGATCAAGGTGGGCTTGTCTTTCACAGCCTTTGCCTCCTTAATGGCAGCACGAATTTCATCGTATCCTGTGTTACCATTCTTCACCCATATTACATGCCAGCCAAGGGACTCAAGACGGGTGTCAACGGTCTCGGTAAAAGCAATTTCTGTGTCACCATCAATAGTGATGTGGTTGTCATCATAAAAGGCAATCAGTTTCCCAAGTCCCCAATGTCCAGCAAGAGAGCTGGCTTCATTTGAAATACCCTCCATTTGACAACCATCACCCAGAATAACATATCTGCAAAGAAGCCAAAGTCAAGTCATACATGACGATACCAAAATTTGAAAGTGACAAGCAAGTATGATTGATATCTCACGTGTAATGATCGACTATCTCGCTATCTGGTTTGTTATAACGGGCCGCCAGGTGCTTCTCTGCAAGTGCCAAGCCGACAGCATTGGCAATACCTTGACCAAGGGGGCCTAGACAAAAGCAAATGAGGTAATTAACAAATCTCGATTCAACTACACAAGCATATGAATTCAAATTTTGGATAAAATTCATACCAGTGGTGACTTCAATACCAGGAGTCTCAAAGTTCTCAGGATGACCTGGTGTTCTGCTGCCCCATTGACGGAAACTCTTCAAGTCCTCTTCCTGTCAGATAGATTACATGTTTATGTTCACAAATTAGTCCCTAAATCAGCGAAATTCCCAGATTCTCGAACCAAAAATTGAGCTGAAAAACTGGATTTTTGTAATCAAAATTGCTCACACACCCCCCTCCAAACTATCACAAAAACCCAGTCTTTAATCAAGATAAAGAAATTCCCAGATTCTCGAACCAAAACTTTGAATCAGCAAAAACCAACATCCAAACACAGTACACTCCACTCAGATCTACCAGAAGCACAACACCACAATCTTTACTGTAACACGATGGCGCAGGAATAAGAACATACTAAAAGTGGACAAGAAAATAGTAACACGTTAAGGTCAAAGCTACAACCTTTACAGAATCATATCCCGCGAGGTGCAGAAGCGCATACTGGAGCATACATCCATGTCCGGCGGAGAGCACGAAGCGGTCGCGATTAAACCAATAGGGGTTCTTGGGGTTGTACCTCATCACTTCATCGTACAGTATATGACCCATCGGGGCACAACCCATGGGAAGACCCGGGTGCCCGGAATTAGCCTTCTCCACTGCGTCAATCGCCAAGAAACGGATCGTGTTGACCGATTTATCAACGAGAGCAGTTTCGGTAGTCTTCTCGAGAGTTTCAACGGCCGCTGAGGCGGTGACTGGAAGGCGGGTGAGTACTGGTGTCCGGCGGCGGGTGGGGGAGGAGAAGGAGGTGGTGGTGGTGGGTTTGAGGCCGGAGAAGGAGGGGACGGAGAGGGAACTGGCGGCCGTTGGGGCAGCGGAGCCATGGCGGGGGATGGCGGAGCGGGAGAGGATGGCTTGGGAGAGAGTGAGGGAGGATGAAGAAGCCATGGCTCTGATGTGCTGAAGGGAAATGGTGATGGGATGGAGGATTTTAAAGAAAATATTTGAGGTCGTGGATTTTTTTATTTTTATTTTTATTTTTCTGATTAGATAAATAAAATTTATAATTAAATTTATTACGTAATTTTGAAATTATTGATTTTCGGAAAAAAAAAATTCTAAAAAAATAGAATTTTTTTTTTTTTTTTTTTTTTTTTTTTTTTTTTTTTTTTATGAGTATTAGATGCAAGAAAGAGTTGTTGGGTATTAAAGAAACATCATCATTTAAAGTGAATTTTGGGAAGATGTTTTATTGTTTAGAATATATACTTATGTAAGACATTATAAAAAAAAATTTGTAATTTTTTTTGACAGGTAACGTTTGTAAATTTAGTTTTTAAAATTAATTATTCTCTATATCTTGAAATATATTTTAAACTTATATATTTAAAAAATGAAAATAAATATATTTTAAACAGCTCCATTATGCATAGTGGTTTTCTCATCATTTAACAATTATATGTAAACTACAATCTTTCTCAAAAAAAAAAAAAAAAAAAAGGTATGCAAACTACAATCTCGTGTATATCTACAGAAATTTGTAGAATAAAATACATTATATATCGAAATTCCTCCTATAGACAAGTTTTCATTTTAAGATCCCATAAATTTTGTATATATGCTAATAATTTGGAAAAATGAATAACAATTTTCCCCCTATTATTAATTCTTCACTATATAGGAAATAAAATCAAAACCCCCATGTAAATATATATATATATATATATATATATATATATATATTATTTCACCGCCAAACACCAAAAATGTTTTCTTATTGCATTTTTGTTAAAAAGGAAAAAACCCAAATTTATATATATTACTTAACCGCCAAACACCAAAATATCTTCAAACCAATTGTTTTCTTAAAAAATGAATTCTCAAACTGAATTTTTAAAGTGCAATTTGCAACCAGTTTGGGTGTTTGGCGGTGAAGTAATTTAACACTTGACGACATTTAAGAGACATGATCATGATTCATTGGTTTGCCCTTGGCCTTATTAGGACTCCTAAAGCTATGTAGTCCACAATTTCTACAATGGTATATTGGATATTCTAAAATATTTGGGGTAGGAATACTATATTTTTGTTTCATTTTCTATATATTACATAAATACATATGTATACAAATAAATATAATATAAAAAATTTATGGACCGTAAATTTTTATGTGGAATGCATGAAATTGTGTTTTGGACTAACTTATATATATATAATTTTGACAATATTTCTAATATAAAATAATAATAGTTATAAAGTAGAATTCAAGATAACAAAGTGAATGCCAATACATCTAAGTCAAGATTGTCACGTAAAAAAAACAATAATTCAAAATTTCTTAAAGGGCAATTATTCATCTTTTCGAAAATGAGAGCAATATTATATGTCATTTCAGGAATATATAGTGGTGAAAAATTTGTTACAGCTAGAACTCACACGATACTTAGTCTCAAATTTTAGAATCCTTCGAGAGTAAAAACATTATGACTTGTGCATTCTAAAAACCAAAATTAGCAAATTTTAAATTTTTTTTAGACCTAAAATTTTTTTAGAGATCCCAAATAACTAGTTTGTTGAATACAAATCGACATTGACCCTGGAGGATCTATCTGAGCTAGTTGGAAGCTCCACAAGAACTTCAACAAACCTCTAACTAAGTTTGTTGAGGGTGGTCGGAAAATTTGCCAGAGCTCCGGCAACGGCGACCAGGGCAATGAGTAGGGCCACCAGAGACAATGAGTGGTGTTCGATGGTATAATTTTTTTAATCTATTATTTGTGTAAATTATCAAAATATTTGGCGGTCTAAAGTACTAATTATATGATTATTCAGTTAGATTGCATCATGTGACAGTGAGGTGCAAATGGTTGTGTACGTGATATAATGAAACACATCTGTTTTAGAGAATAACCCAAGAAAATTCTCAAAAAAATACTCGTGAGATATCATGAGACAAGATGTCAATAATCATTAATATATACCATCATTTAAAAAAAAAGTTCAACTCTTGTCTCAAACATTGAATCATAATATTACTTATTTACTTTATATTAATCTTTCTTGCTTCCAAAAATAAATAAATAAATATTCATGTCATTGCAAGCATGGCAAGAATTCCTATTACCGGAGACAAAATTTATTCTGAAAAAGGAGTATATTTGGAAGACAAAACAACTTTATAGTAGATACAGTGAGTCATTGATAGCATCTAGTACATAAATCACCTTACGACAACGAATTTTATCCGTTGTTTTTAGGCGTTTTTATTGTAGTGTGCGAGAATATACAAACTATAATCACATCGAATTTACCTAGAAACAAACGAAGGACGAAGTCTGCACAATAAACAAGATGTGTTATACGAAAAATTCGATGCTGCAGTGAGGACAGCGTGTGAGGTTTCTATTGGCTTAAATTATGTAGGCCTCACATGATTTGATGTGAGCCCTACATGATTGATCAATAAAATGCTTCCACATTACCCCATGGGTAGCATCGACCAATCCGTGTTATACATAGGTGTTACTTCTTGGGGTACAACAACAATTGAACTTTGGGTGATGATTTTTACTTGCTTTTGAAGTATAACAAAATGATTGATTTGAGCAACTAGGCTAAGATGCCTCCTTTATTTATGTTCATATTTACAATGATTAAATTTATATTTTTTTCCATCTTATAAAAGTAGAGTTCTTTTATTTATCTTTAAAAAAAATTGAGTTTTTTTTTACTTGTTATAGCACTATTTGATAATTGCTTCTAGACGGTATGCGGTCAAAATTCATTGGTATAGAAGTTGGAGGATTAAAAGAGCCGGTCGGTCAATATAAAGCCATTTTTCTTGAAATTTCAATAGCCCAAATCATTTTATAATTTTTAAATACAGAATTTACATGAACGAATACTCTAGATTCTAGAAGTCGAAGAAAGCAAAGACATTTGGGGATAGACATATATTTTTCAACAAATTGAATATAATTTGATTATATCATCAAAAGAAATGCTGCAAAATCAAGTATTTCATATTTCATTTAAAAATATTGTTGATGGTAATTGTACAACTCAATATTCTAAAATATAAAAAAAAAGCCAAACTATTGTTATTTCAATATTGATAGTTAGTGTTCTCGACAATCATCAAGTATCTACCGATCATTCTACTATCTTACCACTAATGGAAATCGAAGATATAATTTTGACTTTATTATCAATTAAACAATAAAACAAATCAACTGCCATGTTTCTATAAGTTTTGAAGCAATATTATTATTATTATTATTATTATTATTATTATTATTATTATTATTATTATTATTATTATTATTATTATTATTATTATTATTATTATTATTATTATTATTATTATTTTCGAACATCAACAAAAAAATTCTTAAAACCCCAATGTGGTTTAAGGTTCGAAAGAAGTCGGGGGAAAAAAATCCCAACGCCCAATTTATTTATGTATCATTCAAATAGTTTTTTCGATAAAATATATTTTGTTCCATTCACCGGTATTTTGATAGGCTCATTTTATCGATTTTACATTAAATTCATATTTGATAGAAATAGAAAAAAAATTTATGGAATTTTTATCTTGTCCCTTGCAGATGGAAAAATTTATTTATGCTAGAGAATAATATTCAGTTTTACGAATTTTACATGTTTTTTTTGGATTGAAACGAATTTTACATGTTGAGCATGAATTCAACGAAAAAAACCTGGCCCGCTGGCCGAAGGAACAAGGTGTAGACAACCTCGATCTTGATGTTATATATAACACAAATATGTATTAGCTGGACCACCAATAATAAGGACGGATATAATTTAGGTCAGTCTTAGGTCGTAGCTCATTTAATTTTTTTTTTTTATATATGTAAGTTGTTTTACTTAATCTAATAAAACTTACTTTTGAAACCGAAAGCCTAGCTCATCTTTTTAATTCTAGTGCACAACTTCATTTTTTGGAGGAAAATTACATTTTTTGTTCTGCAAATTTGTCATTTTATAATTTTGATTCTCCATGTTATCAAATTTCGATTTTAGTCACGCAATTTTTTTTAGTAATTCTAGTCTTTTTTTATTGGAAGTTCAGTGTCATATCAGTATTGTATTGTTTTCACGTCAGAGTCAATTCGTAATAAAGATGAAAGTTGAAAAAAAAACAAAGATATCAGGCTAAAATTGAATTTTGACAACATAGACGATAAAAATCCTAAAGGCAAACATATATGACAAAAAACACAATTTTCCTATTTTTTTGTGAGTGTACATGTAATGACTTTTTTTTATAATATATAATTTATTGATTAAGTTCAAGCCCACCCAACTCTAATTTCTGAATCCGTCCTTGCGACAATAATATTGGATGATTAAGTCCATATTTATTAATAGAATTTAAAATATGAATTAATTACATCCATACCCCTCTAAGATTTAATCACATCACCATTTGCTTTCAAAAGTTTTTTAAAAAAATAAGTGTTTTTTAAGTTGGTTTTTAAAAATATTTTTTAAAATAAAAGCTAAAATAATTTTGTGTTTGGATAAATAGATTGAAAATATTTTTTTGAAGTTGAGTTATAAAAAAAAGTATTTGAAAGTGTTACGCCTTAAACGCATATAAATCTCGAATTATGAGATTAATATTTTTAATGCATTAACAAAGTCTTATTTCTCTATGTTTTGATGATTAACAAAACTAGGTTAAAATGTTACTAATATTTACATTGAGCTTATTACAGAGTTAAAATTTTCAAAGATGAATTAATACTAAATTCATACTCAAGATCAGAAACAAAATTCGAAGAAGTTTACTACTACGGGATCGGAAGCTCCGATTGGCGATCGGAACCTCCGATCATGATCAGAAGCATCTTCGGAAGCTAAGGGTAGATCGGAAGCTCCGATCTTGGTTCGGAAGCTCCGATCTATTTCAGGGATTTTTTATATTGGTCGGAATGAGGAACGGAAGCTACGAAGAACAGGTTCGGAAGCTCCGATCGTGGTTCGGAAGGTCCGATCAGTTTCTATGAAAAATTATATTGTTCGGAAGCAGATCGGAGGCAACGAAGTGAAGCAGATCGGAAGCTCCGAACAGGATCGGACGTTCCGATCCCGAACGGCCGCCTGATAATCTTGTCCGGAAGACTTTTGCCCGACACTATATTTATTGCGCCGATCGGAAGCTCCGAAGTGGATCGGACGTTCCGATCCAGTACACCCGCGTGTCTCAGAATTCAAATTTCGGAAGCTCCGATGCAGGGATCGGAAGTTCCGATCGATGTCAAAATTTCAGCTATAAAAGGAGGCATTCCGAGGCCATTCAATTCATCCCAACATCTTCAAGTCTCTCAATCCTCTCAAGCATCATTCAAGTCATTTGTTGAGCAATTTGTAGCCCCTTTTGAGTGTTCAAAATATATTTACATATCGAGTTGTATTCGGGGTTGTAATATCGAGGGTTGTTAGTTTGTGAGTTGGTTGCTCGGTTTTATAAACACTTGTGTGTGAAGCCAAGTGTATTTTACGAGTGTTGAGGCTATCCTTGGAGCCCTTAAGGCCAAGAGTGTTGAGTTGTATCGGCGCGGTGATCGTGTCAAGTTGTAAGGCTATCCTTGGAGCCATCAAGGCCAAGACGTTCGAAGTGCTAGTGGATCCTTGGTTAATCGACTTAACCAAGAAGGGGAGACGTAGACGATTTATCGTCGAACTTCCATAAACATCTCTTATCCCTTTTACTGCTTTATTTACATTACGCATTTATTTACCGCACTTATTATTTGATTGCTTAAGTCTTCCGCTTGCGTACTTGCATAATCGCTTTAAATTGCTAAAGTTGCCAATAGAACCTAAATCCCCCCCCCATTAGGTTCTAACAAGTGGTATCAGAGCCATTTGAAAATACTTTTCAAAACCTTTTTATGGCAAACCTAGCAAGTGATTATGCTCAAGGGCAATCTACTAATCGTCCTCCTCTTTTCAATGGCATAAACTACGGGTATTGAAAAAATCGTATGTCCCTATATATCCAATCCGTAGACTATGACCTATGAAAAGTGACGGTGAAAGGTCCCTATACACCTATGAAAATAGTTGATGGGGTTGAAATTCCTAAGGGAATGGATGACATGGCTCTCTTCGCAAGAAAATTCAAGAAATTCATGCGAGGAAACAAATTCAAAAAGGACAAGAAACCTGAGAAAGAAGTGACCTGCTACAACTGTCAACAACAAGGTCACTACGCCAATGAATGCCCACTCAAGAAGAAAGTGGACAAAGGAAAGAAGAAAGCCCTACTAGCTACCTGGAGTGATAGCGACGACGACGACAAGGAAGCAAACCTCTGCTTAATGGCTAAAAGTGATGACATCGTCTCTGACGACGATGACGAGGTACCTACTTACGATGAACTCTTACATGCTTATAAAGATATGTTTGATATGGTTAAGGTTCTTAGAAAAGAGAATAGAAATCTTAAAAAGGAATTAGAAACTAAGGAGCATGATAACCTTAGACTTAAGGATGACTTAGATCACTTAGAAAAATCTTTCGATAAATTCAATGTGAGTAGCAATAAATTGAACAACCTACTTAGCATGCAGAAATGTAGCTTTGATAAGGGAGGAATAGGCTATGGTAAGAAGTCTATAGACTTTGCTAGTCTAATAGCTAAAGCTAAAATGAGATCACCCCCTACTTGTTCTTATTGTTGCAAATCTGGTCATGTTAGACATAAATGCAGATCATTGAAATATCAATATGTTCAAAAGAGCTATATGAAATGGAGGCCTAAGAGTACTTAACAACTCATTAGTCGGCATTATGAGATCACAATCTAAGGGAGTTCAATATAGACCGGCTTAAAAATGCCTTGACTTGCGGCTGGTCTCCCTGTTGAACGTTGCTCTGTCCAAGGAAATAGGTTTTTAAAGTGGCCATATGCCCTACCTACTACTGGGAGCACTCTTGGAAAGTGGCGATGATGTTTCTATGAGAGACTGAACTCTTAGAAGTCTATTTTGTATCTCTCTTTTCTAACATTGTGGACCCAAAAGAACTAAAGGGTACCAAAATCAATTATTTTCAGGGAAACAAGAAAAATGCTCTCCCTAGCATATGGTATCTAGACAGTGGATGTTCTAGACATATGACGGGGAACAAGGATCTTCTTCAATCAATCAAACCAAAGGAGAAGGGGACTGTCACCTTTGGAGACAACAGCAAAGGAGTAATTGAAGGCATCGGCTCAATAGGTATATCTAATTCTTGTCTAATTGATGATGTACTCCTAGTGAAAGGACTTAAGCATAATCTACTAAGCATAAGTCAATTGTGCGATAGAGGTTATGAAGTCAAATTCACTCCCCAACACTGCACTGTATCATTTATTAGTGACAAATCCATAAATTTCAAAGGATATAGAAGTGAGAATGTTTACAAGGTCTCTTTAAATAATTTATCTTTATCAAATATAAAAAGCCTTGTATCCATGAATGTTGATGACAACATTCTTTGGCATAGACGATTGGGTCATGTTGGTCCTAGTACCATCGAAAAACTTTTAAAACTTGACTTAGTCGTTGGTATGCCAAAACTTGATTTGAAACTTGATTCTGTTTGTGATGCGTGTCAATTTGGCAAACATACAAGGGAATCTTTTAAAAGCAAAAATTTTGTATCCACTTCTATGCCCCTTGAACTTCTCCACCTAGATCTATGTGGTCCCTCGAGGAACGCTAGTTTAGGAGGAAAGCTTTATGCGTTTGTCATTGTAGATGATTTTTCACGTTACACGTGGACATTGTTTTTAGCTCACAAAAATGATGCCTTTGAGTATTTTAAAACTTTTGCTAAACCAGTTGAGAATGAGAAAAATCTTTCAATAAAACAGATCCGTAGTGACCACGGAACTGAATTTCAAAATGAGAATTTTTCAAACTTTTGTATAGAAAAAGGCATCGGTCACAATTTTTCTTGTCCTAGGACTTCTCAACAAAACGGGGTCGTTGAGAGGAAAAATAGGACACTAGTAGAGATTGCAAGGACCATGTTATGTGAGCATTCTCTACCAAAATATTTTTGGGCTGAAGCAATGAACACTGCCTGTTACATCATCAATCGCGTATCAATAAGGCCAATTCTCAAGAAAACTCCATACGAGTTATGGAGGGAGAGAAAGCCTAACATTTCATTCTTTCGGGCTTTTGGATCTAAGTGCTTCATTCACAACAATGGTAAGGACAACCTTGGCAAATTTGATGCCAAATCCGATAAAGGTATTTTTCTTGGGTATTCTACTACAAGTAAAGCTTATAGAGTATTCAATAAGCGCACCTTACTTGTTGAAGAATCAATGCATGTTATATTTGATGAATCTTTGTTAAATATTTCTCGCACTAACAATGATGATATAGAAATACTTGAAGAAGAGATGGTTTTCTCAAGCTTAAATGATATAGATGCTACAGTTGAGGAAACACCACTTCCTAAGGAATGGACACATCACAAAGATCATCCTAAAGATCTGATAATTGGAAGTCCATCAAAGGGAGTATCTACTCGCTCTTCTCTCAATAATATTTGTAATCATCTTGCTTTTGTTTCTCATGTTGAGCCAAAATGTGTTGATGATGCTTTACTTGATGATTCCTGGATTATTGCTATGCAAGATGAGTTAAATGAATTTAAACGCAATAATGTTTGGGATCTTGTTTCTAGGCCGCATGATAGACCTGTGATAGGTACTAAATGGGTGTTTAGAAATAAACTTGATGAGCATGGCACCATCACTAGAAATAAAGCTAGGCTTGTTGCTAAAGGATATAGTCAAGAAGAAGGCATAGATTATGATGAAACTTATGCGCCTGTTGCTAGACTAGAATCCATTCGCATGCTACTTGCTTTTGCTTGCTCTAGAAATTTTAAATTATTTCAGATGGATGTTAAAAGTGCTTTCTTGAATGGTGATTTGAAAGAAGAGGTCTATATTGAACAACCTGATGGCTTTGTTGATAATTTGTTATCTGATCACGTATATAGACTCAACAAAGCTTTGTATGGATTGAAACAAGCTCCTCGAGCTTGGTATGAAAAACTCTCTTCTTTCCTTATTACCAATGGCTTTACTAGAGGAATTGTTGATATTACATTGTTTACTTTATCTAGAGATAATGATTTGCTTATTGTGCAAATTTATGTGGACGATATCATTTTCGGTTCTACTAACGAAGATCTTTGCCAAGAATTTTCTAAGCTTATGCAAGATCACTTTGAGATGAGCATGATGGGGGAACTTAACTATTTCCTCGGATTGCAAATCAAGCAGTGCAAGGATGGGTTCTTTGTGAACCAAAGCAAATACATAAAGGAGATTTTAAAGAAATTCGGGATGGAGAACACAAAATCATCATCCACACCGATGAGCACAGCAATCAGACTCGACAAGGATGAAAATGGTAAAACTGTAGATCAATCTTCCTTTCGTAGTATGATTGGCTCCTTATTATATGCTACTGCTAGTAGACCGGACATTATGTTTAGTGTTTGCTTGTGTGCACGATTTCAATCATGTCCAAAGGAATCACATTTGTTCGCCTTAAAACGCATTTTCAAATATCTTTCAAATACTCCAAATCTCGGCTTGTGGTATTCGAAAAATTCTTTCTTTGATTTAAAAGCATATTGTGATGCCGACTTTGGTGGATATAAGGTGGACCGGAAAAGCACTAGTGGAACTTGTTTCTTTTTAGGAAACTGTTTAGTTTCTTGGTTTTCAAAGAAACAAAATTGTGTTGCGTTGTCAACGACCGAAGCCGAATATATGGCTGCTGGTAGTTGTTGTGCGCAAATTCTTTGGATGAAGCATCAATTGCTCGACTATGGCGTCTCTTTTTCAAAAATCCCTATTTTCTGTGACAACACTAGCGCTGTAGTGACCCTTACCCGGATCACCTACTAAACAGAACTTAGGCATGCAATTAACTTAATAAAACAGATATCAGAATAAAACTGCGGAAACCAATAACATTATACAATCCCAAGTAAAGGAATCTGTAAGTATCCAATAATATACAACCAAATCGAATAGCTGTATAAACCCAAACAACAGTAATAAAACCTAGACGAAGCTCCAGCTGGCCAACCACTGACTAGCCCCTCCTGGATCCACCCTCCTCGTCCAATCGCAAACCTGCCCCATGGAATAGGGTGTCCAGAAAATACAGAGTACGAGACGTGAGCATAAAAACGCTCAGTGCGAGAGTATGAGTATACATGCATGCAAAGTGAACTCTCTATAGACTCGAGGTCAAGGATCAGATAACAGAGACAGACCGGGCCCTAGTATGTAGCACGTTGTGCCGTCGCTTCAGGAGGTGGCTCCCATACCGAGATAACCGTGGATACGCCGGACCCAAATCGATGGAAGTCCATCCACTAACAGGATAGGGTACAACCCTACTAACAGACATCTCGAAGGAGATACAGCAAGATGCAAATGAATGCAGCATAATATCATGGCATATAAATCATGCAGTCACATAATACATGCATACTCAGTCAGGATATCTCGAACAGTACTTTCGTACCTCAAATACCAGGTAGGCACTACCAGCTCTAAGTCCAAGCCTAAAGTCCGCCTACACAGCGAAATGATACTACTATCATTACAGTGCTCTAAAAGCCTTAACTAAGCTATTGCATACTCCTAAATATTTATAGGAAGCAAAAGCTATACCTTCGTCCGTCGTTAGCCCTTTGATGTCGATGCCTCCAGAACTTGGGCACAACTCCGCTACGACTACCGAACGCCTCTCCGACCTCCGGACCAAGCCTAAGAAGACTAGAACAGCTCCAAAAGGACTAGAAAGGAAAGGAGAACTCGGAATTGGCAAAGAGAAATGAAGTCTCGGCCTTCTATTTATAGACAACGATCGGAGCCTCCGATCCTCGATCGGAACGTCCGAACCTCGATCGGAACGTCCGATCCTGCCATCGGAGCTTCCGAAGATCCTGATCTGCCACGTGTCAAAATATCACTTGATGACTCCGGATAGGGGTGATCGGAGCCTCCGGTCCTGATCGGAGCTTCCGATCCAGCCACACGTCATGGATGACGTAATATCATCGGTGCCTCCGATCCTCATCGGAGCTTCCGATCCCGATCGGAGCTTCCGATCGTCCCTTCGGAGCTTCCGATCCGTCCGATGCCTAATTCAATTAATTAGCATTAATCCTTTAATTACTCAATTAGGGCACGAGCTACTACATTCTCCCCCACTTAAGATATTTCGTCCTCGAAATCAGATCTTAAGTACCGAATGCAAATACGAAAATCAGAAACATTCTTTATTCAATCAAACGTTTACAGAGTTTGCAACTGAATACAACTTAAAGAATGAAATCAAAACAACTCAGGATGGTCTTTACGCATCCTGTCCTCAAGCTCCCAAGTAGCTTCCTCAGTGCCTCGGCGCTGCCACTGAACTAAAACCAAAGGAATGACTTTGTTCCGTAAAACCTTATCCTTAAAATCAAGGATGCGAAGATGTAACATCCGGAAATTTTAATACGTAAATTCGCATGCATAATTAGGAGAAATTAATTTTTAAAATAAGGGTTAAATGAATTTATGTGTTATTATGTGATTTATATGCATGATTTAAGTTATTTTAGCATTTAACCCAAAATTAGTGATTTTTGTGATTTATGGAAATTAATTGGTTTTGATCGCGTAGACGGGACCGTGGACGGACGAGATACCAAAATATTTAGCCAAAAATATTTTATGAGTTTTATGAGCCTTAAAATAATATTTTAAGGTATTTTGTCAAGAAAATTTTAGTATTTAGTTATATATTTATTTAAGGGGCTATTTTAAGCCAAAATTAGTCTCTTTATTGACTTTTATTAATTTTTAAAATTTGCCTATTTAATAATTTCGAGATTAGGAGATATTTTATCAGATTTTTATTATTATTAGAGAGTTTTAAATTATATTTTTCTATGGTATATTATCTATATTATTTAGTTAATATTTATTATACAAAAAAATTACCCTAAACCAAACCCTACACTCTAAACTCACGTCTAAGCCGCCTCCATCCTCTCCCTCACCTTCTCCTTCATCGGCTTCAACAGAAACAACAGCCCCATAGCCGAAAGCTTTGAGTTCTTTGAGTTATTTTGGAGGTTCGTCGTCCCGGAGTCCCGTAAACGCATCGTTCGTTGTCAAATAATTACGAAAGGCATGTTTAATTCTTTTCTCAACACCATATAAGCTATTATTTTGGTTTTTACAGCAGAAAGTTTGTGGTATATATGTTTGTTGTTCAGAAGTATATGCAGATGGTATTTTCCTTTCCTTTTTCTCACGTTTTGCTTGATTTTTCATGAGTATGATCACGTTTTTTATGCATGGTAAAGGTCCAGGCGGCTAATCCACATCTGAGGGCATGTCTTAGGGTCCTTGTGGTCGTGTGGTCCTGTTGGTTTTGTCCATGGTTGGTCTGAAACGAAGCACTTCTCCTCTAGTGCACCAGATCGCGCAGATTTGTGTTCTGAGGGAGAAGGCTTCGTTCTCCCTCCTCAGGCCACTATTTTGGGTGAGGTTTGTTGGGTTGGAACCTACTAGATGTTGGCTGAGTTTTGCAATTGGTTTCGCGATTTTAGGTGGTCGGAATCTCGAGAACGAAGCAAAACGCCACAGCTGCTCCTGTCTGCGCGCGAGCTGCGGGTAGGCAGTTTTGCAGAGCTTCGTTCTCCCTCTATACTTGATGGTTTGGGCTGGTTTTTACATGGTTGGAAACGTCTTGAAGAGGGCTAGAGGTAGGTGGTGGTGCTCCGGCCAGTGGACGGCCGGAGAACGGCGGCAACTGCCCCGGAAGGCTGCTGCTCGCGCAGCCAAGGGCAAGGAGAGGGGGGGTGTCGGGTAGGGGGGGTTCTGGGTGGTTCCGGGTCGGGTCAGGGTAGTGGGTCGGGTCAGTAGGGTCTAGGGTCGGGTCAGGCATGTCCGGGTCCGGGCTAGGTGGGCCGGGCTCGAGTATTTTAATTTTTAAAATGTTTAATGTTTTAATTGGATTTTTGGGCCATTTAATTATAAATAAAATTATTTGGGCTTCCAATTAATTTTATTTGGGCTTTTTAAATTATTTTTAAGTTAACCCAATAATTTTATGGGCCCGTGGGCCCATTGGAATTTTTGGGCTAGTCAGTGATTTTATTGGGTCAGTCTAGGAATTTTTATGAATTAATTAGTTATTGGGCCTAAATATTTTTATTTAAGCCCAATAACATTTAAGTATTTTATTTTAGTAAAAATTATAATTTTAAAATTAATTATTTAATTATGGGCTTTAAGTTAGTTAACAGGCTTTAAGTCAGTTAAGGGGTTAGTAGAGAGACCAGCAGTCTGGACCAATCCATGAAAATAAACTAAGTCCGGAATATATATTTAATTATTTTTATGCATGAAGTCTATTTTAAGTAAAAGTATATTTATTATTAAAATTAATTAAATATATATTACGGACATATTTTAAGTGCATGCATACATGAAATATTTTATGATGTGTTTATGATTAAGATTTGAGCATGAAAAATATTTTTATGGAAATTGAAGTGATGTGACAGCATAGAAGTGGGTTTTACCACTGACACAGAGGTAGTTCTACTACCGGCATAGAAGTGGGTTTTACCACTGGCACAGAGGTAGTTTACTACCAGCATAGAGGTGGATTTATCCACCGCCACGTACGATGGTTCTTTAGACTGATCAGTCGGCACAGTTATTAGTCACATTCATGGATATGACCATACACAGTTTTTATGTTTATGACATGCTCAATTATGTTATGTATGATGAAGAAAGTTATGTTATGTATAAGATTTATGATTAAGCATTTATGTTATGAAAAATGTTTCCACGCATGCTCATGTACATGTATATATATTAGTATTTACGTGATGCATTATTTTTAACCTTGTTATAAAGGATTAGACATGTTGAGCCTCTAGGCTCACTACGCTTATATGGTGCAGGTGAGTATGATGTAGCTCCTACCGGTGGCGAGGACGTATGAGCGAGCATGGCAGTGGCCCCGTGACCGTCTCGCTAGAGTTTTATTTATGCATGAGTTATTTATTTAGGATATTTTTATGTTTTCAGTGGTTATGATTACTTATTGATTTTTCATGATTTTAGTAGACATAAGTTATAAATTTTTATTATAGACATTATTTTATCTATTGCATGACTCAAGATTTTATCAAATAAATGTTTATTATTTTATTAAGCGAGTTATTATTTGTAATATTATTTTTAAAGTTTATACATATATGTATGGGCGTATATGTATATAGTATAGTATAAAAAATAAATTTTTTTTTTTCCGCATTTAGTAGTTCTAGGGCGTTTCAGAAGAGGTTTCTCAACATAAGTCAAATCCTTGTCTACCTGAACCTCAGATCGCTGCAGAATATGAGATTCATCCGCCACATACCGTCGCAACAGAGATACGTGGAACACGTCGTGAATACTGGATAGATGCGGTGGCAAAGCTAGTCGATAAGCCAAATCGCCAATACTCTATAATATCTCAAACGGACCGATAAATCTGGGAGACAACTTGCCTTTAAGGCCAAATCTGAGAATCTTGCGGAAAGGTGACACTCTCAGAAACACTTTCTCCCCGACCTCGAACTGCAAGGGCCTACGCTTGATATTAGCATAGCTGGCCTGACGATCCTGTGCAGTCTTAATCCGTTTCTTGATCTGATCAACAATATCTATCGCCTGCTGGATAAACTCCGGTCCCTCAGCCTGTCTCTCCCCCACTTCTTCCCAGAAGAGTGGAGTACGACAACGTCGCCCATACAACGCCTCAAAAGGTGCCATCCCAATACTAGTATGATAGCTGTTGTTGTAAGCGAACTCGATCAACGACAAATGATCCTGCCAGGCTGAACCAAAATCCATGACGCACGCTCTAAGCATATCCTCTAACGTACGGATAGTGCGCTCTGACTGACCATCAGTCTCTGGATGATAGGCTGTACTCAAACTGAGAGTAGTACCCATCGCACGCTGAACACTCCCCCAGAATCTAGAAGTAAACCTGGGGTCCCGATCGCTGACAATGCTCACAGGCACTCCATGAAGTCGAACGATCTCCTGAATGTACATCCGTGCCATACGATCCACATTGTACTCCCGGCTATAGGCAATGAAATGCGCTGACTTGGTGAGTCGGTCCACCACAACCCAGATAGCATCACAGTTCCTCGGGGATACCGGAAAATGGGTCACAAAGTCCATAGTGATAAACTTCCATTTCCATTCAGGAATAGGCAGACTGTGAAGCAATCCTCCAGGTCGTCGGTGCTCTGCCTTGACCTGTTGACACACCAAACATCTCGAAACAAACTGATAAACACTGCGTTTCATTCCCTTCCACCAGAAACGAGTACGTAGATCCTTGTACATCTTGTTGCTCCCAGGATGAATACTCAACTTAGTGCGATGTGTTTGAGACAAAATCTCCTCTCGCAACTCTTCATCCTGTGGAATCACAAGCCTACCAGACAAACACAGAAAGCCATCTGACTGATAATGAAATCCAGACGAGCTACCCTCGTTAGCTAGACGAGCTAAACGCTGGGTCTTTGAATCAGACATCTGAGCATCTCGGATCCGCGAATACAAAGCTGGCTCAGATAATATCGCAAACATCTGGATACTCTGCATACCTTTCTTATGCTTGAAGGTATAACCTGAAGTACAACAGTCACTGATCGCACTAGACATCGAACAAGTCTGAAGTGCGGATAGTCGCACCTTGCGACTCAAAGCATCAGCGGTGAGATTAGCAGCTCCCGGATGGTACTTAATCTCGCAATCATAGTCCTTAAGCAAGTCCATCCAACGTCTCTGTCTCATGTTCAATTCTGCCTGAGTGAACAAATACTTGAGACTCTTATGGTCGGTGAAGATCTCAAATTTCTCGCCATAAAGATAATGACGCCAGATCTTCAAAGCGAACACAATGGCTGCTAACTCCAAATCATGGACTGGGTAGTTGTCCTCGTGAAGCTTCAGCTGTCTAGAAGCGTATGCGATCACATGCCCATTCTGAGTCAGGACACAACCTAACCCCTGAAGAGAAGCATCCGTGTAAACTACATACCCTCCAGATCCTGACGGTAATGCTAACACCGGCGCAGAAGTCAATCGCCGTCGAAGCTCACGGAAATTCTCCTCACACTCGGAGGACCACTCGAAATCCACACCCTTGCGGGTAAGCTGCGTCAACGGTCGAGCTAACTGAGAGAAATTCAGAATGAAGCGACGATAATACCCTGCTAGACCCAGAAAACTACGGATCTCAGCAACTGTCGTCGGACGCGACCAGTTAAGTACCGCTTCAATCTTGCTTGGATCAACAGAAATCCCTTCCCTGGATATGATATGGTCAAGAAAAACCACTCTATCCATCCAGAACTCACACTTGCTCAGCTTGGCGTACAATTGCTCATCTCGAAGAGTCTGCAGTACTAACCGCAAGTGAGAAACATGCTCTTCCGTATTACGCGAATACACCAAGATGTCGTCAATGAAGACCACGACAAACTTGTCCAAATACTCCCTGAAGACACGGTTCATCAGATCCATGAATATAGCCGGCGCATTGGTCAAACCAAATGGCATCACTAGGAACTCGTAATGCCCATAGCGAGTACGGAATGCAGTCTTGGCTACGTCCTGATCACGGACTCTCAACTGATGATACCCAGATCTCAAGTCAATCTTGGAGTAAATTGATGTGCCCTGCAGCTGATCAAACAAGTCATCAATGCGAGGCAACGGATACTTGTTCTTCACAGTGACTCGATTCAGCTGCCGATAGTCAATGCACAGCCGCATCGACCCATTCTTCTTCTTCACGAAGAGAACAGGAGCTCCCCAAGGAGATACACTAGGACGAATATACCCCTTGTCTAAAAGATCTTGTAGCTGATTCTTCAACTCACGCATCTCTGACGGAGCCAGACGATACGGTGCTCTAGAAATAGGCGAAGTACCCGGCATCAACTCTATGCCAAACTCGACTTCCCTAGCAGGAGGAAAACCCGGAATCTCATCAGGAAACACATCTGGAAATTCATCCACAACAGGAATGCTCTCTATCCCAATACTCTCAGCGGACAAATCAACTGCATAGATAAGGTAGCCTTCCCCGCCAGTCTCTAGAGCTCGACAGGCTCTCAAAGCTGATACCAAAGGCATCGGGGGTCGCGCTCCCTCACCATAGAAAAACCAACTCTCACTCCCTTCCGGATGAAAGCGTACTAATCTCTGATAGCAGTCCACTGAAGCTCGATAGGTAGTCAGCACATCTATTCCCAGAATGCAATCAAAGTCGTCCATCGCCAGGACCATGAGATTCGCTAACAGAATGTTCCCTTCGAACTCTAAAGGGCAACCCATCACTAGACGCTTAGCCAAAGCAGATTGGCCCGTCGGAGTAGAAACAGACATCACTACGTCTAGTGCAATGCATGGTAACTTATGCCTCTTAACAAAACGTGCAGAAATGAAGGAATGAGATGCACCAGTGTCAATAAGTACAAGAGCAGGTATACCATAAAGCATAAATGTACCTGCGATGACTTTCTCATTCTCCTCCACAGCCTGATCATGTCTCAGGGCAAACACCTGGACAGAAGCTCGTGACCTCAAATGAGAACTCCCAGCATACTGTCCCTGCGACCTCTGCTGTACGGTAGCCTGAGAACCCGATCCTGAACCAGAACCAGAACCGCCTCCCCCAAACATTGGACAATCTCTCCGGATATGACCAGTCTCTCCACAACGGAAACAAGCTCCAGAAGCTCTGCGGCACTTGTCGGATGGATGGTTCTTCCCACAGTGATCACACTTGTCCTTCTTACCATAACGGACAACACCTCTCGAACCAGAGGAAGAAGTAGACCCGGACTTCTTGAAAGTTTGGGCACGGGGACCCAAAGAACTAGCAGGTCTCGACTGAGAGAAAGACCTGTTCCGCCGAATGCTGTCCTCCGCCTGGTGACAACGGCTCACCAAATCCTCGTAGGACATGTCGTCGCCAACCGCCACACGGTCATGGATCTCAGGGTTAAGGCCCTGAAGAAACAGATTATACTTCATCTCTGAGCTATCAGCAATCTCGGGGCAATAGGATAGCAGATCAAAGAACCTCTGCTGATACTCATCGATAGACATAGTTCCCTGTCGCAGACTCAGTAGCTCGCCTGCCTTTGACTGTCGGAGTGCAGGAGGAAAATACCGCTTTTGGAAAGCTGTGCGAAACTCGGCCCAGGTGGCCACTCCTCTCGCCGCAACAAAAGGTGCAGAAGTAAACCTCCACCACCTGCGCGCACGCCCATCCAGAAGATAGCCAAGGGTCTCCACCTTCTGCTCATCGGTGCATTGGAAAGTCTGAAAAGTCGTCTCCATGCGGTCTAACCAGTTCTCCGCATCCTCCGGAGACTCACCTCCAACTAAGGGCTTAGGACCCATAGCTAAGAATCGACGCACAGTGAAACGCTCGTCGTCATGGTGACGATGACGCCGTTCTCGAGGAGGCTCCCGGTCGGCATCACCCCAACGCCCACCAACGCTGCCATGAGAACTCTGGTCGTCACGATTTGACATCTACAAAAATACCTCAAGATGAGACTAAATCCCAAGAAATCTTTTGCATGCTCTGATACCATAAATGTAGTGACCCTTACCCGGATCACCTACTAAACAGAACTTAGGCATGCAATTAACTTAATAAAACAGATATCAGAATAAAACTGCGGAAACCAATAACATTATACAATCCCAAGTAAAGGAATCTGTAAGTATCCAATAATATACAACCAAATCGAATAGCTGTATAAACCCAAACAACAGTAATAAAACCTAGACGAAGCTCCAGCTGGCCAACCACTGACTAGCCCCTCCTGGATCCACCCTCCTCGTCCAATCGCAAACCTGCCCCATGGAATAGGGTGTCCAGAAAATACAGAGTACGAGACGTGAGCATAAAAACGCTCAGTGCGAGAGTATGAGTATACATGCATGCAAAGTGAACTCTCTATAGACTCGAGGTCAAAGATCAGATAACAGAGACAGACCGGGCCCTGGTATGTAGCACGTTGTGCCGTCGCTTCAGGAGGTGGCTCCCATACCGAGATAACCGTGGATACGCCGGACCCAAATCGATGGAAGTCCATCCACTAACAGGATAGGGTACAACCCTACTAACAGACATCTCGAAGGAGATACAGCAAGATGCAAATGAATGCAGCATAATATCATGGCATATAAATCATGCAGTCACATAATACATGCATACTCAGTCAGGATATCTCGAACAGTACTTTCGTACCTCAAATACCAGGTAGGCACTACCAGCTCTAAGTCCAAGCCTAAAGTCCGCCTACACAGCGAAATGATACTACTATCATTACAGTGCTCTAAAAGCCTTAACTAAGCTATTGCATACTCCTAAATATTTATAGGAAGCAAAAGCTATACCTTCGTCCGTCGTTAGCCCTTTGATGTCGATGCCTCCAGAACTTGGGCACAACTCCGCTACGACTACCGAACGCCTCTCCGACCTCCGGACCAAGCCTAAGAAGACTAGAACAGCTCCAAAAGGACTAGAAAGGAAAGGAGAACTCGGAATTGGCAAAGAGAAATGAAGTCTCGGCCTTTTATTTATAGACAACGATCGGAGCCTCCGATCCTCGATCGGAACGTCCGAACCTCGATCGGAACGTCCGATCCTGCCATCGGAGCTTCCGAAGATCCTGATCTGCCACGTGTCAAAATATCACTTGATGACTCCGGATAGGGGTGATCGGAGCCTCCGGTCCTGATCGGAGCTTCCGATCCAGCCACACGTCATGGATGACGTAATATCATCGGTTCCTCCGATCCTCATCGGAGCTTCCGATCCCGATCGGAGCTTCCGATCGTCCCTTCGGAGCTTTCGATCCGTCCGATGCCTAATTCAATTAATTAGCATTAATCCTTTAATTACTCAATTAGGGCACGGGCTACTACAAGCGCCATTTGTCTTACAAAGAATCCGATTCAACATTCGCGCACCAAACATATTGACATTCGTCATCATTTTATTCGTGATCACATCGAACGAAATGAAGTTGAACTTCAATATGTTGACACTAAAAATCAAATTGCCGATATTTTTACAAAACCACTAGATGAAAATACTTTTATTCGTTTGCGTGGTGAACTTGGCATGATTGAATTGTAATCACTTGTAGGCATAAATTAAATTTAATGTCATATTAAGGGGGAGCTTAATATTAAATTCGAGCAAATTAATTTTGGATAATGCAAATCAATTGTATTTATTCAAAATTAAGAAGCTCACATTTTTATGTGAATTATTTGCTTAAATGTTAAATAAAATAAATTTTAAAAGAGTAGAAATCATGCATTCTTCCTATGGCAGATCGGAACCACCGCTCCAGATCGGAACCACCGATCCAGATCGGAACCACCGATCTGTATCCCGCCACTTTTCATCTTGCGCGGTAATTTTTCCCTCCTAGATGCGGATCGGAACCACCGATCACGGTCGGAACGTCCGATCCCCATCTAATCCGACTTTTCAAATTACTTTTAACCGTCTTATCTTTAATTACCGCCTCAGGATCGGAACGTCCGAAGCATGTTCGGAGCTTCCGATCGACACGTGGCCTTACCTCAGTGGACCGCACGATCGGAACGACCGATCCAGATCGGAGCTTCCGATCGTTCCATCCCCTATAAATATCAGATCGCTCATTCCGATTTCTTGCACCTAAAATTCTTCTCTTATCTCTATTTTATCCGATTCCAACATATTAAAATGCCTGTCAAACGCCGTCGCGATCAGGCGAGTTCTAGTCGTCCTATTATTGTCCGTGATCCTACCCAACCAGCTGTGTCTAGGCCCATACCTGATGATTATTTACATCGTCAGATTCATCCGGGTCGTATCTTAGATACTACTTACTTGGCCCAATCCCATCTCCTACTGTTGAACTTAATCAATGTTCAACATTGGGAATCCTTTTTTCAGCCATCTGTCCCCGACCGAATCTTTCCTCCACTAATTCACGAGTTCTATGCCAACCTTGAACTCGAATTAGGGCATGGTGATATCACCATTGCCACCATCGTTCAAGGTAGGCATATCATTTTTTCTTCTGCTGATCTGTCCTCCTGGTTTGATCTTCCCAGGAATGGACCCGGTGAATACTTCTCCCAAACTTGGCCACAAAATGATCCAAACTTTGATCGTGATCTCTTTCTTTCTACTATTCTCGGTCGTCAAGCCACTGCTGCTGACGATCGAATCCATCTCAAGAGTCTTTGTCCTGATTTCCAAATCATTCAAAAACTCATCACCACATCCATAGTTCCCCGCAGTGGAGACCTCTCCACTTGCAAATATCTGGATTTGTATATTCTTTTTCATATCATCTCCTCTCGACCTTTTAACCTTCCGCGCCTTGTTATGCAGACTATGCATCACACGGCAACGACGGCTAAAAAGGTTTCCTTTCCTTTTGCCCGGTTTATTAACCGGATTTGGAGTCGTTTTGATATTGATTTTGAGGGGATCCCTTCTCTTGAAATCCAGTCGAGTCATATCATCAACCATCAGTCTATTATCAGGATGGATTTATCTTGGAATCCTGTGTATTCTCGATGGGTTGATGATCCTAGTCGAGCTTTTTCTAGATTTTCTCCTATTTCTGATTTTCATCGAGACTTTTCCTCTCTTCCTCACTCTATCCAAACCAAAGGCTTTCCGACTGGTCCGCCCAACACTGATATTCCATCCTCTTCCAGTTTTGAGGCCTTTGCGTCTACCATTGGTGATCTTCCTTTCCAGGCTCCTGAGGTCCCTCCTACACCAATAAACCAATTTCCTAGCGACCGACTATTCGAGGCTCTTCATCGCATTGAGACGAGTATGCACACTCATTTTACCGAGTTGACTGCTAGAGTTGCCTCTCTGGAGACTCGATTTGATGACTTCGCCGCTCGCTACCCTCCTCCGCAGCATGATGATGACTCTTAGATTTTTATTTTATTTTTATTTGTATTTTTTTCTTTCTTGCATTGTATTAAAAATTTATTATTGTAAATGAAATTGTTGAGTATTTTTTTTTCTATGTTTCATTACTTTTTGTTTATCACAAAGGGGGAGAATTAATGGTTAAAATATTAATTAAGATAAAATTTGTTTATCTGATAAAATTTGTTTATCCGTTAAAATCTGTTGCTTAATAAAAATTGTTTATGATTATCGTTTATTTTATCTCCTGTTTTTAACCAAGTTTTGTGATCATCAAAAAGGGGGAGATTGTTACGCCTTAAACGCATATAAATCTCGAATTATGAGATTAATGTTTTTAATGCATTAACAAAGTCTTATTTCTCTATGTTTTGATGATTAACAAAACTAGGTTAAAATGTTACTAATATTTACATTGAGCTTATTACAGAGTTAAAATTTTCAAAGATGAATTAATACTAAATTCATACTCAAGATCAGAAACAAAATTCGAAGAAGTTTACTACTACGGGATCGGAAGCTCCGATTGGCGATCGGAACCTCCGATCATGATCAGAAGCATCTTCGGAATCTAAGGGTAGATCGGAAGCTCCGATCTTGGTTCGGAAGCTCCGATCTATTTCAGGGATTTTTTATATTGGTCGGAATGAGGAACGGAAGCTACGAAGAACAGGTTCGGAAGCTCCGATCGTGGTTCGGAAGGTCCGATCAGTTTCTATGAAAAATTATATTGTTCGGAAGCAGATCGGAGGCAACGAAGTGAAGCAGATCGGAAGCTCCGAACAGGATCGGACGTTCCGATCCCGAACGGCCGCCTGATAATCTTGTCCGGAAGACTTTTGCCCGACACCATATTTATTGCGCCGATCGAAAGCTCCGAAGTGGATCGGACGTTCCGATCCAGTACACCCGCGTGTCTCAGAATTCAAATTTCGGAAGCTCCGATGCAGGGATCGGAAGTTCCGATCGATGTCAAAATTTCAGCTATAAAAGGAGGCATTCCGAGGCCATTCAATTCATCCCAACATCTTCAAGTCTCTCAATCCTCTCAAGCATCATTCAAGTCATTTGTTGAGCAATTTGTAGCCCCTTTTAAGTGTTCAAAATATATTCACATATCGAGTTGTATTCGGGGTTGTAATATCGAGGGTTGTTAGTTTGTGAGTTGGTTGCTCGGTTTTATAAACACTTGTGTGTGAAGCCAAGTGTATTTTACGAGTGTTGAGGCTATCCTTGGAGCCCTTAAGGCCAAGAGTGTTGAGTTGTATCGGCGCGGTGATCGTGTCAAGTTGTAAGGCTATCCTTGGAGCCATCAAGGCCAAGACGTTCGAAGTGCTAGTGGATCCTTGGTTAATCGACTTAACCAAGAAGGGGAGACGTAGACGATTTATCGTCGAACTTCCATAAACATCTCTTATCCCTTTTACTGCTTTATTTACATTACGCATTTATTTACCGCACTTATTATTTGATTGCTTAAGTCTTCCGCTTGCGTACTTGCATAATCGCTTTAAATTGCTAAAGTTGCCAATAGAACCTAAATCCCCCCATTAGGTTCTAACAGAAAGCTACAAATATGAACTTTTAAAAAAACACTTACTTTTTCTTAATTAAGTGTTTCTAAAATCACTTCAAATTTATCCTAGCACATTTGAAACAATAAAAGTATTTTTTTTAAAAAAATACTTTTTCTCTT
Organism: Henckelia pumila; assembly: GCF_033568475.1. Lineage (NCBI taxonomy): Eukaryota > Viridiplantae > Streptophyta > Magnoliopsida > Lamiales > Gesneriaceae > Henckelia > Henckelia pumila. Next base: position 12,642,532 of record NC_133121.1, read on the forward strand.
TTGGATTCTTAAACCAAACGCACTCATAGCCACAAAACTTTATAATTTTAACCAAAACATCAATTTAATTATTCACACAACTTGGAGATCACAATGAAATTAGATTTTTAAAAAACATGAAGGGCTTTTTAGCGTACAACTATATATGAATTTCATATATTTCCCACCAATCTCGATTGAGAATAAAAGAACTTGCAAAACTGACAAACAATCATTTTGCGGGGAGATAATACGGTTGAAGATAACAGTCAATGCAACTTATTAGGTTCACAAAACTGATTGAGAGATCATCCCAAAGATAAATTTTGTGCGACGCATATTCGATCATATCAGCATATTCAAAATATTAATTTTCACTACGAAAGTATCATTTTTGTCAGTTAGGTTAAGAAAACATATTATGTAATGTATGTCGATTTAAATGAAAAACATGACTTTTTATATCAAAAATATTTTGCATCATATCTGCTCATTTGAGTAAAAATATTCCCTTTTAAATAGAAAATATTATTTTTACTATACGAGTTTTTTGTAATTTTGATAGAATCGGGTGGTAATGTAATTGTTTCCCTTGATGGAATTTGGTTTTGTCCAAGACTTCAAACTTTCCAAATGAAATAAGTCAAAGGAGATCAAAGGAAAATTTTAATAAAGCATGCATTGAGCCATTTTGATAGTTTTTACACTTTCTCCAGTTCCAAGTAACAGTAAAAACAATTCAGCCTGAGAAAGAACCATGGTACTCTGCTGCTCATGACAAACCAAGTGAAGACTACATTAGCTTAACTCGCTTATACTTCGAAGAAGTTGAGTTTCGGATACCTTTGCTTGTCACTGCATATTGAGCCGATGCTGACCGCATATAAGGTGATTTCTCAATATATGCATATCTCTCATCACCATTCCAATACAATATGATCCGATTTGTAGATGCATGTGACCAACTATCACCTGTCAAGGCAAATTTTATAATAATCCATCGGGGATTCGGGATGAACAGAGTTATATTTGGAAGCAAAGCATGGTTTAAAAAGTCATGTATGGCAAAGTTTATATTTTCATGTATATCATGGCATCAACTAAGTTGAGTTGGACCTGGGACGCGCCCCTACTAGCTTCATTTAAGAAGCAATGTGTCTAGCTTTGAATACATAGATGGGTTAAATTCTAAACTGTCTCTGTGCAATTGAGGGAAGCAAAACAAGGATATCAAAAAATCATTGTTAAAAGCAAATGAAAATTATCTGTGGAGGATGAGATACTTACCAAGAGCAAGAGTCAACTGAAAAGAACCTTCTGAGTATTTCGTGGTGACCTGATTCAATAGAACTACCTGCATCATTGTTCAGGTAGTCATAATTTAGGCAACAATAACCGTCTGTGTTGTGTCAATAAGAAGAGTTTTTTTGTCTACGGGACAACAGAGAGTCAGATGTTCTTACAGCCAAACTGAATTTCTTGGCAAGTTTCATGAGTTTTAAGGCCATTCCGCCAAGAAGCCGAGTCCTCATAGCCATGTCCTCAAAATCCTGGCGGAAGTGAAAAGCGATGCTATCAACAATGACAACCTTAATCTGTGACAACAGAAGGACACCGAAACATTAGAAACAAGTTACTCAAATTGTAAACTTTGTGGTCAGAATCTAAACCACCAGTAATTTCATTATACCTACATCTTTATGCTCAGAAATGAACTTCTCCAAATAATTTATGACCGCAATTTGCTCGGTGTAACTGCAGACACGGAAAAGAAATATATTGTCGAGGAAATCCTTTGGTTCTTTATTTACTTGACAGGCATGAAAATCCTTTGTCGGGAGGCTGTTATATTCTTGAATGTCCTCTGCACATGCCTCCGCAATTTGTAGAGCACGCTCCACCATAAAACTGCCTTCGGTGTCTGATCATCACAAAATACAATCTATAAACCGAACATTAGAAGAGAATAGCTACAACAGATTCATACGAGCTAGTCATAAAATATTCATTGCTAAAAACTTGCCAATATAAATTGCCTTTCCTCCAAGCCCACCACAATCAGATGGAATTTGGACATTTACAGCTAGCTGAATCCTACGTTTTCCATTGTGAAAAATGAAGTAAATATGAAGCTTTTGTGCAGAAAAAAATTGGGGGTGTGGGGTGGGGGCATTGCTTACCCAAGTTGTGTTTTACCAACGCCTGGAACACCACCTAATAGAAAGTAGAAACAGAATACAATTTATGTAGGGTGAGCCGCAGAAGTCAGAAATTAACACTTCCATAGGAAAAAATGCAAAATAAACTTCAGCATGCCACATCATTAAACGAGCAAACAACATAAAATTTTTTAGAGATTCACCAATCTCGGTAACTTCTTTACAACTAATTCCTCCTCCAAGGATGTCATCCAAGTTCGAGCAAGATGTGGTGATATGCATAGAAGATTCCTCCTCATTAAGCATATCCCAGGCAGTCTGTGCTCCTGGACAATGAACTTTTAATGAGTCATCGATTGCTAACTTCTATAAGAGGAGGGAGTGATGCTGTGAGATGATAGCAGATAAGATACAAAAGAAAACAGGGATCTGATTTTGGAATTTTATTAGGGTTAAGAAACCAACAAGTTAAGTTGTTCTTCTATAGACTCTACTTTTGAGCATAGCGACTGTTCTGACTGGTTCTCCTAAATAAATTGGTGATCACAGCAACATAATCAATTACGGATTACCGATGATTTCAGTAACGTCCTCCTAATGTAATAGAACTGAAAACTATTACGCATTTAATCCTATAACAACCGGCTAGAAATCTCTCACTTAAATACAACTCAAATCTTTATATCCCGTCTTTCTATTAGTTGATTTAGCACAGATTTGTCAGACTTCCTAGCATTTAAGGTTGAAAATCTACAGTGATATGACATTCCTTCACAGATATGCGCTTGGTCTCTTGATGGTAAAAGCAAGCAATGATCATATTTACTGCAGTAATAGTAATCTATTAATAAATCTTAAGAAGCAAGAACCAGAAAATAAATATTGCTGCTCGACTAGTAATTTTTTTGTATGAATTACATAACAAAGAATAGCCTGAAAATATTGAATAAATCTCACCATAGGATTTAAAGCTACTGAAAAATGACAATCTTAAGGAATTTATTGAAGGATTCTCTTCGAACAATCACTTCAACATAATTTTAACTGTCTAGAAGGACATAATATCATAGCCAACACTTACCATTTACAATTGAACGGCTCCTTCCTTGGTCAATTTTGTCCAACCCACTCCTCTGGGATGCAACTCTTAGAATCTCGAGTGCCTCATTTTCAGAAATCTTCAGATCTAGTAATCACAACATACACAAAACAAGTTAATACATTACTCAAGGCAATTTAATGACCACTGATAAATAAGCGTTGTCATCACAAAGTACATAAAAATTTGCCATCTTTTCCTCAAGACTAAATTATCTCTCTGAAAAAAAAAACGAAATTAATCAGCAAAGTTGAAGGATAATCTATCTTTCCGATCCATCTATCGAAACTATAGGTGTGTACACAGCTTAATCAAAACATCAGTCATGCCACAAAAAAGTTACACCATTGTTTATGCAGGTCAACTAAGGATTCCATTTGTTCACTTTCTTCCCCAAAGCTCCTCGCAATAAAGTGCCCATCATCACCAACTTCATAACTTCTAAAATGGTTTTAACTTTTTCAAACATAAAATCAGCTTCCCACAAGTTTGTTATTCTTTTTTAGCACACCCCAGGAAAATCAAATCCCTCCAATATCTTCTAACACAAAGATGCTATGAGTTTGCAAGATACGAAGATGTAGTCTCTTGATTCATGGTGATTTTCCCCCCTGAATTATTGAACAAGATTGTTGCTTGCAAGGCCTTGGGCGGCACAAACTTAACAATAACTCGATGTACGAAACCTGACTATATGTCAGACCACAATTGCAGCAGACAGGAACTTGAAAGACAAAAACAAATCATTGATCTCCCAAGATGCCCAATATAATAGAGAAATCTAAAGATTCATAAACCCATTATGCACGAGAATTCACATCACACACAGTTTCATGTGTAGCATTTACCTTGAGCCAGTTGAGAGGGAGAAACAGAGAAAAGGGATGAAAGAGACGTGTATCCCGCTGAAATGAGCTTCCCTCTCTGCGATGCCGAAATGGGTAGGCTGGATACTTCCATTTGGGTCGTACGGATGCGTGGGCAGTGATCTTCTGTGCAGATTTTACGGTGTAGTGTGGCGGGAAAAAGAATTTCATCCCACCTTAGCAAAAACAGAAAAGAATTAAAATTCTATTGGCTGCAATTTGATAAAAATAAAAATAAATAAAATAGTCTTCATGTCATGGGTGTTCAGATAGATGTAAGAGGTGTTAAATGCATCGTTTTGCATCGTTTGGTTTGAAGTATGGTATAAGTAATATATAGATAAGTAGTATAATATAATAAAAAATAAATAAAAAATGATAGTTAAAATTGTATTAGATTTGATTGATAGATTATGGTTTATTTGATTTGATTGATTAAATTTTATATAAAAATGTTAAATGATTATTTTGTCCTTTTAACAATAAATAAAATAATAATTATATTATTTATAAGGAGTAATATAGTAATTTGAATTCAGTGATTTGATTGATGTGAGATAAATAATTAATGATTTGATTGATTTAAAATAAATAGTTAATATATATATAATATATATAAATAATATAATGAGAAGAACGTGGGATAGGATTTGATGAGTTATATATATATATTAGTAATACGGTGAACAGAACGATGCTTAAGTTGATGGAAACGTTTAGAATAGTAATCTGAATATGCCGTTTAGCTATTGAAGTTAAAGATGAGATAAATAATATAAAGAGAAGTAATATATTATAATAAAAAATAAATAAGAAATGATAGTTAATATAATATTTAATTTGATTTATAAATTATAATATGTTTGATTTGATTGATTAAATTTTATATAAAAATAGTAAATTATTATTTTGACCTTTTAATAATTAATAAAATATGGATATTATTATTTATAAAAGAAAATGTAGTAATTTAAATTTAATGATGTGATTGATGTATGATAAATAATTAATGATTTGATTGATATAAGATATATAATTAATGGATGGATAAATAAAATGATAAAAAGAACGTGAGATGAGATAAGATAAATTATACATAGATTAATAATATGTCAAAACAAACGGTACATAGAATAATGTGATTAATCTATCACATAGAGCTTTTTGGATTAACCCATGACGTTTACATGAAAGTATTGGGTATCTGTTGCGACTCATCTCACTTCATAGAAAAAATAAATAAAATACGTTGTAAAGTAATTTGATTTGTAATATAAATATTCAGTTTCAATCATGTAATTTTAAAATATTAAAAAGTTTGCCTCAAAAAAAATAAAAATAAAAAGTTGAAACGGGGAATGAATTCCATCATTTGAATCTCCAGAATCCCAAAAGCGAAGCACGGCAGTGAGCAGCGAACAGAGCTCGAAAATGGTGGCGACGGAGGAGGAGCCAATATCTGTATCCGCCGCATTTCAAGCAGAAGAAGACGACGAGCTCGCTTCCAAAGAAAGGATTCTGCTCAAATACTTCCTCATTGAATGGAGCATCGTCAAGTCCATTCTCGACGACGTCGTTTCCGCCCGCCGATTCTCGGATCTCTCCGCCGCCTACAAGATCCGGTCTATTGTATGCTTCACTCTCTTTGCAAACTACACTTCAAGGAATACATTATTGGCATTACAGTCTTCAACTAGCTTAATTTGATGCTGTAATCCGTGTTGCAGCATTCTTATGTTCGGTTCCTCGATTGAAAAATGAAAAAAAAAGTTGCATTTAACTATCCTATTTGGATTAAATGTTGAATAATCTTGGTCTGAAGTAAGTTTACTTGAGATTTACATTGGGGAAGCATGTGCTTATTGGCTTCTGAGAAAAGTTTGTTTATTTGCTTATTTTCTTCTCGATGAACTTCGACTGTGTTGCATAATACTTACAACTAGAATTTATTTAAATCTTCTCTAGTTGTGATGGAGTTTGAGTGAATGCTGTAGTTATCTTTAGGTTCTTTTGTGCAGATGGACAAATATCAAGAGCAAGGGCAACTGGTAGAGCCTTATCTCGAGCGAATAGTTTCACCTCTGATGTTAATTGTTCGCACAAGAACTGCCGAATTAGGGGTTAACTCTGTTGAAATCCTTGAGCTACTCAAACCTATATGTATCGTACTTTATTCCCTGGTAACTGTCTGTGGATACAAGTCCGTTCTCAAGTTCTTCCCCCATCAGGTTTCTGATTTAGAACTTGCTGTAGCTCTTTTGGAGAAGTGCCATGATTCAGGTGCCGCAAAAGCGTTGAGGCAAGAAAGTACTGGAGAGATGGAGACAAAGTGCATCACATTGCTGTGGCTTTCTATATTGGTTTTGATTCCTTTTGATATATCCTCTGTTGATACTAGTATCGCCAATGACAATTATGCTGGCAGAGATGAGCTGCCTCCGTTAGTGATGAGGATTTTAGGACTATGTAAAGACTATTTATCAAACGCAGGACCTATGCGCACCATGGCTGGATTGCTGCTGTCTAGGCTCTTAACACGCCCGGATATGTTGAAGGCATTTACCAGGTTATCTATCATTGTCAGCAGCAAACATGCACCGTTTTGTCAAGTACATGTAAATTCATTTTGTAAGAGTGGAACCATGAGTCTTTTAACTGATTTCTGTACATATAACTAGGGGTGCAAACGAGCCGAGCTACTCGTGAGTAGCTCGCGAGTAGCTCGGTCAAACTCGACTCGAGCTCGAGATCGAGTAGCTCGAACATACATCGAACTCGAGCTCGAGTTTTCAATGTATGTGATCGCGAGCTACTCGATCATATGACATATATATAATATAAATATATATATAATATAATATAATATTATAAATATATAAATATAATATATATAATATTTTATTTATTTATTTATTTATTTATTTATATATATATTTATTTATTTTTCGAGCTAGAACTCGAGTAACTCGAACCATAGTCGAGCTCGAGCTCGAGTACGAAATTAATTACTCGATCGAGCTCGAGCTCGAGTTCGAGTAGTCAAATATGAGTCGAGCTCGAGTAGTATGATACTCGGCTCGGCTCGGCTCGGCTCGACTTGATTGCACCCCTACATATAACACTAATGATCGATTGAGAAAGTTCTTGCCAAATTTTTGTGCCTTTTACCTCTATTTCTTGTTTGCTTTCCATCTTTTGGGAATTCACTCTTCCCAACTTCATGGAGTTTCAAATTTCAGTCTTATGCTATTGCTAACTGATTGTTGTATTTTGCCAATTATTGTTTCAAAGTTTTAAATTCAAGAAAGGTTTGGACTTATTGTTGATTTCTCTTAAGGTTCATTCACCTCTGAGAACCAGAATTTATTGTTTTGTTTAAACCAAAGGGAGATTACCAAAAGCAACCTAAATAGATTATATTACACTGAAGTGACTATCAACAAATATATATTGTCATATGAAGATGCTGTAACTTATTTTCTTTAGTTTTATTTGTTTTTTTCAGCTTCACTGATTGGTCACATGAAGTTCTCTCATCCATTGAGGACACAGTGGGAGATCATTTCCGATTATTGGGGGTAGTGGAAGCTCTTGCTGCCATTTTCAAGGTTTCCTTTTAATATGGCATGTAATTTCTTCGCAAAGTTTTTTATGCGAGATCAGGAATCTATTATTTTTGGTTCCAATGATCAAGATATATGTAAAAAGTGGCTTTAATCAGGGCAGTTTCCGCGAATTATTGGTTCTTATATTTTTATAACGTTTAATTACATGTGCATGGAAAATTGGAATATTTTTCAAATATCGTCCTTTTACTAGTCAAAATAAAAATGGCAATTAAGACTTTTGCTGTTTACTTCGGAAAACGTGTTTGACAAAAACAGTGTAAAAGTGGTCTAGTTAATTGGAATCGTGCCCATAGGAGGTCCAGACCTGTGCAAAAGATAAGTTCAGTTTTTCGCTTCAGTAATAAAAACAGAATAAATTTCTAAAAATGTTTCTTTCCACATACCGGCTTTTTTGTTCATTACTACCATAGTTGATCCAGGATTAACTTGACCGCTGCTTAGCTCCAGTTTTATGAAATAATAACAATGGAAAATGATTGTGCTAATTATACTGTGCTATTGAGAATATTTCTTCCTGATCTCTCATTTTTTCCACTCAGAATGCAACTGTCCTGTTTATTGCGAGTTTTTTCCTTAAATGCAGGCTGGTAGCCCCCCAGTATTATTAAATGTGGTTCCAATTTTATGGAATGACACATCAGCTTTGATGAAGTCTCCTACTGCTGCTCGAAGTTCATTACTTCGCAAGTATCTAGTAAAGCTAACTCAACGGATTGGACTCACTTGCCTCCCTCATCGTTTGCCAGCATGGCAATATGTGGTCAGATAAATAGAAATCTACACCATATCCTTCTCTGTTGATGGGAAAATAGTTATATTATCTGTGTTCTCTATCTCTGAACGCTGACTTAATGCATCTGTATATAGCCACCATGTTGATTCTATAAGGAACTAAATTATGTGAGAGGATCATTTAAAGTTACCGCACTGTACGTTAAATTCTCATGTAATTTTTTTTCTAGTTTCTTCTCTTTGACCCCAGATTAATTTCAACAGCAGTTTCTTTGCATTTTTAGTGGCTTGATGTTTGAGACTAATCATCACATTGTTACATGTGTTGCCTAAGATTTCAGTTTTGCGCTTGTCAGTTACTCAGATTAACATTTTCTTGCGAGGAAATATCTGAAAGTGTTTTGTCATCTGAACAAATCTTTGGTTTCTGCTACAAAACTTTCCTGAGTTCTTAAAACATCCCATTTCTTATATTTTTGCATATCATTCAGAGTAGCAGCAGCATTCTGGGCGAGAGTATATCTTCAAAAGTGAAACAAGATAGTGATCGAGAAAGTCATTCTGTGAATATTGAAAGTTGTAATGTTTCTGAAGATACAAGCTGCCTTGAAGAGGAACAGATGGATGTTCCAGAAATCTTAGAAGATATTATTGAACTATTATTGTCAGGATTGAGAGACACGGTATGTTTAGAGGATGAGATTCAACTGCTCTGACCACACCACATATTTTGAGTGGTTGTTCATGGATAGTTACCATATGATGTATCATCCTTCACTCTTTTCTTTTGATGTTCATATATGGAGCGTAATCTTTACTGTCTAACCTTTCCAGCATAAGAAATAAGCATCTAGAACTAACTTTATTCATCTTATCATGTAATTTTAATAGATGTGTTCTTGATTTATTTAGTTTTGTGCTTTGTTGTTGTACGTAGGACACTGTTGTACGATGGTCTGCCGCTAAAGGTATTGGTCGTGTTACGTCACGGTTAACATATTGTCTTTCAGATGAAATCCTGTCATCTGTATTGGAGCTTTTTTCCACTGGCGAGGTATAAAGGCAAATTCATCTCAATTTTATAGGTGTCATTCAATTTTTACGGGATGAATTTTTGTGCACCAAGTAATTAAATATAAACTCGTTTATCGATTAGATATTTTCTTTGGGCAAAACTATCGTGAAATTTGATGAAACTATATTGTGCAAAACCTGCAGAATGCCACAACTCCTTTGAAAATTCGCAAGAGTAAATCTGGTTGAAGTGCAGAATTGGGTGATAAATTATTTTCATTCGAAACTACTTTCCACTAATTTATGACGACCGAATGTTATAGAAAATTTAGGCTTCATTTTTATTCGATGTCATTTTGTTTATTCAACCCAAAATGAAGATATTCTTTCGTGCTTTAATTCTACATGGATGGGTAAATACCAAAGATTTTAGGAAATGGACTACCTGTTTCAATTTCTTTTTTTGTTCCATCACTCCGCCCCCTACCCCCATCTATCTTTCCATTTTCTGAATGAGGCATCTGTGCTATTATCTAAATATTTAGGTAATGATTAGTTTGCATCAGCTTTGATGATTAGTTTGCATCAGCTGATGACTACAGACCCTATAAATTTTGGCTTTAGTTGAACATTTATTCTAGAGAATGGCCGGTGTTAGGGTGCAATAATAGTCCCTGCTGGGTAGAGCGATCAAACCATGGCGCTTGGGTTGCTGTATGGTTGAAAGATTTGAGTTGCACAATTACCACTAGCTATAACTTTTGATAAAACGGTAAGCGCTCGGTCCTACAATTGGTATAAGAGCCAAGATCATGAGTTTGATTCTCATTGATTGCAAGGATTGAAATTATTGGTAGAGAGATTGTTGGGGGTGCAATAATTGTACTTGCTGGGTAGAGCGATCGAACCATGGGGCTTGGACTGCTGCACGGGTTATTTTGAGTTACACCATTACCACTAGCTATAGTTTTTGGTAAAACGACAAACACTCGGCCCTATAGCCGGGATGTTTGTTCTTCCCGAGGAGCCGAAGAAGCGAAGAAAATTGGAATTAGATGAAATTTTGAGTTTAGGAACGGGGCCTTTTTAGTACCTGTCAACTGGGGACTGTAAATCTGAATAAAATAGTTTTTAAAAGTGTTCTAAAAAATGTGAAGAGCGTGGAGCTCGAAGAACAAGCTTTGACTTAGGTAAAAGCATGGAAAAGCGATCAACCTAAGTTTGACCACATTAAGTGCGAAAAAGAGTTAGTTTTTTAGTCAAAATTCATTTTACAAAAAAATTTAGAGTTAGCTTTTATTATTATTATTATTATTTTTATAAAAGTTAACTTTTATTATTAATTTTTATAAAAGTCAACTTTTAAAATTTGAATATCTGATGGTATAAACTTTTTAAACCAAAAAATCTTAAAGACACCTAAATATCCTTTGATAGTTACTCTTGATGAAGAAAATTACAAAATTTGAACATTTATTCTTAAATTTTATATGTTCGTGTGTTATTTAATCTATGAATGACTTTATATAATAAAAATTATAGTAAAAATTTAAAATATTTTTTTATGCTTAATCTAGTACTAAGCCCGTTTAAGCTTGTAAAACCTGAAACTTAGTCTTGCCGATTCGTCACACATCGTGCTTTTTAGAATCATGGTTTTTAGTATGACTAGGAGAATAGAGAATGGTCAGATGATATCTTATTTGATGAATAGCATGAACATAAAAGAAATTGGTTCCTAAGTTTGGAAATTATGCGAAGTTGGCCATGAAGTCCTTAACAAGGTGGTTTTAAATTTGAGGTGCACTATTAGACTTGAAATCGGAAGAACCACAGACCCGAACTTTAATTTATCATGCCATGCACGTCATGCAAGCCACTTGTAAAGCAGGTGAGATTTGTTATTATTTATGCACTATGCGGCTTAGAATTATTGGGGCATCTAAGAGAATAATGGCATAATTACGACTTCTTCTTTCATCCTGATTGCTTATGCATTGTCATGTTGCAGGGAGATGGTTCATGGCATGGTGGATGCTTGGCATTGGCAGAATTGGCACGTAGAGGATTGCTCTTACCTGTCAGTCTTTCTAAAGTAGTTCCAGTAATTGTGAAGGTTAAGCTTTCTCTTCGTGGGTTAGTTTAAGTTTTGCTGTGCGACTTACGCTTCTCTTTCCCCTGTTCTCCTCCCTCTTTCCCACCTTTTAACTTATGGTGCATGCGTTTACATAATTGTTTCTGGATGTCAAGTTTGCTAGTTTTTGTATTTTCTTTAGATCTTTAATGCAACACTTACTCGGGCTTATGCTATGAATACTTCCTCTACAGTTTGATTGTTTTGTTACTCCTTCCCTTTTCCATGGCTAGAAAGTTCGGGGTAAAACTTTTACCTGTCCCTTGAATCGATTGTTTCACCCGATCAAATTCACTGTGGCGCGGCAAATTTTACTTGTCGCGTGAATGGACTATTACACCTCTGGTACACGTCACTGTGTTGTGGCAAATTCTATTTAATATAAAATATTTCGGACGTTATTTGACTATTCGTGTGCAAGATGCAACACATACATTATATATCCGTGTATCCCTTGAATTGGTCACTCCTGTCGAGTTGGTTTTACTAATTTGAGAATTCTCCTTGAAGGTGGATACATACATTCCCCTTGAAAGTCATATTTTCCTTCTAAAGAGGTTTGATAAATATTCCTGTTGCAGGCATTGCATTATGATATTCGAAGAGGACCCCATAGTGTGGGATCTCACGTGCGTGATGCTGCTGCTTATGTTTGCTGGGCATTTGGTCGTGCATATTCTCATAGAGACATGAAAACCGTGCTGGAGCAGCTTTCACCACATCTTCTAACAGTAGCCTGCTATGACCGTGAGGTGCTGAACTCTATAGCACAATTTTCTGGCTAAAGAGGACAATCATTTTCACATTTTCTTTTTCTGCTCGGCATATGAGTATTTTTTAAGCTTTGAGCACAATGCTTAGGTTAATTGCAGAAGAGCAGCTGCAGCTGCTTTCCAGGAAAATGTTGGGAGGCAAGGAAATTTCCCTCATGGCATTGATATAGTAAACACAGCCGATTATTTTGCACTTTCTTCTCGAGCAAACTCATATCTTCACGTTGCTGTCCGCATTGCTCAATATGATGGTTACCTCTATCAATTTGTTAATGAACTGTTGCAAAGTAAGATCTGTCATTGGGTATGTACCATCTGATCCGAGTGTTAATTAGCATATCTTGGGCAGCTAACTGCCTACTATTATGCGACTGATTATTTCTGTTTTTAGGAGATTTTGATAGGTTATGTTTCCTTTTTCATAGCTGTAATATTATCTATAAATTAGGGCTGTACGTAACGTTTCAGCTAAAGAAGAATAAAAAAAATATTTTTATTCATTTCTTCAGATTCTAAATGTTTTCATCTTTCATCTGTCTTCTTTGAAACAATTTTTAATTTTTTTACGATATCTCAAAATGGAAGGTGCACTAAATAGCTTGGCGAGGAGTCTGTCATATTTGTGACATTTTTTTTTATTTTGCCTAATGGGGGTGTACCAAATAGCTTGGGACGGAGTACTCCAGGAAATTCCCAATCATTTAATATAATTTTGTTCAAATAAGAACATTTTACTGCTCTGCTCAAGGCTATTTTTCAGCTACATTGAAGAACTTTGAAACAATTATGCAAGGTCCATGTCACCTTTACTTGATGTCTTTAACTCCGTTTCTTTTTGTGTTTACAGTTAAGTTTTTATGATCTTTGAGGTTCTTTCCTTGCTAGTAGCATATGGATTTTGAAAAACCTTACGTAATTGCGCTCTTGTACATTATTCGATTTGTTGTTAGCACACAAAACTACCAGGATACTGCTGTCGTGATCATTTTCTTGCAGCAGTTAGCTGTTGGTTTTTGCATACATTAAGTTCTGATATCCATTTCTGCATCTGACTACATAGTTTCGTGCTTTTTCTTTCTTTTTTTACTACCGAGTGAAGTTGAGAACTTTTGTGAAGTTGGGTCTACAATGCAGTTGTGCTTTGCCTGAAACAGGAATATATGTGGGCAAATATATTCCCATGTGAGTATATTCAAATGCTTTATCCTGGTGTTTTATGGAGCTAGCTTGGTTCTCAAGACATATTTAATGCTAAACAGCCCAAGTGTATATGCCTGCTTATATCTGCAATACAATAACATTGTCTTGCTCAAATGGATCTTATGCATTCACATCATTCGAAGTTAGGCTGTATGATCAGCTGTCCATTAATTTTTCTATGAAAAAATAACTCAGTTGCTTCGTTTACAACTCTTTTAGTTAATCTCAGTGCCCTTTAAAATGAGAATTTCCTGCTTAGATTCGGCCTAACTGATGGGACTAGTACATCTCTGATTTTTTAAATATAAAACATATTCATCTGCTTGTCTATGTAAGTTGGTGCTGGTCCTGGTTGGCTTCTGTAACACTTGTGCAACTCATGTCAAAATATGCAGGATAAAGTTTTGAGAGAGCTTTCAGCCAGTGCCCTCGCGGCTCTTGTAAAATATGAGCCTGATTATTTTGCCAATACAATTTTGGAGAGATTAGTTCCTTGTACTCTATCAACTGATTTATGTATGCGGCATGGTGCAACTTTAGCTGCTGGAGAGCTCATTTTGGCTTTAAATGAGCACAACTATGTCCTTTCCGAAGGTAACGATAAGTATGCTATTCACTATTTGTTTTGAACTTTTGTGTTTGGTTCAAAACTTTGAAACTAAATATTATGCAGGTGTTTCATGTTGCAGCATGTTCAGGATTTTCAATTTTTAACATTTCCTTTTAAGGGCGTCACCATTTTCTCTGGAGGCAAAAATATTTCATCTTTTCTTTTCCCCTCATTTTTCTGCTTATAACTTTGTTGAAATACTTGTTGGTGTATTATTTATATTTTCTTTTAGATATGAGTAGAACTAAATAGATTGTACTAATACAGCTGCTAAAAGTAAAGGAAATATGTTACATGTCATAGTGTCATTACCGCCTATAGAGCCGTTTGTTAATAATTAAGATTAAATTGATTAATTAAAGCAGCTAAAATAATTACAGAACATCATTTCTTGATGGCAAAAGTTTTCGCCATTTATGATTAAGTTTTCTTTAGTGTATGTAGCTCCTATTAACAATATTAATGCAACGATGTTGTCCTGCTTAACTTTTTTTCCTCCTTTTGAAGGGTTTACAAAATTCATGCACCTCATCATCCTGAGTGAAAACCTAACTGTTCAGTTGCTGAGTTGGTCTACTAATATTTAGGTTTTGGGTTCGACACAGATTGGGTGTGTGAGCGTGATTTTTTTTAAAAAAAAAATTGTAATCTCTGTCTAACAATAACAAGTTCATTTGTGGTGTTTGACACAGTTTCACATCCAATTAGCATTTTAACAAAACTGTACTTAGGAGGGTGGATATACAGTTGACCTTGTAAGATTCTTGTTTCAGATAAGCAAAAAATTGCTGCTGGCATAGTTCCTGCCATTGAGAAAGCACGGCTATATCGTGGCAAAGGAGGAGAAATAATGCGTTATGCTGTTTCTCGCTTCATTGAGTGCATCGCTCGAGCTCAAATATATTTGACTGCAAAAGTAAAACGAAGTTTACTAGATGCCATCAACGAGAATTTAAGACATCCTAATTCTCACATTCAGGTCTGTTTTCACTAAATAACCTCTAGTAGCTTCAGACCAAGTGTTCATAGTGCATCCTAATTCTTAATTTTTCTATTTCTTTCAGAATGCTGCTGTTGAGGCCCTGAAACATTACATCCGTGCCTACTATTTATCTGCTGATGGCAAGGAAATCAATGATATATTGTCAAAATATCTTGAGCAGTTGGCTGATTCAAATGTTGCTGCAAGACGAGGCTCAGCTCTAGCTCTAGGGGTCCTGCCTTTTGAATTTTTGGTTAAAGGATGGAAATCTGTGATAACAAAGCTATGCAGTTCATGTGAAATTGAGGTATAATTGGATGCTCTAGGTATTGGGGAAAAATATCTGAAGTCCCTACTAACCTTGCGCAACTTAGCCATCTGAGTTCATGGAGTTGGAAGTGAGATTACTTACAATTTCTGTCTGAATGTTTTGGTGTTCCCAGGAGAATCCTGGAGATAGAGATGCTGAAGCACGTGTGAATGCTGTCAAAGGACTCATATTTGTTTGTGAAACCTTGACTGAGGACGAAAAATTGTCTGGCTACTTCAATGGAGAAGATGTGGTGTCCCTGTTCCTTTTAATCAGGAATGAAGTGATGAACAGTCTTTTTAAAGCTCTGGATGACTACTCCACTGATAACAGGGGCGACGTAGGTTCTTGGGTTCGTGAAGCTGCAATGGATGGTCTTGAGAAGTGCACATATGTTCTGTGCAAAAGAGACTCCATAGAGCAAGTAAAAAGATCAGTTTCAGAAATTCACAAAAATGATTGCTCAGACAGTGGTGCTATTAATGCATACTTTGATTCCATTTTGGCCAATAAAATAGTTGGAAGCATCATCAAGCAAGCTGTAGAGAAGATGGACAAATTAAGAGAATCTGCGGCAAGGATACTTCGTAGGATTCTGCATAATGAAACAACTTTTGTTCCACATATACCCGAAAGGGAAGTTCTTCAATGTATGGTTCCCAGTGAGGCCAACATCAAGTTGGGGGTAAGACAAGAAAGTAATTTTCCTGTAGAATGTTGACTCTTCAGTTTACTGATGTATACTATTTTTTTTGATACAGGTTGCATCTTGCTCTTTCCCTAGCTTTGTCCAACTACTAAAATTTAGTTGTTATAGTAAATATCTTGTGTCTGGATTGGTCATTTCTATTGGTGGACTGCAAGATTCTTTGAGAAAAGCATCTCTTGGTGCTTTGCTAGACTATCTTCAGAGTGTGGAAACTGAAAACCATGATGATTCCAGAGTTTTTAGTTTGTCGGAGGACATTTTGTGGGTTCTTCAGCAGTACAGGAAATGCGACAGAATCATCATACCAACGTTCAAGGTAATGTGGTCGAACTTTATTGTCTCAGTGTGAATGGTACACAAGTAGTTTTTTAAAACATAAAAGGAACTTTAGTTTCAATAATGACCTCTGGTTACTCCAGCCAAGTTACTTTTACTGTGATAAAGTTGCCATCATTTTAATAATCGTAATTGTTTTAAGATTCTTGTCCAGACGCTGTTTCATTTTTATAATATATTCTGGAAAATTTCATTTCATGCTCGCATATCTTGTTTGCTTTCCCCTCCTGAAAACTAACCTTTTTCATTAATCTCTGAATCAGACTATTGAGATTCTTTTCAGCAAAAAAATACTGTTGAACATGAAGGTCAGTCGGCTACTCCCTTCAATTGTTGAACGTTGTGAATCTATTTTCTGTCCATTGGCTTGATTGAGCTCATGGTTTTACTGTTGCAATTGGCCTGTTACTTACCGTGAACGTTTTTAGTACATACAAAAGAAGTATGATGAGCGATGACATTTCTCTTCATTTAGTCGATAAACACATATCCAGGCAAATATGCGTATGTACTTGGTCGTATCTTTTCCATGTATATGAATAATGCATCATTCTTGATTGTTTGGTTCGGTGTTCCCGCGCTTCCTTTATGAAAATTTATACTGGTTCATCCGCATTTCATTTCTTAATATCCCTCATCTAACATATTCTCTACTGCAAATACTTTGGCTTTAAATGTTTTGGATTGAAAGGAATTTCAAGTCTTCAACCTTGTTTGTCAATGTTCTAAAAAGTGATTTAAGTAGCGCTTAATTTATGAAGCATAGGCAAAAGGGCCTCTATTTGACCCAAAGCCACAAGGAATTGGTCAACATATTGTTTACTGCATAGAGCGTGTTTAATATCTGATTAAGCGTCTGTTTTTTAGTTTTAATATTAATATTACAATAATTTAATGTGTAATTAAATAAAATATTTAAATTTTCGAATTGATAATTGAACAAGCTGAAAATCTTCCTCCAGAAGGACCTGACTGAAATGAATAAATTTTTTTATGCATTTCAGTCGTAATTTTATTATGTTTATGCATTAGTTTATTTATTTTTTTGGTTTGAGATAACTAAAATTATATAAAAACAAAGTACTCCTTGTCTACACTTAACTTCGGCCAAGAATGCTTGAGCTTATAATGCTCAATACTTTACTCCGACACTTTGTCATGCTTTGTGCTTTTTAAATCCTTTGTTTTCGTTACCAAACACTCATTGGAATTGAATAATAGATTTTAAACCCATGGAGCTCAAATCCATAACTCCAAATGCGGGCCTTTGGGTGAGGTTTGATTGACTAATTTGATCTAGGATTTGAAATCTATGATTGTGAATCTGCTTCTAATTGTATGCATGTGTTTGATATAAATTCATCTCTTCTTAATTTAAGCTTTTGTATATAGGGATTTCAAATGTGCAGGCATCGAAATTCATATAATTTGAAATCCAAACTCAAATTCTTCATCCAATACGAATCCTTCTAGAAAATCAAATGCTTGATTGAAATATAATCGTAGTTTATTTGAAAAGAAAGAATTCAGCCTTAATTATGTTCCTCATGAAATTTGAAATTGTGTCTCATCCTACTAGGCCTCTTCCCGTAATGTGTTGTGTGTGAACTTCTTGTAATTGTATATTTGATCAAAGTATCGCAAGTGTTGAATTTCTGTCTGTTGTCACCAATCTCATAGTCTTCGATTTAGTTTTCAATAGAACTTTTCAATTGATGAACAGTCGAGTATGCACAAATCAAATAATGCATCCTATATTATAATTTCAGGACCAGACTTCAATCTTCTGCTCAGGTGTTTTGGATTCTCTTGTGACGGAGCTGAGAGGATCAAAGGACTTCTCTAAGTTGTATGCAGGAATTGCTATACTTGGATATATTGCTTCAATATTGGATCCTATCAATGTGAGGGCATTTGCAAATCTACTGAATTTCCTAGCCCACCGGTATCCAAAGGTCTGTCTACTGAGACTTTACATCATTTTATTATTTCTTAATAATTGCATTAAGAAACTTGTTGATCTTAGTTTCTGGCCAGTTTATTCCAAGTGATGCCACTAGAACTTTTATGAATCTTATGCTAGATTTATATGGTATGCCAATTGTGCTTCAGTTGAGAACTTTGAGTAGATCCCGAGTTGAACTGGAGCACTTACAAGCTACTCAAGTTTGATCAACACATTTATTTTTGACTTTTTATTGTTTATTATCATATCACGAGTTCTTTTAATTGTTGCATATTTTCAGTACTCATCTGGTAGTTGTCACTTTTTTTTTGTTGAGCCAAGTAGTTGTCACTTTTAGCTTATTGTAAAACTGAGTATCACGTTGCATATCAATTTCACCCGTACAAACCGGTTATGGAAGGAAATCACGCTACAATAACTGGGTCCGGGAACTCTTTTGTAACATATTGTGTAAACCGTAACACATATGAGAATTGTGTTCTAGTGGAGCTATTACCTTCTTGATATGGCTTAAAACAAGATTAAGTACAACACTACTCGAGTTTGATTCAAATATTCAACCCAAGTAAGCTTGTGGACAAAAATAATAGATGCTTGAGAAGCAAATAATGGTAAAGTCTTTAGTTAACCCGCCGTTTGCTCATCAGATTTTACTTCCTCTCTTCTAGATTCGGAAGTCTGCGGCTGAACAAGTGTACCTGGTCCTTCTGCAAAATGGAAGTCTAGTGGCAGATGACAAAGTCGATGAAGCTGTTGAAATTATAACTGAGACTTGCTGGGAAGGTGATGCAGAAGAAGCAAAAAACAGAAAGTTGCAGCTTCGTGATATGGCAAATGTAGTAACCTCAAATGTTGTGGGAAAGGAAGGCCGTGATGAACCAAAAAAGGTTATGGACCAGACCCCTAAAACTGCAGATGAAAATGCTTTGTACTCGTCGTTGGTAGGGTCAGCTGGATTTTAGGATCTATCGTGTGGTCGATGCTGATTTCCACGTAGTTTGAGACCAAGGCTCTGCAGTGCTGTTCCTCAGTTGCAATATTACGAGTCAGAAAGTTGAAGAATGCTTCAGTCCAAGTTCTTGAAAATGCTTTGTACTCTGGGAGTTCAATTAGTCAAATGAAACATCATAATACTGAACTTATTTATTGGTTAAAAACTTATGTTTGGCTGAAAGTTTTTTGTACACATCTTTGTGAATATATATTTCTGGGTAGATTATGGATTTTCTGTAATTCTTCCGAATTATTTTTTTCTTTTTTTTAATGATTTATCCTAATTATCCCCTTACCTTCCCGATGTTTTATCTCAACTCTTTCGTTAATTACCGCAGTATAACGTCGATGAATCATGAAAGGCAACCTAAAGGAGCCTGCTTCTATGCAATGATTGGCTGATTTTGTATATATATATATGCTTTTCTATATTTTATGCATACAAAATCAATTTTAAACGCATATACATAATACATACATAATTTTACTTGATTTTATGTAATAAATTTGGAAAACAGTACAATTAATGAAATTTCAATTATTAATAAGCTTTACTAAAAAATATAAGGTGTGAATTGTTATTTTTTCCGAGATCCTCAATATCATTGAATAATTTGGGTGTCATCGATTTGGTGAATAAGATAAATAATAATTTTATAAAAATTATTCTTCAAATTTCACATGTGATTTACTTTAGGAATCTAATTCGATCCAAATTCAGCCTTTGATTATTTTTCCATATTGGACTCAATACAATTAATTCTGCGTTGGACTTTCGAATCTACAAGTTTTTATTGCCTGCCCCCGTCTTTAAAAATGAGTAATGATAATGACACATTAATATCATTCTCCCAAGGGCAAAAGGGTCTTTCCACAAACTAGCTGCGTATCTCAAGAGTTATTAGGTGTGGGTGGGTCAGCGCATGTAGCCGTTACACATTTTCAAACACCCAAACAAAGAGAAAAAAAAAAATCATTTAAAAAATAAAAAAAACGACCGTTAACTTGGCATTCTGCTTCATCTACACACTCAAAGATCACAGCTTTTCTCCTCTGTGTATACTTACACAGCAGCCAAAAATCCTTAGTTTTCAGTCTCTGAAAAATTCTTGAAGAGAAGACACAAGAGTTCAGAAATGGCGGCCATCGATATGGTGCTTACGGAAGAAGAGATGTCCGTAGATCAAGGCGTGGGCTACCCAAGAGCCTATGCCAAACTCTGTCGGGATCGGAGTTTTGGGCCATATAGCAATGGCCCTCCTTTCGCTTTTACTCCGTACGCTTTGGTGCAGCAAGAGGTAGCTGATTAAATGGTTTTTGCTACATCTATTGTTTACTTTTTAGTGAACCCAGGTTTTAATTGGAGAGAAGAGATCATTTTTTTTTTCAGTAAGAAACAAGATTGTAACTTTTTTAGGTTGTGATTGGATGGAAGAATTTGAATTTGAGGATTGCTGCAATATTGTGAGGAAAGGGTTAAAAATGTGTGTATAATTCGAAAAGCATATATCTTCATAAATGCAATGGGTTAGTTAAGGATTGTGAATTTGAAATCTTTTGATGTCATATCCTTCAATCCGTAGATACTCGTATGGTTTTATGTGTAATAATTTTACAAAGTTGAAAACTTTAGAAGTATGTTTGCATTGGTATGTAGATTCTTCTTCGATGATTAGCCTTCTGAATTTGGTAGATTTCACGACTTTTCTTTTTGTTTTGTGGAGCATACTCGATTGAATTCGCAACCGAAAGATCCTAAAAATATTTCCAAGTTAAGGGGGATTTCGCTGGATGTGTCGTTGAGATTCATGGTGATTTGCAGGAATCCAGAGTAAAGGAACTGGAAGAGATGTTCCCAATCATAGATCACCAAGCAAAACCAACAACGAAGCCCAAGATTTTTGTCTCTCTTCTCTGGAAACAGCTCAATCATCTTGGGTAAACCATTTTTCGATTTGTGACTCAATTTCTTTTTCCAAAAAAATTAAGCATGATATGTATTTATTGAATTCAAGAAAATCCCACCATTAATGTACCATTTATGATTCCAGGAATGCTGGATTTGATCCAGAAATAATCCGAGTTGATCCGTACGGGAATGTTTTGTATTACCATGCTGATCCTGCTTCCCCTCTGTCATGGGAGATTGATCATTGGTTTCCTTGCTCAAGTAAGTTCTGTTTGCTTAAGACTATTACTGTTGTTCCTGTTGATTTTGATTTCACAATGAAATTTAAACTTCTGGATTTGAAAATCAGTGAATGTTAACGACTGCTGCTTGAAGGAATTTGAAAGAAAGTTCACAACTTTTTCTAGCATGAAGCTCAAATCTGTCCAGCAAATGTAAACATGCATTTGGATCGATGGATTTGAAGCCAAGTATTCCAAGTTCATTTTGTATGAATTTATTTTACAATGGATTTTCAAATGTCAAGATTTTAAGAATGCCAATTTAGTTGGTTCTACAAATGTAATAAATATTATTGAGACAGTGAAATAAATTTCAGACTATCAAGATACTGATGTGAAATCAAATTCTCATCGTACAGGAGGAGGATTGACTGTTCCTAGCAACCTTAGAATATTACAATGGCAAGTATGCAAGGGAAAGGAAAACAAGCTGGAGTATCTCATTCCTTGGTGGGATTTTCAACTGGGCGTATCTATTAACCAGTTCTTGTCCATTTTCGCTTCAACCAGATCAGATTTCAGGTTTGTAAATACGATTAGTTACGAGCGAAAAGTGGTTATGTCCTGGTGTATGAGCTCAAATTTCATGTTTTACAGGAATAGAGCATTTTCTTGGTTGTTTTCAGAAGGTGAAAGCGAAGAAATAAATGCCACCCAGACTGTTGAATCTCACACTTTTCCACAACACTTTGCCGAAACGAAAGGAAAAATAGGCCTGGCTCCAGCCGCGGTCGTTCTCTCGCGAAGGGAGTCATTTGACAATGCATTGAAATCTCTAGATGCTAACAGAAGGCCAAGATCAAGTACTCCCATAATAGGTCTGTGGATTATTATCTGATAAATATATACAAGCAAATCAGGTGGCATTCCACTTTTGTTTCGTTTCACTTAGTTTTTTTCGCTTTTGGCAGCTATGAGGAAAGTAAAACCATTCGTCCGGAAAGAAAACGAAGATCCATTAATGGCGAGCAACCCATATCAAGCCATTGTTACAGCAAGAGATTCTTTGAAACAGAGAGAAGCAACTGCAAAAATGCAAGCAGAAATACAGAAGTTAGATGAAGAAGTAAATGAACTTCAGAGGAAGACCGAAGAAGAGAAGGCTTCAATACAAGACCTTGAGTTGGTGCTGATGAAGAGAAAAAGGAGGGCTGAGAAATGCAGACGTGTAGCCGAGGCGCAATCTTCCCACAGGGTGATGTTGGAGAAGATGATTCGAGATGCCATGCACCAGTAAGTTTGTGAGGTGTGAGGTGTAACTTCAAGGTGGTGTTGTAATTATTTAAACCAAGTGTTTCTGTGTTTAATTCGAATTTTGAAGGAGGAGGTGTTGCAGTAATTAATACTAGATTTTGAATTATAAATCAACTGTTTTTTTTTTTGTAGGAGTGTCGTTTACAAAGAACAAGTGAGGTTAAATCAAGCAGCAAGCAGTGCTCTTTTAGCTAGACTCGAGGCACAGAAAGCCATTTGTGATTCTGCTGAGAGAGAACTTCACAGGAAGTATGAACAAAGAGATGAGCTAGAGAAACAGATACAGCCCGAATGGGAGCAGACACGGAAAAGGTCAAGAATGTATGAAGAAGAGCATGATAACAATCTTGTACGGTTTTTGACAGGAAACGAGCCAAACCTGCTGCAGAAAGAAACTCAAATGAATAATACTTTCCTGAGAAAAGAGATTGAGCAGGCTCTCCGTTCACCAGAAGTTAAGTCTGCTGCCACTTTACGGAAGGAATTAAGGAAGTTCCTGGAAGAGGAGCAGAGAGCTTCAGCAGCGAGTTTACTGATCGGTGAAGAAAAAGAAGAACTTGAAGGAACTGAAGAGATCGTTAACAATATTAAAATATTGAATCCTTATAGATATAACAGTGAACAGAACCGCAGCAAAACTGAAATAGGGGACGATGAAAAGTTGGAGATACTAGATAGTGGGACGAAGTTGCACAATATTCAGTTTCCCGATTATCATGAACCAAATGAAGAAGACGATGAAGAGGCAAGAAAACTACGTGGAAAAGGAAATATAGATAAATGGCTGCAGTTTCTGCTGGAGAAGAACTCAACAGAAGGTGGTGCTCACTTTGATTCTCCACACATTGGCGAATCTGAATCCCCAAGAACCACCAATGCATTGGTCATCGTCCCACAATTAGTCTCAGAGGAAAGGGAGGATGAGATTTCAAAAGGCGGTGTCACTGAAACAGAAGAAGCTAGGAACTCAATAACATCATGTAAAGGTAAAGAAGACATGGAAAAGAACGACATTTTTTACAGGAACATAGGTGACAACACGCTCTTTAAGAACCCTCCTTACCGTATAGACGAAGAGAGAAATAAAGCGAAAGAATCGATTTCCACTGGTAAAGGAGAGGTGGAAAGCGATGAAGGTGAAGAGATTAAGAGAAAGGGAAAGAATGTCAAGGAAAGCAGCAGGCTTTCAAGATCAGACAGTAAGAGGGCGTTTCGAAGAATCCCATCTTCTCCATCTTTGATCTTGGAAGGCATGAAGAAGAGAGTGGATTGCATTGGAAAGAAACCTTTGGTGCTTGATGACAATGACTGTGAATACTATGCTTCTGCCAGGAACAGTTTCATTAAATCGTCTATCAAGACAATCAAGAAAGCAGTGAAGTTTTAGCTCTCCTGTGCAGAAGGGTCATTCTTTTTACAATTTCATTATTTGTTGAGATGTGCATTCTCTAAAGTGAAATAATTGTGTTCAAAATGAGTGTTGATTTTTGTGTGCATTAGTTCTTGTTTGGTTGTGAAATACATGTATTATAACTGCTTGTTGTTTGACATAATTCATTGTCTTTCTAAATTATGTGCATCATAAGTATGTAAAAACTCTCATTCTGGGATTATTGTGTAATTGTTTATAAAAATGTTTGTCCACCGTCCTCCGAAGGTAGTGTTCTGACACCTTAGACCTTTGTCCTTAGTTCATTGACGCGACATAATTCGTTACTCAAATTGAATGCTATCTGGGTGGAACTTTTCAAACTTTCTGAACAGGAAAAATTACGTCAAAAAAAAAAAAAAAAGACAGAAGAATTTCAATGGTAACAACTTAAAAACGATAGCCGAGTTTAATCTTAGCAGCAATACCTATTTTTTCAAATATGCCCCCTAATTCTTGGGATTTAAATGTTGAAATTGTATACATCTCATATCAGATATGCTCGACTCTGTCAAAATACCTATGCTATATGTTTAAGAACCACAGAGACTAAATAATCTGCAGCTGCCTTTTGCCATGGGAACCACAAATAGTTCATAACCAACCAATTACTCTGGAAAAGAAAAATGGAAATCCTTTGTCGGACCTCTCCGAAGTAGGTTGACTTTATTCCTCTGGAAAGAAATCAGAGTCCTTTAGGGGACCTTTCAACAGCTTGTTTTGGAGTTCAACCTGCTTCGGAACGACAAGCTCAATTCCATATCCTGAATCTGAAAAATATCTCTCAAGCACCTTCTGCAATCAAACAAAGAAATGGATTGATAGCATGCTGATAGGGTGCTATCGTGATTGTACCATCTAAAGTGCAACAAGAATATAACAATATCATTCAAATTATGCATTTGATGTAGAGATGTAAACGAGCTGTGTCTTACGTGAGTTAGCTGTCAGTGGCTGCTCAACAAAGTAATACGAGCTTGAACTTATTTTGTATCAAGACTGACAACTTGATTTTGAGCTGAAGGAAATCTCCACAGACGTTCACTTGCTCATTGACCTCTACTTACATTGATTTATTTATTTAACTTTAAAATGTTGCTTAAATTACTACTGTATCCCGAATAGTTTCATAATTATTGTTTCAACAACTCATTATATTAAATACTAAGGGAGTGTTTGCAATAGATTGTGTTTTTGTAGAAGTGATTAATTTATAAATTATAAAAAAGTTAAGAAAAATAAAAAGTTGGTAGTGTTTGGAAACAAATGTGAAAATTTAAAAATCAAAGTTTGGTAGTGTTTGATAAATAAGTGATTAAAGTGATTTTAACAATGACCTTCTTATTAGAATCACTTTTGGAGAATCATAATCACCACACGACTAGCTTTTGGATTTCAATTAATTTAAGCATAAGCTAACACATAATCTAGGTTTAAAAAACACACAAAAATGATTTTTTTAAGCCAAAAGCTAACAATCACTTTTTTTTAGTGGTTGCAAACACTCCCTAAGAGGGCATTTCCACATTTCCACATTTGAAGCAATTCGAGTTATTCAAGCTTCATCTCAACAAAGCTTATAGTAATTGACAAATCGAGCGAGATTGTGAATCACCATAACTAATTGCATTAACTATTGTTGGTGTGTTAATAAGTTTCTCACACATCGGTTGGGTAAATAGCCCGTGAGTTTAATATATAGGCTTGAGCAACTCTCTTCTCTTGAGCTAGCTTTTGACGTGAGTTAGGTCCAAGTCAATTTCTAACATGGTATCAGAGCCCAGGCCGGCCGTATGTGTTGGACTGCTCATAATTGGGCCACCCATCCCATAGTTGGGCCACTCGTAAATATCTCCACGCTCCAATCGTTTAATTCCTAGACGTGAAAGGGATGTGTTGGTGTGTTAATTTGTGTCCCACATCGGTTGGGTAAATAACCTGGGAGTTCCTTATATAGACAATGGCAAACCACCCCCTTGAGCTAGCTTTTGGGGCGAGTTAGGTTCATGTCAATTTCTTAACATGGTATCAGAGCCCAGACTCGTTGTATGTGTTGGACGTCCCATAATTGATCACTCGTCCCATAATTGGGCCACCCGTTAATGTCTCCACGCTCCAATCGTTTCATTCCTGGGCGTGAGAGGGGTGTGTTGGTGTGTTAATTCGATTGTCTCACATCGGTTGGATAAATAGCCCGTGAGTTTAATATATAGGCTTGCACAACCCTCTTCTCTTGAGCTAATTTTTGAGGTGAGTTAGGTCAATATTCAAATTTTAGTCAAAATGTGCGCGAACAAATTAGTTAAATTTAAGTAGAATCAAGATAACCTAAACTATTTATTCAGTGATAAACATGTCCGAGAAACCAACTATAAGACACTATTTGTCTATTTTAATTTCATCCTTTTTCCTTGTGATACAAGATGATGAGATCAGTCTTTTCCTCTCCTAAACCATTATCCACATAGCATTAACAAAAGCTTCATACGTTGTATTTGTTCTTGATATTCCACCAAATAAAAGAATAGTTTTCAGTAGATAAAACACATTTCACACACAAATTTCGTATGCATATTTACTAGTTTTAGTTAGTTAGTTAGAGGAAATAAACTATACAAATAATGGTATTTAACTGGAATATAAATGAAGTAATTAAGGACAAATATAGATGAAAAAAACTGAAACGAGAATCATTTTGTTTATTGCTTACCACAGCAGCATAGGCATCAATGTTCCCCCTACGAGCAGATTTACTGAGACCCCTAATATTTCAAGACAAATGATAAGATATGCTGCCGTCCAGATTTTACATGGATTCAAAAATTATAGCATTAATTTCCAAGGTGACCAAAAAACCATAAAAGATAATATTATAATTATAAACAGGCGACATAAATTCGAGTTGCGTAGGGCGTGAATCACCCTTCTTTCCCAGTCACGTACATGGAAATGTTACTTGCTCTCCAATTTAAAACTTCTTCTGCTCCACCTTAATGAGGTACATGGGGCTAAATTCAAATTGCATTGAGAATCTCTTCGCTTACTAATAAAATTGCAAATAGAAAATAGTAATTAATTTAGTAGATGCAACTTCTAGTTCTCTTAAAAAAAATGTAAAATCTAGCACAAATTCTCGAAAGAGAAACAAAATGTAATTATTCTGAGAGAAGACACTATTTCACTAGAAAAAAATTTCGTATGATAATCTTATTGGTGTCGACCACACCACTTAAGTCTTTTTTAAAACTAAGCAGGCACACAATTTTGAAAGTCAACGGTTGAGATTTTCTCGAGTCATCACCTCTTACAAAGTAAATTCCTAACAAGGCAAAAACATTCAAAATATCTTGGCAAAAACAATATGGCGATACCAAGATGAAGAGGTAATTACTGGGCAATCATATGATCAACAGCCTCGGTTGATGTTCCATGCTCATCCTGAAGATATACCCTCCACCCCCTGATACAAAATCAAGGCTTATGGTTGATATAGCAATGTTCTAAATAGCACGACTTGAGATTAGCAATACTAGCAATCATTTAGTCAGAGATACAAAAGCAGAGCAGGGAGCAGTAAAGTTAACGAGTTAAAATTGTGTATGCAATAACTAAAAATTCATTTTTAATCCGAAAATATTAGCCATGTTAACTCTACAGAGTAAATATCGCCTCAACAAATTGCAGGACTAGCACATCAAAGCAGGCCTATGCATCATTCACTGCATTCAATCAACATACTTCAAAAACTCTGCTATATGAAATTTGTTGTGCTCAAATCTATTCATACATGTCAAGTCAGGATAGTGATCTAAACGGGTGTGGGGGCTTGGCAGTTGGCTCCGTGAAACTATAAAACATTAAATTTCACGTGAAACTTCTCCGAAACTATATACTACACTCCCAGTTGAATCTCTATGTTGCGGCACAGCCTCAGCCCCTTATAAAGTTAGGTCATTGGATAAATACCATGCAGCTGAAAACGGAAGAAGAATATTATACCTTTCTGCTGCTCGAACTGCAAGCCTACCGGCAACACTACGAACCTTATTCGATTGCTCCGTCTCCATGCCATCACTTGACTTAGGAAGCCCCACTATAAACTCATCAACTTCCTAAAAAATGCGCATAAAAGAAACATCTTTACAAAAACACTAAACTCTAGATAATATTAGCCAGTAGTAACAAAGGAAAAAAATCCTGAAAACCTCAGGGAAAAAAAGGAATTTAGAAGCCAAAATCCTTTAAACCCTGACCTGGATTTCAGCAATATCAAGAAGCCGGAGTTCCAGCTTTTGCCCCCTCAACTCCAAAACCTGAACGAAAATGGAATGAACCCATCTCGAAAATACACAAGAAAACACCAAGAATGTGAGAATACCGTTAAAGGGCGAATGGAGAAGCCTTTGCTAAGAGCCAGTCCGGTTCGGGAAAATCCCAAGTCTACTCCGAGGCTGAAGCTTCCCCGCCACGAAGGAGAACGCCTTCGGCGGACGGCATTCGGAGGAATTCGTTCTTCCCATGGCAGTGAAACCGAGGTCCGTGATTGGGTTCTTCGAGGAATGGGAATTGAATTGACGTTTGCAATGTGAAGAAGGTTGCTTTGTGCTACTGCCATTCCTTCCTCCGTTTCATGTTTTTGAACAAGCGAAGAAGGAAAGGATAGTCCTTCGTTAAACTAAAATCGTGTGCCTAATTTCCTTTTAAAAGTTGTCAGTCCCAAACACGTTTCTAATCCTTTTCTTAAAAAAAGTTTGACTATTTGCATGTTATTAGATGCTGGTCATAGTAAAAGTAAATCTGTATCTTTTTTTATGTTTGATTATTTTGATCATTTTAATGAGGTTTTTTGAATTTCTTGTCTTCTACAAAGTTGAAGATGCCTCTTTTGTGATTCTACATGATTTGAGATTACTCCAATATGACCTTTGTAGCTTGAGTAATTTTATTTTTTACCAAACCTGCACAAAACATAAAATACAACATTTTTAGTAAAATATTTAAATATAAAAACATAACACTAAAATAATACAACTTCATAATTTTAATGAAACTTTAATTTTAAAACACACTTTTTAACATATAAATAATTACAAATTTTAAGTTTCATCACACCCCCAAACCGGCTCATTACTAGTCCTTTAGTAATAAAATATCATAAAATATCATAAAATCACAAGTTAGATTTTTATTCCTTAATATATATATATATATATATATATATATATATATATATATATATTCAAATTTGCAAACTTTGAAATTTTAAAACATACTTATAAAGTGATTATATGTTTATCTATAAATCTTGTTATCAACTAATATATTAATATATAATTGGATGAGTTATACATATATATTTCACACAATATCAAAATATTAAATATATATAATTTTTTTATATAAATATTTTCTTAAAACTTTTAGAATAATATAATTAAAATGATAATAGAAAGTTTTAAGAAAATATTTTATATAAAAAAATTATATATATTTAATATTTTGATATTGTGTGAAATATATATGTATAACCCATAGAAATAATTTTCATAACATGTATATCATCAGGAATATTAATGTAAAAGTCTCAACTCCATATTCTCTCGAGTTATGATATTTCATATATAGCCGTTTTTCACTCATGTAGTTGGAAGAAAATTATACACTTATTGAAAATGGCTAGTAAAGCAGACAATCAAATAACCTAATATTGAAAATAAGATAGGATAATTTACAAAGAATAAACCCATTTTGTTTTTTTTTTTGTTTTTTCTATTTTTTTTTTGTTTTTTCTAATTTTTTTTTGATTGGCTGCAAAATTGTTTTTACATAACCAAATACCTCCAATAAACTTTGAAAGAGTAACATTTTCTTTTCAAAAGTTTATTTATTTGTTTATTTTTTCTGAGGTAAATCTATTACATTGATAATTATAGTAGAGATATTAATACTCTACATCTTTACAATCAAACTCCAAACAACTTTGCAGCCAATTTTTATATGCAAAAAGTTTTTTTGTTTTGTTTTGTTTTGTTTTGTTTTGTTTTGTTTGTTTTTTTTCAAAATGGTTTTAATCTAGTAATCAACCATTTCTTAATAATCAATAAAAACTTATAAGTTGTTTTCTCAATTCTCACCTCTCACTCACAAAATTTATGTGAGTATATGTTGCACTTTTACAAATTAATTCCTTCAATTATACATGTTATTATTCATTCAATCAATATCACTTTAACTATATATTCATAAAAGTTTTAGAAAATATGTTATTTGAAAACACACAATTATATATTATTTATAACTTATATCCCATCAATTATATATTTTCTATTAAATTGATAAAAAGAAGAATAAATAAACATCTATACAAAAAGACTTCATTTTCTTAGTACTTTGCAATTTAAATATATACGGAATATTAAAATCTAATCTATTGTGATAATATGATAAATAAAAACTAATGCGTGTCAGAAGTTTTTCGCTCCTTACTCTGCCATTGAAAAAGAAAAATAAATATTATTATAGCAATATTTTTTTTATTTTTAAAATTTTTATTTTTTAATTTTTTTTTAAAAAATAAACCCTCCCCCAAACCTTAA
The DNA here is from genome assembly GCF_033568475.1 of Henckelia pumila. NCBI lineage: Eukaryota > Viridiplantae > Streptophyta > Magnoliopsida > Lamiales > Gesneriaceae > Henckelia > Henckelia pumila. The sequence goes on from NC_133121.1 coordinate 12,673,492, forward strand.
TATGACATTGTTTTTAATTTTTTAAGAAAAATAAAGAGTACATGATGAAAGAGATATCACCTGAAATTTATTGAAGATGAGGAACAAACACAAACTATTTCGTGACATGTTGAATCAATGATCCAGTTTTCTTTTCTTACTGGTTGGTTGAGACCAATTGATCTTTGTTAGAGATCATCAATTAATTGGTCTTCATTCGAACCAGAGATGAACATCCTTCGTGAATTTTCTGAAATGAAATTTTGTTCCACAGCTACATCAAGAAAAGTCAACAAACCATCATATTAGTTATTGATATTCAACAGACCAACAAGTTTATTATGAATATTTAGTTGTTCCCAAGAAATAACATGAAAAATTTCTTCTAAAGTACCAAAACCACCTGGTAAGGCAATAAAAGAATCAGAATTATCTATCATTTTAGTTATTCTCTCGTACATTGATGAAACTTTCAACTCTTCCCTAACCGTAACACCAGTAATATTTCCTTCAGCTAAAGCTGTAGGAATAATACCCAAAACCTGACTACCTCCAAGATGAGCTGCTGTTGAAATAGATCCCATTAACCAAATATTGTCTCCTCCGTATACCAAGTGAATTTTTCTCTCTGCTAACTTTTTTCCAAGATTAATTGCTGCATCAAATATTTCGTTCTTTCCAGTATTAGAACCACAAAAGACACAAATATTTTTCAATTTTTGTGAAGAAGATCCTGCCATGTTTTTTTTTATTTTCTACAAAAATATAGAGACAGTTGAGGGATTTTTATAAGAAAAATAAGAAATACGACAGAAATAGGAATACAAGTGTGAACATAATAACAAAAACAATAAAAAAAATATATAATAATGACATGCATGCGTATATTACAAGTTCATCTTACACATTTATGACAAACATCTAATCTCTTGGCCCTCCTTTTCTTCGCATAGGTGTTTTTTCCTAGTCCAGACATATTTCAAAAAAGTAAGAATTTTGGAACTTTACCACCCAATCGAACTTTGGCTTCAATTATAAGACGAATATCCTTCGGAATTCTTTTTTGCATAAGCATTCTCAATCTTTCACATCTGCCTTCATAAATCATTCTCAAAACTTTTTTAGAAACATATGGAAAATATTTACCATGTTCTTTGATAGCTTCATCCATTTTGAAAATAAAGAATTTTTTTTTTCAATTTTTTTGGAAAATTGAAATAAAACCGACTAAAAGAAGTCACGGAGTACCGTTATCCGCCACTTAACCGAGAAGTGAACTCAATTCTGCAAAAATAAAATGAAAATATAAGTAACAATTAATTTGGATCATATAAAGACATAAACTCATCATTAAGAATTTCATTTTCTGAAAATGGTTTAAGCCTTTTGCCCATTAACTTTAAACACATTATTATTTTTAGGATTTTCAACATCAACAGCACCATGAGGATAAATATTTTTTTACAACATATGGATCTGTCCATCGTGATCTAAGTTTTTCTGAAAACAAATGCAATAGAGAATTATCAAGTAAAACTTTTTGTCCAATTTCAAAATATTTTCTCATAATATTTTTATCATGAAAGACTTTTGTTTTATCTTTATAAATCTTTGCATTTTCATATGCATCATTTCTTAATTCTTCTAGTTCATTTAGTTGCAATTTTTTTAATTTAGATGCATCATCTAAATTAGTATTAAATGCTTTAATAGCACAGTAAGCTTTATGTTCAATTTCAACAGGTAGATGACAATGCTTACCAAAAACTAATCTATATGGTGACATCCCCAATGATTAAATGCAGTTCTATATGTCCATAATATATCACTTAATCTTAAAGACCAATCTTTTCGATTTGGATTGACAATTTTTTCCAAAATTTGTTTTATTTCTTTATTTGCAAGTTCAACCTGACCATTCGTTTAAGAGTGATATGGAGTAGAAATTTTATGTGTAATACCATATTTTCTTAAAAACTAAGAAAATGATTTATTTATAAAATGACTTCCCCCATCACTGATTATAGCTCTAGGTATTTCAAATCGACTAAAAATATTTTTTTTCAAAAATTTTATCACAACTTTATGATCATTAGTTCTACATGCAATTGCTTCAATCCATTTTGAAACATAATCGACAGCCACTAAAATATAAGTAAATCCAAAAGATAATGGGAATGGACCCATAAAATCTATTCCCCAACTGTCAAATATTTCAATAATCATGATTGGATTTAAAGGCATCATGTTTCGTTTTGAAATTGAACCCATTTTCTGACAATTTTCACAAGATTTGCAAAATAAATGCGTATCTTTGAATAAAGAAGGCCAATAAAATCCACATTGAAAGATTTTTGCAATTGTTTTCTTTGACGAAAAATGACCTCCACATGCCTCAGAATGACAAAATTTAATGACACTACTTACCTCATTGTCGGGTATGAATCGTCGAAAAATTTGATCAGGACAATACTTCAACAAATAAGGATCATCCCAATAAAATTTTTTGACCTCTTTCAAGAATTTATTTTTATCTTGTGAACTCCAATGAGAAGACACTTTATTTGTCACAAGAAAATTTACAATATTAGCAAACCAGGGCATAGTAGTAGCATAGAATAGTTGATCATCCGAAAAATTTTCATTTATTGGTATTTCATTTTGAGACGATTCAAAAATTATTCTTGATAAATGATCGGCTACTACATTTTCTTTTCCTTTTTTATCTTTTATTACAAGATCAAATTTTTGTAACAACAAAATCCATCTTATTAATCTCGGCTTAGCATCTTGTTTATTTGATAAATATTTTATGGCAGAATGATCAGTATAAACAATAGTAGTAGAACCAATTAAATATGATCGAAATTTATCTAATGCAAACACTACTGAAAGTAATTCTTTTTCAGTTGTTGAATAATTGATTTGAAAACTATTTAAGGTTCTACTAGCATAGTAGATCACATGAGGTTTACCTTCTTTTCTTTGTCCTAACACGACTCCTACAACATAATCACTTGCATCACACATTAATTCAAATGGTAAAGACCAATCAGGAGATTGTAAAATAGGTGATGTAGTTAAAAGATTAATTATCTTTTTTAAAGCAGTTTCACAGTCTTGAGTCCATTCAAATTGTGCATCTTTTGATAAAAGATTTGAAATTGGTTTAGATATTATGCTAAATTTTTTTATAAATCTTCTATAAAATCCCGCATGACCCAAAAATGATCGAATTTCTTTGATCGTGTTTGGTGATGGTAAATTAGCAATAACATCAACCTTAGCTTTATCAACTTCAATTCCTTTTTCAGATATGACATGCCCTAACACAATTCCGGATTTAACCATGTAGTGACAATTTTCCCAATTTAAAACAAGATTTTTTTCTTCACATCTTTTTTAAACTTCTTCCAAATTTTTAAGACAGTTTTCAAATGAGTTTCCAAAAACAGCTATATCATCCATAAAAACATCCACAAATTCTTCAATCATGTCACTAAAAATACTTAGCATGCATCTTTGAAAAGTAGCCGAGCATTACATAAACCAAATGACATTCTTTTAAAAGAAAAAGTTCCGAATGGACAAGTGAAAGTATTTTTTTCTTGATCTTCTAATGATATTGGTATTTGATAATACCTCGAATACCCATCAAGAAAATAATAATAAGGATTACCTGCCACTTTCTCTAAAATTTGATCTAAAAATGGTAACGAAAAGTGATCTTTTCTAGTTGCATCATTTAATTTTCTATAATCAATGCACATACGCTAACTAGATCGAATACTAGCTTGTAATAATTTTCCCTTTTCATTTTTTATAACAGTGATGCCTGATTTTTTTGGTACTACTTGTGTTGGACTTACCCATTTACTATCCGAGATTAAATAAATAATTCCGGCATCTAATAGTTTTAAAACTTTATTTTTAACAACTTTTTTCATGTGTGGATTTAATCTTCTTTGTGGTTGTTGATATGTTTTAGCATTTTCTTCCAAGTGAATTCTATGTGTGCAGATTAATGGATTTATACATTTTATATCTTGCAAAGTCCATCCAATTGCATTTTTATGCTTTTTAAGTAATATTATTAAATCTTATTCTTGTTTTGGTAAGAGGGTAGAAGATATTACAATAGGATATGTTTGATTTTCACCAAGAAAAGCATATTTTAGTTCTATTGGTAAAGGTTTTAATTCAAGTTTTGGATGATCATCTTCTTTTACTTCTTCAAGTTCATTAATTTCTTCAAATAACTTTGATTTAAAAACACTTTCCACTAAACAAACTTCTGGTTGTTGATTTAAGTTTTCTTGGTGTATATTTTCTTCAAAGATTGTTTCTATTGCATTATCATCTTCATCTTCATTAATACTTGGTTTTTTTACATAAATTGAACACATTAAGTTCTAAAGTCATATTTCCAAAAGACAATTTTATTATTCCATTTCGACAATTAATTAAAGCATTTGAAGTTGCTAGAAATGGACGTCCTAATATTACTGAAATTTCATTATGCACTTCTATTGGTTGTGTATCCAAAACAATAAAATCCACAGGATATATGAATTTATCGACTTGAACTAAAACATCTTCTACGATACCTCTAGGTATTTTGTGTAAGGCCCGGGATTAATTAGAAATTAATCCGAATTTAATTTGATTTTAATCCGCGTATATTAATTTGGGAATATTTAGAGTTTTGATTTAAATTCTAATATTCTTAAATTATTTAGGATTGAAATTGAATTAAAATAAGGGTCGAGGACCAAATTGCAATTATTGAAGAGTTGAGGGACTAAAGTGCAATTTTGATTAAAGTTATCAGATTATTACTTGATCACTCAGCTTGCAACGTGTATATTGAGGAATGAATGCAGATTTTCAGAACAAAGCCCTTCCTTCATCATTTTTCTTTGAAAGTTCGATTTTCAATTTGCCGTAACTTTTGAACCGGTTATCCGATTTCGATTCCGTAAATTGTTCTGGAATCCTTAAGACGAGGGCTTCGATCTCGTGTAAGTTTTATGTTGTGTTATATGGATTTCGAAATCAATAAAGGGCAGATATCAGATGTTGAATTTTCGATTATGTTTATCGACGTTTATGCGATTCTATATCGAAATCGGATTGATGAGTTTGTGTTATTTGTATCCAATCTTGATTCCAGCATGTTAATCGATTTTTATAGCTATTGAGATGAGGATTTGAATGATTTATCGGCTGGTTATTGACTTGAATATACGTATGATTGAGTTTTGAAGTTAGAAATTGTTTCGGGATTACGTCGGTTACCGATTTTGAATCGCTATGCCGTTTAATCGAGTTTTTGGACTGTTTTGTTATTCGATAGCTAAGCTGAAACACTTATCTTGATGATGTGAATGTTATGTAATTTTATTATTCCATTTCATTTGAGTTTGGAAGGCTAACGATTCGAGAAAACAACTTTGAACCGAAGAAGTTGGATTAAGGTTTGAAATGAGTTTGATCGATGATCTTATGTTGTTTTCGACTCGTTTTTGATATGATAGATTGAAATGAAGTTGATATATGTATTTTGGTTGTATCTTTCAGATTTGAAGAGTTCAGAATCAAAATAAACGAAGGTATAATGATGACATCGCGAAGTAGGGACTTTGAAACTCAAGAACGACTAATCTTGAGTTGGCCCGCAAAAATCACATACTTGTTTATGTTTTTGATTTGATTGTGATGTTGTCGATCCATCTCAGGTAGTGGATCTTTATATTCGAGTTGATATGATGCTATATTGAATTGATTCTATGCCAAGGTTGTTGTTAACCTTATTTGCGAGTCGGTTACGAACTCGTTAGATGGATATCCATGTCAAGATCAGTTATGAATCTTGATGGCTTTGAAGTTATGTGAATCAATTCGTTTGTAAAGCGTTTACGTACTCTATTTTTTGAGTCGAGTTTAAATAGAGTCAAGATGATTTATTTAACGCTTTCTATATGTTGGTTATACTGAGAATTGTTTCTCACCGGAGTTTATTCGGCTGTTGTCTTGTTTTGTATGTGTGCATGACAACAGAAGGGGCATGAGCTAGTCATCGACGTCATTGACAGCTGGGAGAGAGTCTAGCACATGAGGACTCGGGTTGTAGATGATGTCTCGAACTTTAGAAGCACTAAACTTTAGTTATGTTGGTTTTGGAATACATGTATGAAACTTGATATAGTTGTTGTCGTTTACGATCTTTAGCGACTTGTTGATGTAATGAAATGCATGTATAAATGCTTATGACCTTGTTTATATGTAGATGCATGTTTTGGATTTGATATATCATGTTTTGGATCGAATTTGGTGATTGGAAGTGATAGTGCTCGAGTTTGACAGCAAAATGTGATCTGCAGATTTTCTGGAATTTGAAGCCCGCTCGATCCGCAGAAGTTGACGGATCGAGCGAGCCCTATATTTTGCAAAACAGAGATTTGAGTTTTTGGCTCGCTCGATCTGCAGAAGTTGACGGATCGAGTGAGGCCAAATTATGTTCCATCCGAGAGTTGAGCAATTGTGCTCGCTCGATCGGGTGTTTTTCACCGATCGAGCGAGGCACTGATTTTAAAAAAAAAAATTTTTTTTTTTTTACTTTGCTCTTGGTTTCTTTATTTGATGTTTAATGAATGTTAATTGTTCATTAATTGCCCTAAGATGAGATTAGCAACCCAAGGTCCCCACAACAGGTGGTATCAGAGCTATAAGTTTCTTGGACTGAGATTAGATGAGCGGGGTAGATTGAGTCTTCTATTCTGATTTATTTATTGCTTTCATAATTGTATGGTATATGATTTATTGATTACAGATATTAAATTGTCACATGATGCTGTGATAATTTGCGAAGAATATGCTATACAATGTTTTGAGTTACATGCTATCTGGTTATTTGATTGAAGTACTAGCATGTATTATGAGGATGAATCGAAACTCGATCTTTTATGAAGGCAATGTGGACTGTAACAGACTTGTTGTAATTGAGATTGAACTGTACACTAATCTGTTTGATAATCGGATATGCCTCCCCGACCAGCACCGAGAGTTAGATAGACGTTGGCTACGAATCAGCCTGAACAGACAAATGCTGCACAGGTACCGGTGACAGTGTCTAAACATGGACAGGGTAGTACATCTACTGATGAGTTTAGTGATGCTAATCCGATGGAGAAACTTCTGAAACGATTCCAGTCATTTCAACCACCGAAGTTGCAAGGAACTAAGAATGCTGTGGAATGTGAGAAATGGCTGGAAGATATTGAGCAGTTATTTGAGTCTATTGATTATATAGATGATCGTCGTGTGAGACTGGTAATTCATCAACTGCATGACCTTGCCAAGAGTTGGTGGATAGCGACGAAGAAAGCATTGGAAAACCAAGGTAATGTTATTACCTGGTCTGTATTTCGAACTGCTTTCTATCAGCGTTTCTTTCCTGTGTCTTATCGCAAGGACAAAGGAGCAGAGTTTGCGAGTTTGCAACAGGGACAGTTAAATATCGAAGAATATGTTGCAAAGTTCACTAGCCTGTTGAAGTTTGCTCCACATATCGCTGTTAGTGATGAAGCTCAAGCCGATCAATTTATCAATGGCTTGAATCCTGATGTGTTTACACTTGTGAATTCGGGAAGACCAAATACCTTTGCTGATGCTCTGAATCGAGCAAAGGGTGCAGAAGCAGGGATATTGAAACAACGAGGAGCACAGTTTGTGCCACAGCCAGTGAGACAATCCCAAGAACAGTCTTAGATTCCACCGCCACCTCGATTTGAAGCTGAAGGTAGCAGTAGTGGAAAGAAGAACTTCTTCAAAGGCAAGAGTAAACAGTTCAAGAGATCTGGTGGTAGTAGCTCTTCGAGTTCAGGTAGTTCCCGACAGTCTAGGGCTGGACAGATGTCTGATGTGTATTGCACCAAGTGTGGTGGACGCCATACCAATGAACAATGCCGAGGTGTATTTGGAAGCTGCCACATTTGCAACAAGATTGGACATTTTGCACGAGTGTGTCCACAACGAGGTTCTGAAGGTGCACAGGGTGCAGGATCATCGAGACCGGTAGGTCAATCTACATCTTCTGTTCACTCTTTTCAACCACAGCCTGCAGCACCAAGTAGAGGAGGAGGTCAGACGGTGAATCAACCTCCAAGGCAACAAGCAAGAGTGTTTGCATTGACTGAAGAGAAAGCACAAGCAGCACCAGATGATGTGATTGCAGGTAACTGTTTTCTTTTTGGTTATCCTGCGTATGTCTTATTTGATACTGGTGCGTTGCATACCTTCATCTCTGAGAAATTTGTTACGTTGTATTCATTGCCTGTTGAGTCATTAGCTACTGTAGTGTCTATATCTTCACCGTTGGGAAAAGGTCTAGTATCAGTGAAGTCTGTTAGAAACTGTGTACTACAGTACGAAGGTAATGAAGTTGAGCTTGACTCTATCGTTCTTGGTTTATCTGATTTTGATTGCATAATCGGTATCGATATGCTAACCAAGTACAGAGCAACAGTGGACTGTTTTCAGAAGATTGTGAAGTTCAGACCTGATATGAATGATGAGTGGAAATTCTATGGTAAGGGATCACGAGCCAGAATTCCTTTGATATCTGTTCTTTCTATGACTGACTTGTTACAGAAAGGGGCGGAAGGATTCCTTATTTATGCAGTAGATATACTGAAGACTAGTCCGATATTGACTGATATACCGGTGGTGAGCGAGTTTGCAGATGTATTCCCTGACGAGATTTCAGGATTGCCACCGTACAGAGAGGTAGATTTCGGTATTGAACTAATGCCAGGTACACAGCCGATATCGAAAGCACCCTACCGTATGGCACCGATTGAAATGAAAGAATTAAAAGACCAACTCGAAGATTTGTTGGCTAAGGGATATATCAGACCGAGTGTTTCCCCTTGGGGTGCTCCGGTATTATTTGTTCGAAAAAAAGACGGATCGATGAGATTGTGTATTGACTACCGGCAATTGAACAAAGTAACGGTAAAGAATCGCTATCCTTTACCTCGTATCGATGATTTATTTGATCAATTGCAGGGATCGTCAGTATATTCGAAGATTGACTTACGATCCGGATATCATCAACTGAGGGTTAGAGATGAAGACATTCCTAAGACTGCATTTAGAACCAGGTATGGCCATTACGAATTCATAGTCATGCCTTTTGGTCTAACAAATGCACCGGTAGTTTTTATGGGATTGATGAATAGAGTATTTCAAAGATATTTAGATGATTTTGTGATTATCTTTATCGATGATATTTTGATATACTCTAAGAGTCTGTGTGAACATGCTGATCATCTCCGAACTGTATTGAGAATATTAAGAGAAGAGAAATTATATGCCAAGTTATCCAAATGTGAGTTTTGGTTGCAGCGAGTTGTTTTTCTTGGTCATGTAATTTCAGGAGATGGCATTTCAGTTGATCCGAGTAAGGTTGAAGCTGTGATCAGTTGGCAGAGACCGACATCTGTGCCAGAAATTCGAAGTTTTATGGGCTTAGCAGGTTATTATCGTCGATTCATTCGAGGTTTTTCATCGATAGCGAAGCCTATTACACAGCTTACACAGAAGAATGCACCATTTATTTGGTCTGAGGCTCGTGAAAAGAGTTTTATCGAACTTAAGAAGAGATTGACTACAACGCCGATTTTAATAATCCCTACAGGTACTGGTGATTTTGTTGTTTATTGTGATGCTTCTCACCAGGGTTTGGGATGTATTTTAATGCAGAAAGGACATGTTGTCGCTTATGCTTCTCGACAACTGAAACCACATGAAGTCAGGTATCCGATTCATGATCTTGAATTGGCTGCAATTGTCTTTGCATTGAAAATCTGGAGACATTACTTATATGGCGAGAAGTTTGAAATCTTTTCTGATCACAAAAGTCTGAAGTATCTGTTCTCACAATCTGAATTGAATATGAGACAACGACGATGGCTTGATTTATTGAAGGATTTTGATTGTGAAATCAAATACTATCCGGGAAAATCTAATGCAGCAGCGGATGCCCTAAGTAGAAAGGTATGTGCTTTATCCTTGTCTACGATAGGTGTATCTAATTTGATCGAAGATTGTTATATTTCGGGGTATGTATTTGAGACAGATAGAAGGCCGATGAGAGTGTATGCAATCAGTGCTGAGCCAGAGTTATTGATTCGTATCAAATAAGCACAAAAAGCCGACCAGAATGTGCAGAAATCGATTGAAATGATTCGATCAGGACATCAGTCTGAGTACAAGTTTAGTGACGATGATATCTTGTATGTGAATGACCGAATAGTTGTTCCCGATATTGCAAACTTGAGACAGAATATTTTGAAAAAAGCTCATTGTAGTCGCTTCAGTGTTCACCCTAGAGGCAGAAAGATGTACAACGACTTGAAGAGTCAGTATTGGTGGAAACAAATGAAGTCTGATGTGACTGGATTTGTATCTAAATGTTTAAATTGCCAACAGGTGAAAGCTGAAAGAAAGAAAGCAGGTGGCTTATTACAGAGTTTATCGATTCCTGAATGGAAATGGGATCACATTTCCATGGACTTTGTAACGAAGTTGCCACGATCATCTCGAGGATGTGATGCTGTTTGGGTGATCATCGACAGATTGACGAAATCTGCGTGCTTTATTCCCTACCGAATGACTTATCATCATGATCAAATGGCGGATCTCTATATTCGAGAAGTGGTAAGACTACACGGTGTGCCAAAGTCGATTGTATCTGACCGAGATCCGAGGTTTACTTCGCACTTTTGGCATAGCCTACAGGAAGCTCTAGGTACGCGTTTACATTTGAGTACTGCTTATCATCCTCAAACTGACGGTCAATCTGAACGAACTATTCAGACGCTTGAGGATATGCTTAGAGCTGTAGTACTTGATTTTGGTGTTACATGGCAAAATTCTATACCACTTGTGGAATTTTCTTATAACAACAGTTATCAGACGAGTATAGAGATGACACCATTCGAAGCATTATATGGGAAGAAGTGTCGATCGCCTTTGTATTGGGATGATGTTTCTGAGGTACCTGAGTTAGGGCCAGATATGATCAGACAGATGACTGAGAAAGTGAAATTGATACAGCAGAGAATGAGAACAACGCAGCATAGACAGACGAGATATGCAAATGTACGACGACGGCCGTTATCTTTTGATCAGGGAGATAGAGTGTTTTTGAAGATTTCACCGTTCAGGGGCACAGTTCGATTTGGCAAACGAGGAAAATTATCTCCGAGGTATATTGGGCCGTATGAGATTCTCGAGAAGATAGACAATCTTGCTTATCGACTCGCTCTTCCTATGTCTTTATCTGGGATACATGATGTCTTTCATGTATCGATGTTGAGGAAGTATATATTTGATGCGTCTCATGTGATTCGATCTGATGAAGCTGAGTTGGATGATACTCTTTGCTATTTCGAACGACCTATTCAGATTCTTGATAGGAAGACGAAGAAACTCCGAACGAAGACCATTCCATTGGTGAAGATTCAATGGAATCGACACGGAGTTGAAGAAGCAACTTGGAAAGTCGAAGAAGATATGAAGCAACGATTTTCTTATCTATTTCACTGATGTGAGTTCTTATTCAGTTTTCAGTTATTCTTTATTCTTATGAGCATGCAGTCTGCATATCTATACTGTTTATGAATTCGAGGACGAACTCATGTCTTAGTGGGGGAGAAATGTAAGGCCCGGGATTAATTAGAAATTAATCCGAATTTAATTTGATTTTAATCCGCGTATATTTAATTTGGGAATATTTAGAGTTTTGATTTAAATTCTAATATTCTTAAATTATTTAGGATTGAAATTGAATTAAAATAAGGGTCAAGGACCAAATTGCAATTATTGAAGAGTTGAGGGACTAAAGTGCAATTTTGATTGAAGTTATCAAATTATTACTTGATCACTCAGCTTGCAACGTGTATATTGAGGAATGAATGCAGATTTTCAGAACAAATCCCTTCCTTCATCGTTTTTCTTTGAAAGTTTGATTTTCAATTTGCCGTAACTTTTGAACCGGTTATCCGATTTTGATTCCGTAAATTGTTCTGGAATCCTTACGACAAGGGCTTCAATCTCATGTAAGTTTTATGTTGTGTTATATGGATTTCAAAATCAATAAATGGCAGATATCAGATGTTGAGTTTTCGATTATGTTTATCGACGTTTATGCGATTCTATATCAAAACCGGATTGATGAGTTTGTGTTATTTGTATCCAATCTTGATTCCAGCATGTTAATCGATTTTTATAGCTATTGAGATGAGGATTTGAATGATTTATCAGCTGGATATTGACTTGAATATACGTATGATTGGGTTTTGAAGTTAGAAATGGTTTTGGGATTACGCCGGTTACCGATTTTGAATCGCTACGCCGTTTAATCGAGTTTTTGGACTGTTTTGTTATTCGATAGCTAAGATGAAACACTTATCTTGATGATGTGAATGTTATGGAATTTTATTCTTCCGTTTCAGTCGAGTTTGGAAGGCTAACGACTCGAGACAACAACTTTGAACCGAAGAAGTTGGATTGAGGTTTGAAATGAGTTTGATCGATGATCTTATGTTGTTTTTGACTCGTTTTTGATATGATAGATTGAAATGAAGTTGATATATGTATTTTGGTTGTATCTTTCAGATTTGAAGAGTTCAGAATCAAAATAAACGAAGGTATAATGATGACATCGTGAAGTAGGGACTTTGAAACTCAAGAACGACTAATCTTGAGTTGGCCCGCAAAAATCACATACTTGTTTATGTTTTTGATTTGATTGTGATGTTGTCGATCCATCTCAGGTAGTGGATCTTTATATTCGAGTTGATATGATGCTATATTGAATTGATTCTATGCCAAGGTTGCTGTTAACCTTATTTGCGAGTCGGTTACGAACTCGTTAGATGGATATCCATGTCAAGATCAGTTATGAATCTTGATGGCTTTGAAGTTATGTGAATCAATTCGTTTGTAAAGCGTTTACGTACTCTATTTGTTGAGTCGAGTTTAAATAGAGTCAAGATGATTTATTTAACGCTTTCTATATGTTGGTTATACTGAGAATTATTTCTCACCAGAGTTTATCCGGCTGTTGTCTTGTTTTGTATGTGTGCATGACAACAGAAGGGGCAGGAGCTAGTCATCGACGTCATTGACAGCTGGAAGAGAGTCTAGCACGTGAGGACTCGGGTTGTAGATGATGTCTTGAACTTTAGAAGCACTAAACTTTAGTTATGTTGGTTTTGGAATACATGTATGAAACTTGATATAGTTGTTGTCGTTTACGATCTTTAGCGACTTGTTGATGTAATGAAATGCATGTATAAATGCTTATGACCTTGTTTATATGTAGATGCATGTTTTGGAGTTGATATATCATGTTTTGGATCGAATTTGGTGATTGGAAGTGATAGTGCTCGAGTTTGACAGCAAAATGTGATCTGCAGATTTTCTGGAATTTGAAGCCCGCTCGATCCGCAGAAGTTGACGGATCGAGCGAGCCCTGTATTTTGCAAAACAGAGATTTGAGTTTTTGGCTCGCTCGATCCGCAGAAGTTGACGGATCGAGCGAGGCCAAATTATGTTCCATCCGAGAGTTGAGCAATTGTGCTCGCACGATCGGGTGTTTTTCACCGATCGAGCGAGGCACTGATTTTAAAAAAAAAAATTTTTTTTTTTTACTTTGCTCTTGGTTTCTTTATTTGATGTTTAATGAATGTTAATTGTTCATTAATTGCCCTAAGATGAGATTAGCAACCTGAGGTCCCCACATTTTGATTGACCTATCGGCTGGTAGAAGAGTAACAGATGTAGGTTTTAAATCTCCCAATTTAAGTTTTTCATAAACTGAATAAGGAAGTAAATTCACACTTGCTCCCAAATCTAACAAAGCTTTTTTAATTTTATTTTTTCCAATAATACATGAAATTTTTGGACAACCAGGATCTTTATATTTCAAAGTAGAATTATTTTGAATAATAGAACTTACCTGTTCAGTTAAGAATGCTTTTTTTTTTTTTTTACATGCAATTGTCTTTTCACAGTACATAAATCTTTTAAAAATTTTGCATAAGAAGACACTTGTTTAATAGCATCTAGTAATGAAATATTTATTTTTAATTGTTTAAAAACTTCATAAATATCATAATCATTTTTTTGTTTTTTATTGTTTACTAATGCATGAGGAAAAGGAACATGTTTATTTGACTCACATATTACTTCAAATAATTTATCATCAAATTTCTTAATCTTAGGACTCAAAGTATCATCTTTCTCGAAAGTATCAAGATTTTCATCCTTACTCTTTGAGTTTGACTGATCACTATATGGATCATTAACTATTTTACCACTTCTAAGAGTAATAACAGATTTTACTTGATCAAATTTATCTTGATTTTGATTTTTAGGATTAGGTTGTGGTTGAGATGAAAATTTTCCTTTTTCATGAATATTAAGTGCAGATGCAAATTTTGCAAGAGTTTCTTTCAAATCATTCATAGATTGAATGTTTTGAATATTGATAGACTCTTGATTTTGAATGTATGCATGAATTTCATCTTCAAAATGTTTTCTTGGAGGTGGGATATAAGGAGCATAACCTTGATGATTTTGGTTATTTTGAAAAGGTTGTTGTGAAGGTTGTGCATTATTATCGTTCCTGCAACTAAAATTAGGATGATTTCTCCAACCAGGATTATATGTTTGTGAAAAAGGATCTAATGTTGGTTTTTTAAAATTGTTAACATAATTGGCTTGTTCATGGAGGCATTCTTTAAATGAAGGCAAAGTAGGACAATTTTTTTGTAAGATGATCATGTGTATCACATATATGACAAACAATTTCTTGAACACTTTTTAATTTATCACTCCTTTTCATTTCTAATGACTCGATTTTTATTGTTTGGCTTGAATATCTACATCATCTTTAAGAAGATAAATACCAACCCCATTTGTTGAATTATTGGTTTTACTTGGTGGTTCAATTGAGCCTATATTATCCCAATTTTGAGCATTTTCTGCTAATGACTCCAAATATTCCATAACTTTATTTGGGTTTTTATCTTCAAAAGTTCCATTACACATGAATTCTATCATTTGCCTATCTTTAGGTATTAAACCTTCATAAAAGTGAAAAACTATCCTCCATATTTCAAAACCATGATGTGGGCATGTATTAAGTAACTCTTTATATCTATCCCAACATTGATAAAATGTTTCCCCTTGTTTTGAGAAAAAGTTGTAATTTGTCTTTTAAAATTCTATGGGAAGGGAATTTTTTTTTTTTTAGAAATTGTTGTTGCATTTCTTCCCATGATCTTATTGAACTTGATCTCAAATTTTGCAACCATGTTTTAGCTTTATCTTTTAAAGAAAAAGAGAAAAGCTTTAATCGAACAATATCCATGCTACAATTTTGATCATTATAAGTGTTGCAAACCTTCTCAAATTCTCTTAAATGCAAATATGGATTTTCAGAATCTAGGCCATTAAAATTTAGTAAAAGTTGAATGATTTGTGGCTTAAAATTGAAATTAGACGCATCAGGAGGAAAAACTAAACAAGATGGTGTACTAGTTTTTATTGGATTCATATGGTGCCTAAGTGTTCTTGGTTGTTCATGTTCTTGATTATTATTATTATTATTATTATTATTATTATCATCTTGATTATTAGAATTATCCTCCATGTTTAAAATATTTTCAGATACTCGAACAAGTCTACCACTTTGTTTGCGACTCCAAACAATCATACAATTAAAAACAACATAGTATTTAAATAAATAACAAAACTTAAACTTAATTTATACCTCCCCGGAAACGGCGCCAAAAACTTGCTACAACTTAAATTGTAATTCACCCAAGTGTAGGTTGTCTGCAAGTAATATACTCGTGAGTTCGAGATCGATCCACGGAGAGGATGCTGTAAGTTTAATTTTAGCAATGATATATTATAGATGGAAATATTATTATAAAACTTCAAATACACAAATTATAAAATTGTCAAAGCTTCAAAGGTTCATTGTTGGTTTATTTAAGATTGCTTAATAAAAATAAATAAAAGAAACTAAAATAAGAATAAACATAAAAGAACAATGAAATATTTAAACAAATATATCATATAATATAGTTCCCACTATATTAATATCAGATTAACCGATATTTAATACATGGTACCCATAATATATATATAGATGCATAAATATAAACATAAAAAGAACAATTAAATATTTAAACAAATATATCATATAATATAGTTTCCACTATATTATTATCAGATTAACCGATAATTAATATATGGTACCCATAATATATATATATATATAAGTGCATAAATATAAATTGACATAAAATTAAATGTTAGATAAAATCACCATATTTCATTTAGAACAACCGGCAGAGCCACACTATCGTCTAAATAAAATATATGACTTTTGTTTTATGTTAGATGCGAGAAAGTAAATGTTAGTTGCGGAAAAGTAAATGTTAGATGCGAGAAAGTAAATATTAGTTGCGGAAAAGTAAATGTTAGATCAAATCACAATATATTATTTAGAACAACCGGCAGAGCCACGCTATTGTCTAAATAATATATATGACTTTATTATAAATGATACATATATTTATAGTATATAATTATTGTAGTATTTATTGTATCATATTAGACAACAAATCAAGGTAACCACATTCAAGGTACCAAGTATTTGATGTAAATAGATAACAATAAATCATCCAAATTATACCTACAAATAAAGATCAATTAGTAAAACAAAATAAAAATAGAAAAGGGAATAATATACAAAATAAAAACAATCTTACTTGACCAACAATAAAACCTTTTCACCTTGACATAAAAAGATTTAGCTTGCCATGAACATAAAACTCAAGAGTAAGGATAAAGGAAATTTCATACTTAAACTTGGAGAAATATGCACACTCAAACTCTTATTCTTACATACACAATATTTATTTTACAAGTGAGGAATTTCTCTACACTTTTGCACCCCCTACAAAGCTTATACAACACATCTATTTATAGGCAAAATGAGAGCAAGAGTCCAAGGCTCATTAAATGTGTAATAGTAAAGTTTGTGGGTGCTTGTTTCCTTGAATGTCAATACCATGACCCAACTTTAATTGGCATGTTTGATGCCATAGACCACCGATTCAGCCTTTCCATTCAACATATAACACGTAGGAAATTTTGTGTAGATGTGTTTGGACATATAATTCACCTCTTTTGGATAAAAGGTAAAATATTTATGATATTTTTACTACAAGCTGATTATAGTAAAAGTAAATCTGTCTCCGTTTTGATATTTGATTATTTTGATCATCTTAATGAGGTTTTTGGAATTTCTTGTCTTCTACAAAGTTGAAGATGCCTCTTTTGTGATTCTACAGGATTTAATATTACTCCAATATGACCTTTGTAGCTTGAGTAATTTTATTTTTTACCAAACCTGCGCAAAACATAAAATACAACATTTTTAGTAAAATATTTAAATATAAACACATAACACTAAAATAATACAAATTCATAATTTTAATGAAAATTTAATTTTAAAACACACTTTTTAACATATAAATAATTACAAATTTTAAGTTTCATCAGATGGATCTTTTATTCTAGGAATACTGCCATGGATTGCATCAACAAACAGTCCTTGATGATCTCGGATTACACAGCCATACGAGGAGGATTGAGAAAAAGAGATGCATCAACATTGCACTTAATAACGGAAACTCGAGGAGGTGTCCAAGACACAATCTGATGCTGATTTGAGGGGATGTGTCTCCACCCATTGAGAATGTGTTTTCATAGCAGAAGAAATAATGAGAGTTGCTGGTTTACTCTTGCCATTCCATACTACATTTTTTCAGTTTTGCCAAATATACCACAATAGAACTGCTGTAAACTCAATATCATGTAAATTTTTTTATAGCAATAATGTGTTGCCACCAATCTGAAATATTTGTGAAAGCTCCCAGACTGCTGCCAATAGATGAAAGATGCCAAATATTACGCACCAGAGAACAGGACACCAGAGCATGAAATGTATCTTCTTCTTCATGTCGACAGAGAGGACACCATGTAGGAACTTAAACCTTACGCTTTCGAAGAGAAATCATACTTGGCAAAACATTTGAAAAACATCTCCAAAGAAAATTTTGAATCTTTCCTGGAATTTTAAGAAGGGGAAATTTCATATATTACCCTTGTGAAATCCCGAGTTTGCTGATAACCCCCTATGAAAGTTTTTTAAGCTAATAACCCCTTGTGATTCTAGATATGTATCATGCACACCATTTTCAGCAAAAAATAACGAAAAAATGACGAAAATACCCTTTCTTAAAAAATGAAAATATTAATATAAAATTATTATATATAAGTTTCATAGTTATTTAACTAAAATTTGATTATTTTATTCAATTAAATATAAAAATATTAAAAAAAATTAACTTAATCATTTTTTAAGTAGGGGTATTTTCGTCATTTTTTAGCTGTAAATGTTTGCTTGCTACATATCTAGAATCATAGGGGGTTATTAGCTTAAAAAACATTCATAGGGGGTTATCAGCAAACCCGGTATTTCACAAGGGTAATATATGCAATTTCCCCTATTAAGAATCCAGATCTTCTTCCAAATTACTGTCTCATCATTTGATGACTGAAGATGATGCTTTAATAAAGATTCATATCCACTTTTAACATTATAACAACCTCTCTTATCTTCATCAGCCACTCGCCCACTTAATGGGATGGAAAGGATTAATCTCTGTCATTGAAAAGCTCATGAATAAGATCAAGATCCCAATCATTACTCTCATTCGAACGTAAAGCACTAACTGTGACCATGTTCGTTCCGGTGGACACTCCGATTCAATGTAAGGATTTTCAGAGTTTGGTAACCAAGGATCACCCAAGATTTTGGTTTGCTGCCCAGATCCAATTCTCCTCCTGAAACCTTGGCGAATAAGATTTTGAGTTGCCATAATGCTACGCCAAACATAACTAGGATTGGACCCAATATTTGCATCAAAAAATTACCTCTTGGGTAATATCGAGCCTTTAATATTTGAGATACTAATGAGTGAGGATAGATCACCAGTCTCCAACTTTGCTTTGCTAATAGAGCCAGGTTAAATTCATGAATTTTCCGAAAGCCCAATCCCCCTACACTCTTATAACTAGTTAATTTATTCCAACTTTGCCAACGAATACAACCTTGCTCATCATGCACTCTAATTCCTCACACAATAACAAAGGTAGAGCAAAAACACTTATGACATACGAGAGAAGAGCTTGAACAACTGATTTTAATAAGATTTCTTTTCCAGAACGAGATAAGAATTTGCTTTTCCAACCATTCATTCTGATCCAAGCTTTTTCTTTAATAAATGCAAAAATTTCTCTTTTATTACGACCAATAAGAGAGGGGAGTCCAAAATAAATACCATGATTGGTAGTGTACGAAATCCCAACATAGTGCAAAGTTTATGCTTCAAATCAAAGAACACATTCGAGCTGAAGGAAACAGAAGATTTAGTGAGATTCACCAATTGACCTGAAGCCAATTCATACAGTCGAAGACACTCCAGAATAATGGTGCATTCTTTCTCTGAAGATCTGAAAAATAAAAAGCTATCATCAGCGAAAAAAATATGAGAGATTGATGGTGCTGTACGAGCCACCCTTACACCATGAAGATTGCCCCACCTAGTGTCTGAATTTAAGAGAACTGATAAACCTTCTGCACAAAGAAGAAACATATAAGGAGATAATGGATCTCCTTGGCGTAGACCACGCTGAGGAATAATAGGGCCAATATCATTCCCATTTTGTACCACCATATATCGCACTGAAGAAACACACATCATTATATGTTTTAGAAAAGGCCATTAAACACGATCAAATTCCTTAGACATCTCAAGTTTTAAAGCTACCTCACCATGTTTTCCTTGACTTTTACGTTTGAGATAATGACCAATTGCAAAAGCTATAATGACATTATCTGTAATGGATAGACCTTTGATGAATGCACTTTGCATCGGAGAGATAACAAAATTGATCACTCCCTTTAATCGATTAGCAAGAACTTTGGCAACAATTTTATAAATAACATTACAGAGGGCTATAAGGCGAAGATCATCTAAAGTTTTGGGGCACTTCTTCTTTGGAATAAAAACAATAGATGTATCATTAATTCCATCCGACAAAAAGCATTGATTTAAGAAAGCAATACATGCAGATGTAACATGTTGTCCTGTAATATCCAAAAATTTTAAAAAGAAGCCAGGATTCATACCATCAGGACCTGGTGATTTATCAGGATGCATGGATTGTAGCGCTACCCAAATTTCTTTTTCTTCAAAGGGTCTAATCAGAGATGCATTTTGAAGCTCATTAATACGACTCGGAACTTGCGAAATGATATGCTAATCACTACAACCTCATGTGGAATAAAGATCTTGAAAATAATGAA
This sequence comes from Henckelia pumila, assembly GCF_033568475.1. Lineage (NCBI taxonomy): Eukaryota > Viridiplantae > Streptophyta > Magnoliopsida > Lamiales > Gesneriaceae > Henckelia > Henckelia pumila. The sequence goes on from NC_133121.1 coordinate 12,693,995, forward strand.
AAATATGATCTTCAAGTGAATTAACCTATGAGTAAATATTTCCCAAATTGTCATGAAGATGTATAAACTGATTTTTCCTTCGACGAGAAGAGGCATAATTGTGGAAAAGCTTGGTATTAGCATCACCAGCTTTTAGCCAGAATATCTTCACTCGTCGAAGGAAAAATCAGTTTATACATCTTCATGACAGTTTGGGAAATATTTACTCATAGGTTAATGCACTTGAATATCACATTTTTCATTGAGGCATAATTGTGGAAAAACTTGGTATTAGCATCACCAGCTTTTAGCCAGAATATCTTCGCTCGTTTCTTCCAAAATATTTCCTCTTGAGTAAGTAGGGACGCAAGCTTACGTTTAATCTCTCCAATCTGATCATCTGCAAAGCCTACTTGCCGTCTTTTAAAGCATTGTAATTTCGCTCGCCAATAACGAATATCTTTCTTAAATATTCTCTGTCTCACCTTTTCACCCCAAAGCTGAAGATAATTTCCACAATCCGCAATTCTGTGTTGTATATCCCCATTGATACAATTCAACCAACCATAATTGACAATATCTTTACAATCTGGTTCAAGGAGCCAAGCATTTTCAAATCTGAATTTTTCGGTCTATAAAAAGAGATAGATGAAGGTTTCAGTAAGATATCATTGTGATCAGATGAAATCACATCTAGATTGAGAACTTTAGCAGCATTAAATATTTCACTCCACGAAGAAGTAGCTAAAATTCTATCAAGTTTCTCTTCTACAAAATATGGCGTGCCACGACTACGTTCCCAAGTAAATCGATGGCCTTTCATCCCCAAATCAAATAGACCAAAATCAGTTGTAGTATCTCGAAATCCAGTAATGAGTGATATTGGATGAGAGTATCTACCTCTTTTTTCAGATTGAGATAAAATATCATTGAAATCTCCAATACAACACCAAGGAAGTGATGAGCAAATAGATAGAGTACGTAAAAGATCCCAAGAATCACACCGTCTATTTCTTTCTGGGTAACCATAGAAGCCTGTCAATCGCTAGATAGACATACCTTGAATAGAGACAACAAAATCTATGAAATTATTAGAGTAAGCTAAGAGCTTTTCCATATGTTGTTCTTTCCAAAACAAAGAAATCCCACCACCATTATTTACCCCAGGTACAAAAAAGAGGATGATTTAGAAAAATAGGCCTCTCAACAAATTCAATTAAGAGAATAGGCCTTGATTGATTTATTACTTATTTAGTTTATGAAATTACTTATATACCCTTAAAAGCTTCTATTAAGAAGCGTGCAAATTTTTTTTATAAAAAAATGGTGAGAATGGATATAAAGAAACAAAACTAATCCAAATAGTATTTATATAAAAATTGAAATAAAAATTAAAGAATATAAACCATATCATATATATGCTTATGTTGATACAGGAGCAAGTATGTGTTTAGCAAGTAAACATATACTTCCAAGTCATTATTGAAAGAAATATGATAAAGGATTAAAGGTTCGAATAGAAGATAGATCAATTATCATGCTTGATACAGTAGCAGAAAAATTAAAAATAGAAATTGAGGAAACAAAATTTGTAATTCCTATTATATACCAAAGAGAATCAGGAATATTTATTATAATAAGAAATAATTTTTTAAGACAATATCTTCCTTTTACGCAATTTGAGGATCACATAACTTTAAACAAAGGATCATCAATGATTTATATTCCTAAAATTTGAACGACATTTCGTGTAGTAAATGAAGGATTTACAAAGAATTTTCATAAACGAAATACAAACCCAATAGAATTAAAAATAGAAAATATTTTAACGTTAATCCTGAAAAAAAATTTCATGATATTTGTTATGAAAACCTTCAGGACAAAATTAAGAAAAGAAAACAATTTATCGCTTCAATAAAACTTAAAGACCTTAACATCACAATTCGTGAAGCACCAAGAAGATGCAACATGGATGATGTAAAAATATTTAAAAAAGAGGTTCAAGAATTATTCAAAATTAAGATAATCATTCCAAGCAAGAGTCCACACTCTTCACCAGCCTTTTATGTCAGTAAGAAAGATACTGACAAGAAAAGAATGATAATTGATTATCGTAAAATAAATAATGCAACAATTATGGATGGATATTACATCCCAAACAAGAATGATTTACTATCTTATATAGGAGGAATGAAATATTTCTCCAGTTTAGATTGTAAATCAGGATTCTGGCAAATTCAGCGAGAACCACAAACACAATTACTTACAGCATTCAGTTGTCCAAAAGGACAATATCAATGGACTGTATTACCTTTCGAACTTAAACAAGCACCAGGTATTTTCCAAAGATATATGGATGAATCTTTTAAACCTTACGTAGATTTTTGTTGTGTTTATATAGATGACATATTAATTTATTCAAAAACATTAGATCAACATTATAAAGATCTCATGACAATATTAGAAATTTGTCATAAAGATGAAATTATACTTTCTGAAAAGAAAGCACAATTATTTAAAACAAAAATAAATTACCTAGGATTACAAATATAAGATGAAAAACATTGTTTACAACAACATATACTTAAGAAAATTCATGATTTTCATAGTGAAATCAAAGATAAAGATCAATTAAGAATATTTCTAGGTTTATTAACATATTCTGGAAATTACATTAAAAAACTTGCAGAGATTAGAAAACCTCTTCAGGCAAAACTTAAACAGGACTATAAATGGAAATGGTCGAAAGAAGATACTAATTACATAGACACTATTAAAAAAAAATAATTAGTAATCTTTCGGAATTATATTTTCCTTCAAATAAAGATATAATAATAATTGAAACAGACGCATCAGATGAATACTGGGGAACATGTTTAAAAAAAACTTATACAGGAGAAAGAAATTTAGAAAAACTTACTAAAACAGCTACTAGGAATAATGAAAAATTATGTAATTATACATCAGGAACTTTTCAAGGCGCACAGTTAAATTATCACTCGAATGAAAAAGAATTACTAGCTCTAATTTTTACAATTAGACCTTATGAAATTTATCTTATTTCTAAACCATTTTTAGTAAGAACAGATAATATAAATTTAACATATTTTAAGTCAAGGAAAATATCAAGAAATGCAGAACGGTTAATTATATGAAAATTGGAATTGAACCATTATCAGTTCGAAATCCAGCATGTCAAAGGAATGGATAATTCATTACCTGACGCATTAACCAGAGAACTTCATCCAAATTATACTATTCGTAGTAACGGAATAACAAAAGAGATCCTAAGTGATCCAGAAAATGACTGCGAGTCATCCGAACATGTCTCAAAAAGCATGTAGAATATAAATTGATGAAATGAGATTTATATTCAAAAATATGAATTATTTTATGGTTTCAAGTCATCCGAACATGCCTCAGAAAGCATGGAGAATATAAATTGATGAAATGAGATTTATATTCAGAAACATGAATTACTCTATGAGTAAAATAATCAATCTCATCTATGAAGATTTGTTCAATTCTTGCAAAAGAATTCATAAATGCAATGATACGCATAATAAAACTATCCGAATTACTCACGATAAAGAGTTAAATTTCTAACCATTATATATATATATATATATATATGTATATGATTGCTTGTGCAGGATGGACAAATTATTGATCAACACACAGGAAGAAATCCAAATTCTTAAACAAAAAGAAAAGAATGTAATTGGGAAAATTCAGAGGATAAAAGAAAAGATGACAACCTCGTCATCATCATCCTCACCAAGAACACCAATCAAGATAGCCACTCCATTTAACAAAATAATGGAGATGAATGAGAAACAGTCAGTGGCCACAGCCAACACTGACAACAAAGAAAAAAAAAGAAAAAGAAACGGTGAACAGCCAGCACGAAGAAAAGTAAAAAAGAAGAAAGGACGTTTAAGAGAGCCCTTGAAAAAAGAGAAAGAAAGATGGTCAATTAATTGCGACCACAAAATCTGATGATGTCGAAATTTTACTTCGGGTTCAGTCTAGTAAAATGGATCCACCAACTCATGAAGCAGGTCGGGTCGGGTACCACCGGGCTCTGCACAAGCAACAACTAGGTCAGGGTGCGTCGAAAGTGTTTTTGGCGTTACCAATTCGATGCTTAAGGTAAAATCAGATGTCAGCCACACAACATAAGTAGGTTACCAAAAAGACAAGGCGAATCTTACTCACATCAACAGGTGTTAAAGGTTTATGCCCACTTGGATTAATCCTATACGAATATATTTATAATCTTTATTTTTATGTTTTTGTAAGGAATCTTGAGATAACAAATTAAACGTTTCAAAAGGTTTTTTAAGTTGGATATCCCTTTCTTCAATTTTAATTTTGAAATTGGTTTTAAAAATTTGAAATCTAGAGTGTTTATAAATTTGATCTTTATTGACTCTAGAAATTTCCCAATTATCTATGGATTTTTCAAAATCTTCTATGATTATTTCTTCAATATTAATTATTTTTTTAGAACCATATGAGGTTGTAGCAGCAGAGTTTAAAGAATTAGATCTATTGAAAACTGAATTCATATTTATAAAAAAAAATTTGTTTTTGTAATTTATTTTTGAAATTTATTACACACACAAAAAGTGTGGCATGCACACAGTAGCTAGTATATATATTAAGTCTAATATTTGGGTAAACAAAATCAAGAAGGCTAAAACAAGCACAAATTAAAAACAAACGAGGATCGGAAAAAGTTCAAATTATGCATAAAATTTTAAAATTTAAAATACACCAAAATGAATCTCTCTCTCGATCATGAGCTATAATAATTTTGTAAGAATAGGCTCCCAAATATCTTCCAACTCCTTTCTTTTATTCTCAATCACATATAGTTCTGCATTTTTGTGATCATCCAGCCACTCCATAGCAGATTCGATCTCGCTTTCGATTTTCTTGGCATCTGCAGTTCCTAACTTTGAAGTGAGTTTTCTTGTCGCAGCTCTAGCGTTGTAAACATAATCTTCCAAAGAGTTCTTTGCTTGAAATCTCTTTTTATGCTCCTCATCCTCTAACTTCAACTTCTTGGCTTCTTCTAACATTCTCGAAACCTCAGCTTGGGACAACATTCTTTTGACATTGCTGATAGCGATTCCGTTTGCATTACCAGTTGCTTGATCTCTCGCGGTCACAGTTAAGATTCCATTAACATCGATATCAAAGCACATCTTTATAGAAGGGACTCTCCTTGGAGCCGGAGAAATGCCGGACAAAGTAAATTCACCCAACAAAATGTTGTCACTTAGTCTAGGTCTTTCACCTTCGTACACTCGGTAATATATACTAGTTTGGTCATCATAACACGTGGTGAACCCTTTTTCCTTCCTCGTAGGAACGGTGGTGTTCCTAGGGACTACTACACTCGTCTTATCTGTATTAACCTCCACACCAAGAGAGAGAGGGGTGACATCACACAACACCAGATCAGAAATCTGGTTGAAATGATAATTATTCCTTGATAAATTTTTATGTTTTGAAATATTATAATAATGTTTTTTGCCTTTCTAGGATTGATAGTTAATATTATTTTTTATATCTATATGTTTGATATATTTTAAACTAGGAATAGTTTTGATTTGAATTGAGATAATATAATATTTCTAGATTTAAAATATGATTGATTGGGTTAATTATTTTGTAGGAGATATAATGCACTTATCATAATATATATTTATCTCCTAATTTAACTTATCTTTGTTTCCTTATCATTGTAGATTCAAGTTTGAATTAAGGAAACAAGATCAAGATTTTTTTTTGGAGATAAGTTGACACGCTTAAATAGAAGAAGACTACGTAGAGATATGCGGCTTGGAGAAAAACGAGAGAGCGCAGAAAGAGAGATCAAGTCGTAGATGAGGATTTGAGCGTGCTAAAAATAGAGAGCAAAAAAGAGAGCTTGAACGTAGATGACAGAACTCGACTTTCTGGAGTGATTTCACGATGAAGAGTTCTTGTCAATTTTCTGAATTTATTGTTCGTAGATGCCTTGTAGTTTTGAGAGCACTTGAAGATTGGTGATCGAAGATTGTGTTGCTCTTGTGTTTGGGCATCTCGGATCAACTCCTTATTCGTTTTCTTGTTCTACTTTCAGTAGACTTTTAAGGGAGTTGTTTTTTTTTTATTATTTATTTTCTCACATGCTTTGAGAAAATTGATTTTTAACATGTTCACTAGTTTTAGGGTTTGTAAAACTCTTTGAATTATGTTTATAGTGAAATTTTTGCCCTGAGGCGCTGCAAGAGTATTTTATACTCTTGCTTAAATATTTGAGTCTGATTTATTTGGTTGCTTATCTATTTTATTCATGCTTTCAAAAATTTTGATGCATGTTAATCAAGGTGTTATTGAAGATGTCAACACCTAGTGACAACATCTGAATCTATTTGTATGCGCAACCTTTATTACTTTAGTACTTGTGCTTATTTACTCTTGAGTATTTATATTGTTGGTTTGATGCTATTCACGTTTTAATATTTCCGCTGCATGTTGTGTACGATGTTGTAAACACCTAGTGACAACATCTGATTCTGATAATTTTTATGAACCATGATATCCCTTACAAGTGGTATCAGAGCCTACTCTTGATACACTAAGAGCTGATTCTGGATTATTTTTTCAGGAATATTATGGATTCAACAACAGAAAACTCATTATTCAAACCTCAAGAAGTCTTTGAATCGGATTTGGAAGATGACTCGTTGTCACTCATCACAAAGAAGTTTGGTGATTATCTGAAGAAGATGAGGGAGACAAAGAAGACCGATCAGAAACTCAAAGCTCCACTTTTTCCAGCTGCTAACAAAACTATGAGAATAGGCGGGTCTGATCAATCACCAAGGAATTTTTCTGATCCTCAAAAGCCTCGAATTATGCTGAAAGGAAAGAAAAAGCCTGCTGCAAAGAAGATTGACACGGTGCATTGTCATGAATGTCAAGGCTATGGTCATTATGCCAATGAATGTGCAAATAGGCTTCGGAAAGGGGTGAACATATATTTGAGTGGTGAATATTCTGAAGAAGGTAAAGAACAGAATGAAGAAGAAAGCCACACATCCCTGACAGCTTTGATGGAAAGAAAGAAGCTGATGAAAGTCAATCCTTTAGGTGTTGCCGCAGGTGTTGCCACACCTGGCCGCAACATCTCCCAAAGGTCAGTATGTTTAAATTCTTTTATCGCTGATAATGTGTGTAATTCTGATGCAGGTGATGAAAGAATGTCTCTGGAAGATGTGCGAATGCAATATAAAGAGCTATGTGCTGACTGGACTGAAAGAAACAAAACGAACACTATTCTTTCAAAGGAAAATACTGACTTGAAGGCTGCTGTGTCAAGACTTGAAGTTGTGCTGAGTAAGAAAGACTTGGAATTGTGTCAGGTAAAGGAAGAACTCGAGAAAGCTAAGGCTACGTTGGCCAAGTTCAATTCAAGCACAACCAAGCTAGATTCTTTACTCATGATGGGAAGAGATGGTAAGGCAGGTTTGGGTTTTGAGAACAGTAAATTTGAGGTTGCTGCATGTTCAAAAGCTCCTGTGTTTGTCAAAGAAAGTTGTTGTACAGAAAGCTCACCCAAAAGGTCACATCAACCGAACTACCAAAACCAATGCCACAGCCTACTGTTCCGAAAAAGTCTGGAAGAAAACATAAGTTTGTATGTCATTACTGTCATAGACCTGGTCATATCAAAACATACTATTTTAAGCTGCAGGAAGATTATTGGCAGAGGTCTGCATCTAAGGTGTTGCCTAAGGTGTTGCCAACACCCTCTCACAGCATCCTTAAGAACAGATCCACTGGAAGAAAGGTTTGGGTACCAAAAGCTGATATTCACTGTTATATGATTTATACTGCTTTAAGAACTAATGTTTCAGGTGCTTGATACTTTGATAGTGGTAGCTCACAACATATGACAGGTTCTAGGAAGTTTCCCATAGATTATGTTGAACAAAAGAGTGGGAAAGTGTCTTATGAAGGAGGATCAAAGGGAAATATTGCAGGAAAAGGTACGAGGTCATCTGATAATCGCTACCAACTTGGAGAAGAGATGACTTGTAGGCATACAAAGGTGGATGAATTTAACCTTTGACATCAAAAGTTGAAACATGCAAACTTCAAGACTTTGAATAATTTAAGTAAGCTTGATGCTGTTAGAGATCTGAAGAAGAAAACTGTCGAAGATGAAGTTTATGATCTGTTTGAAAATTCTGGAAATTTAGATGTTGTCCAAGGTGTTACAACACCTGTGACAATACCTCATACAGAATCTCCAGAAACAAAAATTTGAACAATCCACTGCTGAAAATGAGGATGAAGACAGTGAGGTCATTGGAGATGTGCATGGAGATATGCAAACCCGAAGGAAAGAAAATGTGGATTATTGAAAGATGGCTGGACTAATTTGCATGAGCTCCACGTTTTCACAGGTAAGATTTTCGTGCTTTATGTCAGACAGTGAACCCAAAAAGGTTGGCACTGTATGGATTGTAGCAAGCACCACGTGCATGGTATGGAAGATTAACCAAATACTTGCTCAATCTTGGAATCAAAAGAGGTGAGATTATTGATAAGACATTGTTTGTGCAAAAGTCTCAAGGTAATATTCTTATTTGCCAAGTTTTATATGGATGACATAATATTTTGTGCTTCTTGTGAAAAACTTGTTGATGAATTAGTGAAGTGCATGTCATTTATTTTTAAGATGAGTATGGTTGGTGAATTGAATTATTTCTTGGGGTTGCAAGTGAAACAAATGTATGGTGGAATCTTTGTGTGTCAAATACAGTATGCTAGAAATCTTGTGAAAAAGTATTTGAATGAAAATTGTAAACACACGCGTACACCAATGAGGTCAAGTGAAAAACTGTCGAAGGAAGATGTTGTCGAAGGTGTTGACAACACCCTCTACAGAAGCATAATTGGAAGTGTCTTGTTTAGTTGTATGTTTGTGTATTGTGATAATTCAAGCATCATTGATATATCCAAAAATCCAGTACAACACTCTCGAACCAAACACATAGACATTTGACATCACTTCATTAGAGATTTGGTCGAGAAAGGCATGATCTGTATTGAGTTTATTAGAACTAATAACCAATTAACTGATATTTTCACCAAAGCTTTGGATTTTGAGAGATTTTCCAGTCTAAGGAAGTATCTCAGTATGTGTGCATTATAGACAGAACTGAGATATTGTCTGGAGTGTTGCCAACACCCTGCGACAACACCTTTTCATGCATGTGCATCTTTAGGATCATTAGGCATTTGCATTCATGCATTCATTCTGTTTTGTGATGTGTTGGATACATTGTAACCATTGACCAGTTTTCACTCAGGATTCTCTGCAAAAATATTTTTACAGTCAAATGAAGATTAATGGATAATGAGTTCTGACAAAATTACTGAGTAGTGGAGGGATGTTCGTGTATTCCATGATCTTGTCCCAAGTGAAAAGTAATTTTGCAAAATTGCTAAGTAGTGGAGGGATGTTCGTGTATTCCATGATCTTGTCCCAAGTGAAAAGTGATTTTGCAAAGTCAGAAAATCTAAATAACAAAATGGTAAAAATGCAATCATCTCAATCATCAAATTTGATTGAAGATCAGAATGGAAAAAGCTACCTAAAGGAGTCCAATGAAGACTGTTCCTTTAGTGTGCAGGCTACCACTTTTGCAATAATGAATTTAATGGCTGTCTGGTAATAAATTTTTTGAGAATCTTAGGGTTTTGCTGGAAGATGTTGCCAACATCGTGGACAACACCTCACTTTTCAATATATTTTTGCATATGATTGCATTTTATTGCATTGTTACACTCTTTTTTAGACATAATTAAGACATGCATATTTATTTTATGGTGAATATATCTTGCTGAGAAGTTTGAAGTTCGAAATAAGCAAAATTTAGTGATTTGTCCAATCCACTAATATTTCGAATTGTTTTGTGATTGAAAGTGTTTTTAGTGAAGTTTCTTTATGGAAATTTTGTGAAAATCAATTGGCTTGATTTATTGCCTTAATTCGGAAATTTGTTGCCATAATGATTTCAAACTCCATTTTATCGTTGGCAATTGTTATTGTTTGGGAACATTAACTGCGACCGAGTGATTAAGAGGTGAAGGGTCTGTTGTTTAGATTTGATCTTATCATCAAAATATTTAATGGTCTTGTTACTCTTTGCTCACCCTCACCACATTATCACTTCTACAGAATTTTGTCGATCCTTGCATTATTGTCAAATTCTTTTCTTATTATTCTAACTGTTCAAAATTTTATGGCAGAGAAGAATTTTGATTCATTGATATTCAAACAGAGATGGGATACAAAGAAGATGTTGAGCCAGATGTTGACAACACATCTGACAACAACTTAGAGGATGATTTTAGTAGATATTTGATGGTCATTGTTACTGCTGTTGATCCATCTTTGATGGTCATTTTTACTGCTGCTGATCCATCCCTTGCATTCTCTGATGAAGGCTCTGAGGAATCTGCCTCAGAAGCAGATGTTGCATCAGATGCTGCTGACATTCCTGCTGACATCTTAGATGAGGACTAGTATTTGAATATGGTAGATTTTTTCAAAATTCGGAATTTGTTGGCTATTGTCACTGTTGTTGCACCTTTCTGTAGGAAGCCGGTGTTGCTGTTTCTGCAGAAGATGTTTCTGAAGGTGTTGCTGACACCCTAGACAACACCTTGGATGAATACTATCGAGTAAGACAATCTTATTCCTCTATTTTTTTTTATATTGAGAATGCTGCAAATGATTGACAACACTATGCCAATTGTGACTTCTTTGAGGACCACATAATTGATTTGGAAGCATATGGTGCACAAAATCTGGTAAGAACTTTCCAACTCAGAAATATGTTCGCTATTGTGACATATGCTACTCTTTACTGTAGACCTATTTTCTTGGAATTCTACTGAAATTTGACTAAAGCTGTGCCGAACACTCTTTCGCAAAATTTGGGAAAATTCATGTGAGGGTTCAGATTTTCGAGTTTAGTCCTACTGTGATTAATGGATTTTTAACTCACCCGAGGTGGAAAAAGATGTGCAGCCCGTTCTGATAAGATAACTTATGTTCTTTGCAAGACTGCAATCAAGACTTGGACTTCGTCCACAAATTTCACCTTTGTCGCCAAACAACAAGCTGGTGTGATATTTGCTATAGGAACTGGAGCAGCTTTGAAATTTGTAAAGCTTGTGTTTTACTACAGTTATGCAATATGCAAACTATGGGTTGGTATCTTACATGCTCCTGTTTTCTTCTTTGATATTTGTTGTGCTAGTATCTCAATAGTTTGAAAAAGATGATGATGAGCCTTTATCTGCTGTTGTTGAGGTCCTGAAGCTTGCACCTACATTACTTAGAGGTAACATGAAATTGGACTTACCTTGGTCAGAAACAGATGCTGCTGCAGATGTTGTGGCAGATGTTGCCAACACCTCCCCTGCCACTGCCATATTTGTTCCTCTTACTTCAACAGCTGGATTCTATCTTTATTCAATCCCAGATGCTGCATGTTGAACATAATATTTTACAAGACAAAGCAGAAATTTCTTACTATGAAGCTCTCCTATCTCAATATAGAATTTTTCCTGGTGTAGGTACCTCTTCTGGACAAAAAGGGGGAGAAGATGTTGAATATGGTGGCTCTGGATCTGATGGAGAAGATGCTAGTTCTGGCAAAGCAAATGATGGGTTGTCACAGAGAAATAAGTTTTAGTTTTTTTGTGATTTAAGTTTATTTTGTGGTTTATTTTGCTCTGCTCTGATTTTGTCTTATGTTTTTGCTCTGATCTGGTTCTAATCAATTTTAGTTTGTTTGATTATAACTCTCTGATTTGTTCTAAGTTTTTTCCGCTCTGACTTAAGTGTTGTGAGGAGGTGCTGGAAACATCCTCGACAACATCCATGCTTAGACTAAGGGGGAGAATGTATTTTCGTATTCAGGGAGAGAATTGATATTCAGGAGAGTTGTGATGTGTGCTGAATTGATTAAATATGCTTTGACTCACTTCTGAACATGTATTAAGTATTTTCTGATCTCTCAAAGTGTTGTGTGCAGGTGTTGCCAAAATTCTTGACAGCACTCAGAATTGAAGATCAAATTCAGGGGGCGAACAGACTTGATAAGTTTGAACTCCGGGGGAGTTCTGAGAATTAAAATTCAGGGGGAGTTACTGAGTTACTTTTAGATGTTTTGTCCAGAAAGGCAAAAAGGGGGAGATTGAAAGGATAATTATTCCTTGATATATTTCCATGTTTTGAAATATTATAATAATGTATTTTGCCTTTCTAGGATTGATAGTTAATATTGTGTTTTCTATCTATATATTTGATATATTTTAAACTAGGAATAGTTTTGATTTGAATTGAGATAATATAATATTCCTAGATTTAAAATATGGTTGATTGGGTTAATTATTTTGTAGGAGATATTATGCACTTATCATAATATATCTTTATCTCCTAATTTAGCTTATCTTTGTTTCCTTATCATTGTAGATTCAAGTTGAATTAAGGAAACAAGATCAAGACTTTTTTTGGAGATAAGTTGACACGCTTAAATAGAAGAAGACTACGTAGAGATCTGCGGCTTGGAGAAAAACAAGAGAGCGCAGAAAGAGAGATCAAGTCGTAGACGAGGATTTGAGCGTGCTAAAAATAGAGAGCAGAAAAGAGAGCTTGAACGTAGATGACAGAACTCGACTTTCTGGAGTGATTTCACGCTGAAGAGTTCTTGTCAATTTGCTGAATTTATTGTTCGTAGATGCCTTTTAGTTTTGAGAGCACTTGAAGATTGGTGATCGAAGATTGTGTTGCTCTTGTGTTTGGGCATCTCGGATCAACTCATTATTCGTTTTCTTGTTCTACTTTCAGTAGACTTTTAAGGGAGTTGTTTTTATTTTATTATTTATTTTCTCACATGCTTTGAGAAAATTGATTTTTAACATGTTCACTAGTTTTAGGGTTTGTAAAACTCTTTGAATTATTTTTCTAGTAAAAGTTTTGCCCTAGGGCGCTGCAAGAGTATTTTATACTCTTGCTTAAATATTTGAGTCTGATTTATTTGGTTGCTTATCTATTTTATTCATGCTTTCAAAAATTCTGATGCATGTTAATCAAGGTGTTATTGAAGTTGTTGTCAACACCAAGTGACAACATCTGAATCTATTTGTATGCGCAACCTTTATTACTTTAATACTTGTGCTTATTTACTCTTGAGTATTTATATTATTTGTTTGCTGTTACTATTCACGTTTAATATTTTCGCTGCATGTTGTGTATGATGTTGTCAACACCTAGTGACAACATCTGATTTTGATAATTTTTATGAATCATGATATCCCTTACACTGGTCAGTATCCTGACCACTCAAAATTGCAGCTTGAACTGCTGCACCATAGGCTCGGCCTCGTCAGGGTGAATGCTTTTGCACAGCTCCTTACCATCAAAGAAATCTTGAAGCAGTTGTTGTACCTTTTGAATTCTAGAGGATCCACCAACAAGCACCACGTCGTGGATTTTTTTCCTATCCATCTCAGCATCCTTCAAACACTTCCCAACGTGGACAATGCATTCTTCAAACAAGTCCTTGTTTAGCTCCTCAAACTTGGAACGTGTTATTTGAGAGTTAAAATCGATTCCTCTTGGCCTTCTCACACTCCGTCTTCAACCTGCTCATTGCCCGGGGGTTGTTGCTTATGTCTTTTTTGTGCTTCCTCTTGAACTCTTGAACAAAATGGTTCAACATTCTGTTGTCAAAATCCTCTCCTCCAAGGTGAGTGTTTCCAGCAGTTGACTTAACCTTAAAGATGCTCTTCACCATTGTGAGAAGTGAAACGTCGAACGTGCCACCACCAAGGTCGAAAATAAGCACCTTCTTCTCACCAGAGCTACTAAACATTTTGTCAAAACCGTAGGCAATGGCTGCAGCCATCGGTTCGACAAGGATACGCAAGTCGTTGAGCCCAGAAATGACTCCCGCATTTCTGGTCGCCCGCCTCTGGGAATCATTGAAGTAAGCAGGGACGGTTATGACCGCATTTTTCACCGTAGATCCAAGAAATGCTTCTGCAATCTCCTTCATCTTGGTCAGTACCATTGAAGAAATTTCTTCCGCAGCAAATCGCTTCTCTTCACCTTTGTGGGTAACAACAATCATTGGCTTATCATTTTCACCACAAATGACCTTGAATGGCCAAAGCAGCACATCTTCCTGGACCAGTGGGTCGCTGAATCTCCTACCGATCATTCTTTTAGCATCTATATATAAAGTTAGTCAGAGAAGCATTATATTCTATATATATATATATATATATATATATATATACTTTCAGACGACAGCAGTACTTTATGTTTTAGACTACAGGAACATAGGCAGATTGCAGAATGAACTTTTTAGAAACGAACAAGGTGAGTGAACGAAGAAATCGGTACACTAATCACATATAGTGTCTCACCAAAAACAGTGGTAGTGGGGTTCATGGAGACTACGTTCTTTGCAGAATCGCCCAAGAGACGTTCGGTTTCATTGAAAGCTACATAAGACGGTTGCCTTGATCATTCTGTATGACCTGAACACGATCCCGTTGCCACACAGCCACGCATGAATAAGTGGTTCCCAAGTTGATTCCGATTGCCGGTCCTTCACTTTTTCCAGCCATTGCCTACTAAGAGGATCGAATTAATGTTTTCTTGCAATATATTTTTCCTCCCCCAATGACTTTGTACAGAGGAAATTGTTGGCTTGCACAAAGACTCCCAAGTCTTCTGCAAAAATATACCCACTTGCTGATAATATATATAGGCACATACTCAAAATTCCTCCAAGAAAAAAAAAAATAACTAAAAAAATCCTCATTACTTTTTTCATTAATAATAATATATTTTCTTGTGTAATCACTTAAATTAATGCTTATAATAATACTTATCTATTGCATTCATCAACTATTACGGCGTGTTATATATACCCACTTGCTGATAATATATATAGGCACATACTCAAAATTCCTCCAAGAAAAAAAAAAATAACTAAAAAAATCCTCATTACTTTTTTCATTAATAATAATATATTTTCTTGTGTAATCACTTAAATTAATGCTTATAATAATACTTATCTATTGCATTCATCAACTATTACGGCGTGTTATATATATATATATATATATATATATATATATATATATATATATATATGATTTTGCACAATTCCGCTCGATTGATAACCAAACCGACCTAATGAACGTCGTACAGAAAATTAATAAAACTAATCAGGAATTGTAATCATAAGTTATTCGAAATATAACCCATCAAAATAATTCTTTAAAAACTAAATTATAATACGTAGCAACCGATAGCCTTAAACAATCCAAATATATTAGAATGACAAACTGGTGTATGAACTATGAAGGGAAGACCGACCAAGGTAAAGTCTTCTTATTCTTTCTTTAGTTAGAATTTTGACAATTTCAAAAAGCTTTAAATTTTGTTTAAGTTTAAATAAATTCATATAAAATTGATGACAGAATTGACTCTTGACTTAATTACAACATCATATGCATTAAGTCGTCTACAAAAATATGGAGCCAAAGGTGTAACTAGTTTCATTTAAAATTGTAATATGTCAATTTAAATAATTCAGAATAAAAAAATTATCATGTCCGGGCTTGGGCCTGCCCAAATGAGGGGTTTTTTTTTTTATTAAATTAATATAAAACTAATAAAATTTAATTAAAAAATTGCATTATGTAAAAGATGACCGAACCAGTACAATCCGGGACAGTCAGATCTCTAATGAATTCGGGACAAACGGTCTTGGATTTAGCTTTATATATTAAAAAAAAAAAAAACGATCGGCCCAAATAAAATCGACTGGACCAAAAATTATTGGTCCAGCGTAATTTTTTTTGTTAAAAAAAAAGAAATTTAAGTAACTAAGCTGTCTTATCCGTTAAAAAATGACCTATAATACAGCTCTCTGAATCCGGAGCAGAGAATCATGTGAATCAATGCATTAATTCACGGATGCATTGATTCACGAACTCAATGCATTGGACTCATATATTTGTCTTGAATGTCTTTGATCTCCTTACCATTCCATTCCCATAAATATTTGAATTCCTCTGGCATTTTTTTCATTCTTCCTTCGTCTTTGTTAAAGGTAACCAGTTATGTTTATGTTCAATTTTTAATTTATTGTTATAAATTTCTTTTGTTATGATGTTTTTATTTAGTTGTATATTTTGTTATAATTTTTTTAAAAATATTGTCAGATTATAATTTAATTCAACGGTTGATCTTGCTTTCATACACAGTTAACAGGTCTTCATACACAGTTAACAAGTAATTTATTTTCTTACAATTCTATTAATTTTTAATTTTGGTGGAATATAATATTTAAAATGAATTTAATTTAGTTAAAAGTTTTTTGTTACGTATTTTATACTAAATTATAAATAATTGATGAATCATACACAATTAATTTATAACATGATTGGTAGGAGGAAATGAGGTAGGAATGGAATGAGCATTCTCATCTCATTTCCTAGCTACAATCATGTTTGGTTTGGATTTGGAATGCGAATGTTCATTTCCATTGGAATATTGGCTATTCTCATATTCATAGGAATAGTCATTCCATCCATTTTGGATAGGAATGATCATTCACACTCCTAATTTTTCTCCATTTGTAAACTTCTTCCCTTATTTAGTTTAATAAAGTACCTAAAATAATAATCATAATAATAATATTATTATCAAATTAATTTACTACCATTTATAAATATAGAATTATTAATAAATAATGATAATAATATTAATAAATAAACAAATAAAACGTTCACTTAATAATAATGTATATTATAAAATATATAACTATCATTATATTTTATTAAAAAATAATTATTTTTTAATAAATAAAATTAAAAATAATAATAATAATAACTACTAAATTCAGATTAATAATTATATTAGTTTTATTATAAAGATAATTTTATAATGTATAATAGGCTATAAATAGTTATATTTTTTTTATTGTTTTTAAAATAATAATTATAATAAATATTTTTTAACCTATAATAAATATTTTTGAATAGCTACTATTTTGGATTTTAATGGAAACATTATTTGATAATTAAAAATAATCCAATTTCATTTCGATTTTATTTTTTGGTACCAATCATTTGAATGGAATAAACTTATCATTCCATTCCTATTCTTATTCCATTCCAAAATTGATTTCATTTCAACTTTATTTCATTCAAGCATACCAATCATGCCCTTATAGTTTTATGTAATTATTTTAAGAATAGAGTAATAAATTTATTTATTTTAAAATTATAGCCACACAATATTTATTTTAAAATTATATTCATGACTTTTAAAATTATTTTAAGTTGGGACATCTTTATGCAACATTTTGTACATGGGAGATGCGATTTTGGCAAAGTCCTGAATATATCTCCTATAAAAACCTGCATGGCCAAGAAAAAAATGCACTTTTCGCACACAAGTGGGATAAGGTAGAGACTGAATAATATCAATTTTGGCTTTGTCTACTTCAATCCCCTTAGATGAGACGACATGACCCAAAACAATACCTTGCCCAACCATAAAATGACATTTTTTAGAATTTAAAACTAGGTTGATTTTGACACACCACTTTAGGATAAGAGCAATGTAGTGACCCGCACCGTGATCACCTACTAATCAGAAGCTTAAGCATGCATTTAAATTAATTAAATAAATCAAAAATTAAACAGCGAAAAACTTAAACAACAATAAAATATTGTTTACAACCATATTGAATAAAATCCAGTGTAATAACCCAAATAAAACTGAAACAAAAGCCTAGACAAAGCTCTGCTGGTCATCCAACGCCTAAGCCCTCCTGGAACCACCTGCATCGTCCAGCCGCAGATCTGCCCCATGGAATAGGGTGTCCAGATACAACAAAGTACGGGAAGCGAGCATGATAAGCTCAGTACGAGAGTATGAGTATACGGTGTTATGTGTGCATGTATGCAAGTGAACTGGGTACCAATACTCTCAGGTCAAGAAACAAGCTCAAAGACCGGGCCCAAGGATATATAACACGTTGGGTCGTCGCCTCAGGAGGTGGCTCATATACCCAGTGGATGATGGTGACCTGATACTAGTACAAGTGTCCAACCATCATGGTGACCTAACTCAAGACTTATGTATCTAACCATCCACAAACTCGTAGGGTGAGCGCCCTACTACAGGATACCTCTAAGGTAAAGACTCGATATTCTCATGTATGCAACATACAATCATGACATGTTGTATATATAAAGACATATAAAACATGCAATCACATAATCCAGACAAACACATAATACATGCATACTTGATAGGTGTGTTTTAGTTGCATATTTTAATGAAGTTTTACTGTCGTTTAGCATGCATTTATTTAGTTGATTTAAGTATTTTGTTTATATTTCATGCATCATGTCTACATAACATGCTCCCGGATTCTACATAACATGCTCCCGGATTTATAGTGTAGAAAACAAAATTTTATGAAGAAAGTTTGGAGTGCAAAAGAATTGAAGAAAAGAAGCAAATAAAGAAGATGCTCCCGGATTTATTGTGTAGGAAACAACATTTTATGAAGAAAGTTTGGAGTGCAAAAGAATTGAAGAAAAGAAGCAAATAAAGAAGATGAAAAAGTAGAGCGGTTTGTTAGAGCTGTTCGTTCCAACAGCTCTAACGAACAGCCCTTGAAGGAGTGCTATCGCTCTAACGAAGGGCTCTTACTGTAGAAAAGGAAGAAAGAAAGAATGGTGCGCTGTTGGAGTTGTGGTTAGCGCTACTTGATGCGCTATCGCGCTTGTACAATGATGAAGAGCGCAATCCATGCGCTGTTAAAGAGATGAGTTGCGCCATAGCGCTGAAGATCAAGGGAACCGTGCTACTTTAGCGCGAAAGAGCAGCGCAATCGCGCATGGGGAGAATGAAGTGCGCTTAATGATCTGTGCGTACAGATTTGCGAGAAGAAAAGCATCCGCTCGATCCGCGGAACTTGTCCGATCGAGCGGGACACTTGAAATATCGGGACAGAAAGATTGGTGAAATTTTCTTGCTCGATACGCTGACTTTGACCCCTTTAGGTTTGGTAAACATTTTTTTAAAAAAAACTTTTTTAAGCTATAATTTTTGGCTTTTGAAAAAGCTCTAATTTTGACTTAAAAAAGTGCTTATTTAAGTACTTTTCTGGTTAAATGAAAAGCACTTAAAAAAGTGCTTTTTTGGCCTGACTTTTGAAACCAAACGGGGCCTTTGTCCGATCGAGCGGGAGCTGCGCAGAATAAAAAATATAATTTAGGATTTTTAAACTCTTATTTTGCGGGCTTTATTTTGTGGGCTTTTCAAAGCAATATAAATAAATAATCTTTAGACGCAAAAGAGAGGGGGAGATCGAACGAGAGATTGGAGACGGCTGAAGAACACAGAGAAAACATCTGGCGGCTAGGTTTTATCTTTTTTTTTCTTAATTAGATTTTAATTCTTCTTGTTTTTATTCTTGGTTGAGGAAGACAAACCCTTGAATTTATTTATCTTGTGAGATTCAGATTTTCATTGTTTGATTTTTATCGAGTATCAAGAGTTGTTATGGTTTAATTCATGATTGTGTGTTTGATTATTAGATTGATCACCTGATAATTCTTTTGTACAATCTATCGCTCAATTAGAATTCAAATCCGTAATTGTTTGAATCATCTGATTTGTGAAGCAACTATGATTAATATTTTCTGCTGTTGAATTTGTTAACTCGTAGGAACAACAATTGATTAGGCTAAATACAACCGCTGGTGTTTGTGTTGTCTAGCTTCATTAGTTTTACTCATTTGAATGCTACCGTGGATTTAAATCTAGATTGCTGTTATCGGGTTAATTTATTGGTAAGGGTTAATTTAGAATGATGTTTTCTAGTTAACTAAAATTAAGGTGAAACAGGAATTAAGTTTCCAATGATGAATATTCGATGTGAATTAATTATTTTTAGGGAATCAATGATCGAGTGAATGATTTCAAGGGTGTAGTCGATCGATACCAAGTTTCGTTAATTTATTGATCTTTCTTATTTTTTAATTCTTGCATAGTAGTTAATTCTAAAATTCCCAAATCTCCTTTTATTTATTTTCAGTATTTTTAAGAACACAAATAAATTTTCCTTTCCTCGTGGGAACGATCCCTACTCTCGCTACTATATGTTTATTTAGTGTATCTGAGTTGGGTTAATTTGGGCGTGATACGACTAAGTGCTACCAAATTTTGGCACCGTTGCCGGTGAAAGGCGTTTCATTTATTTGTTTTTTTTAATTATTATTCCTCCTAGTGCTACTCTGGTTTGTTCGTGCGTGTAGGTGAATATTCGGAAGAAGAATAATTTCTATACGACCCAGAGATAGAAAGAATTTTGCTTAGGCGAAGGGGGATTCTTGAGGTGTAATATTTCGAGATGTTAAATCAACAAGTATTCACAAGTTTTACCCAGCAACACGGAGAGCCTTTCTACGCAGCATGGAAGAGATTCAATGATTTAGCAACCATCTTCCGGTATCATGATTTTTCTAACTATTCTCTCCTTACATATTTTCTTAATGGTTTGGATACAGTGACAAGAAAATGGGTAATTGATGGAGCTTTCACAGCCGGTATTTCAATATTTTGCCGAGATGATGATACCATGAGACACCTGTTGGATGATATGGCCGAGTTTGACTATTACTGGTATTCACATTCTCAATACTCGGATTTTACAGACCAACCATTTGAGCTTCAAAATGAGGAGGGAAGTTGTTCGCAGTTGATCTTACATCCGCTAGAGGATATCATGAGCAAGCTTGTGGCATCGACTGTGGAAACTATAGAAGATCTGAAAAAATCTAGATGTGACCTTGTGGAGCACATGGAGAATATCAAGAGATCAATCATCCATGAATACCGAGAACATGAAGTGAAGCAAGATACTCAAGCATTGACCAACCCAATTTGGTTTAATGATGATGACTCAGAGAACCAGAATTGGGAGTGCGAATCAATTCCTGCTGAAGATTTAGAGGCATTTGAGTCTTCTTTTCTTATGGAACCTCAGTCGGAAGATGTTCTGGAAGAAATAGTGTATGATGGAAATATGTTACCACTTGAGTTTGAGGATGACGGAGTTCAAGAGTCTATCGATATGAGCTCATCGATAGTATTATCATACACACATTCCCAAGATCCTTCCTTTCCATTCGTACCAGTCTCACAAGATGTTAGCTTCCAAGAGCCCACCGAGACGTTCTCTTCACATGTTTATCAGCTACTTTGGAGTGTTGTTGTGGTGACGAGCTTTAACTGTTTATATTTGGCCAAGATTGAGGGCTTATGGAACCAAGACCCATTTGTGGTGTCATATGACACTTATTTTGGGCGTCAGCCGCTCTTTGAGCAGTGCTTTTGAGAGTCAAGCTGAAGACTGAAAATCAAGCGCTGGCTGGGAGGCAACCCAGTGTCTTTTTTCTTTATTTCATTTTGATTTTGTTTTTGTTTTGTTTTGTTTTGTTATGTTTTGTTTTTTTGTTTTATTTTATTTGTTTTCAGGAGCTTAGCCGCCCCATCTGCCGTCCAATTTTCAATAGGAGTCTTCCATTATTCAACCTGAGGCCAAAGAGGACGACAACACCAACTCTTGAACCAGGGGAGTTCTGTTTTAATTTTGCATCTCGTTGTCATTTTGTTATTTGTGTTGTGTGTTGTGTTTTTAGTGCTAGAGCATTGAGGGCAATGCTTTAGATAAGTGTGTGTGTGTGTGTGTGAGTGTGTGGGTGGGGGGGGGGGGTGCATTCAGTATTTGGTATTTTGTCTTGCATTTGTTTTTGTTTCATATTTGCATATAGTTCGTAAATTGTTTCATGTGTGTTTTGTGTGCATAAGTAAATGATGATTTTTAGCCTTTCTAGCCTATGATGAGATAGTTGAAAAATTTGAACTCTTGATCAGATTTGAGAAACCATAGGTTGTTTGTTGAATATTCTTAAGCACACATGTTAAATCAGTGAAGTGTAGCGATGTATTAGATATCGTGGATGTCTGTTGGACCATTGCACGACAATAGGTGGTTTGTGGATCTTGATTGTGTTCTATGAATTTTGATGAGACTCTAGTAAGACACTTATGATCTTGGGCGCACCTAGAGAATTTTTTTTTTTTATATACAAGGATTGAAATCCTAATCCTAAAAGATTAAATTCAAGGCTAAGTATGCGGATTAAATGGGGTTGATGCTCCATCCGGGCTATAGACGAGGGGATTGAAATTCTAATCCTGTCTTAGTTGTAGCTAAGTTTGCGGGTAATTATTGGGGCTAAAGCAATTTCGGGTGCAAAATCCGGAGGTGTGTAATTCATTATCTCAAGGGAGGTGGGTATGTATAGAGGTCATTGGAAGGAATGGACACTTAAAAGTAAAAATTGCACTGCATTGTTTTTAGTTCGGCGAACAGTTTTGAAACTTGTCTTTTGAAGTTGCATGTAACTGGGGTAATATGACACACACACACGTTCGCATTCGACTGAAGGTGTATCATTGATGATTGAGAGTAGCTACGAACTTATTTTGGATGAAAGTGGTTTTCTCTGAGGCTATATTATGCATGATCGTCCTTACTTACATGTTTGTTTGTTGTTTCATTCTGTTTTTGCATGACTTGTTCGAGGGCGATCAAGGATTAAGTGTGGGGGTATTTGATAGGTGTGTTTTAGTTGCATATTTTAATGAAGTTTTACTGTCGTTTAGCATGCATTTATTTAGTTGATTTAAGTATTTTGTTTATATTTCATGCATCATGTCTACATAACATGCTCCCGGATTTATTGTGTAGGAAACAACATTTTATGAAGAAAGTTTGGAGTGCAAAAGAATTGAAGAAAAGAAGCAAATAAAGAAGATGAAAAAGTAGAGCGATTCGTTAGAGCTGTTAACGAACAGCTCTACCCAACAGCTCTAACTCTAACGAACAACCCTTGAAGGAGTGCTATCGCTCTAGCGAAGGGCTCTTACTGTAGAAAAGGAAGAAAGAAAGAATGGTGCGCTGTTGGAGTTGTGGTTAGCGCTACTTGATGCGCTATCGCGCTTGTACAATGATGAAGAGCGCAATCCATGCGCTGTTAAAGAGATGAGTTGCGCGATAGCACTGAAGATCAAGGGAACCGCGCTACTTTAGCGCGAAAGAGCAGCGCAATCGCGCATGGGGAGAATGAAGTGCGCTTAATGATCTGTGCGTACAGATTTGCGAGAAGAAAAGCATCCGCTCGATCCGTGGAATTTGTCCGATCGAGCGGGACACTTGAAATATCGGGACAAAAAGATTGGTGAAATTCTCTCGCTCGATCCGCTGACTTTGTCCGATCGAGCGGGAGCTGCCCAGAATAAAAAATATAATTTAGGATTTTTAAACTCTTATTTTGCGGGCTTTATTTTGTGAGATTTTCAAAGCAATATAAATACATAATCTTTAGACGCAAAAGAGAGGGGGAGATCGAACGAGAGATTGGAGACGGCTGAAGAACACAGAGAAAACATCTGGCGGCTAGGTTTTATCTTTCTTTTTCTTAATTAGATTTTAATTCTTCTTGTTTTTATTCTTGGTTGAGGAAGACGAACCCTTGAATTTATTTATCTTGTGAGATTCAGATTTTTATTGTTTGATTTTTATCGAGTATCAAGAGTTGTTCTGGTTTAATTCATGATTGTGTGTTTGATTATTAGATTGATCACCTGATAATTCTTTTGTACAATCTACCGCTAAATTAGAATTCAAATCCGTAATTGTTTGAATCATCTGATTTGTGAAGCAACTATGATTAATATTTTCTGCTTTTGAATTTGTTAACTCGTAGGAACAACAATTGACTAGGCTAAATACAACCACTGGTGTTTGTGTTGTCTAGCTTCATTAGTTTTACTCATTTGAATGCTACCGTGGATTTAAATCTAGATTGCTGTTATCGGGTTAATTTATTGGTAAGGGTTAATTTAGAATGCTGTTTTCTAGTTAACTAAAATTAAGGTGAAACAGGAATTAAGTTTCCAATGATGAATATTCGATGTGAATTAATTATTTTTAGGGAATCAATGATCGAGTGAATGATTTCAAGGGTGTAGTCGACCGATACCAAGTCTCATTAATTTATTGATATTCCTTAATTTTTAATTCTTGCATAGTAGTTAATTCTAAAATTCCCAAATCCCCTTTTATTTATTTTCAGTATTTTTAAGAACACAAATAAATTTTCCTTTCCTCGTGAGAACGATCCCTACTCTCGCTACTACATGTTTATTTAGTTAATCTGAGTTGGGTTAATTTGGGCGTGATACGACTAAGCGCTACCAAAACTCAATCTGGATATCTCGAATAATACTTTCGTATCTCATAAACTAGGCAAGCTAGACCAGCACTATGTCCAAGCCTATAATCCGCACTACAATGCAAAGTACTCATGCATTATAATCTTATTCTAAAATCCTTAACTACGCTATAGCATACTCCCTATTTACTATAAGGAGCCAGAGATATACCTGCGTCTGTCGTCAGCCCGCTGATGACGACTGCCCCAGAACTTGGGCACCGCTCCGCCGCAACCCCAGATCACATGGCCAACCTCCGGACCAAGCTTAGGAAGCTGGAAACACACCAAAACCCCTAGAAAAGCCTAAGAACCGAGAGAGGAAAGCTAAATGGTGTGAAAATTCTGAAATTCGGAGGGCCTATTTATAGGCGGAGTTCAGACGGTCCGAACTGGTCCGGATGGCCCGAACTAGTCCGTATGCTCCGAACTGTTTTGGTCCTTCCGAACTCATTTTTGGACCCTCAGGACCTATCCTACCATTTTCGGATGTTTCGGATATGATTTTCCACTTATTTTTACCAAATAAGGACTCCTTAAACATGTTTTGAAACTTTTAAAATTATATGTCATTTTCTAACATGTTTAAAATCACCTAATCTTGTAAAATGGAACCGGGCTACTACAAGCAAGGTTAGACAAGCATTTTTCGAATGAATAACAAAATTTATGCAAGCACATAACATATCACTACAAGAAAAACGGCTAAAGACAATGTTTTTTCCGCGTTGTTAATGTCCCCGAAAAAGCGTTGTCGTAGCCAGTGTTGTAAAAGACCACGCTCAAAGACAACCCGAAAAAAGCATTGTCGTTTCTGGAAAAGACAACGCTTTATCTAAAAAATACAACGCTTTTTAAGCGTTGTCTTTTATAAAAAACGTTGTCTTTTCTGGAAAAGACAACGCTTTTTAAGCGTCGTTGTATCTGGAAAGACAACGCTTAAAAAAGCGTTGTCTTTTCTATTAAAGACAACACTTAAGTGTTGTCTTTGTTCAAATAAAAAACAAAAAAAAAATTTTAATTCACAAATTTTCAATATTATAAATCACTCAAAATTCAAAAATTTGTAAAATAAAATTTAATATAGAGTCTTCCAATATTATAAATCATTCAAATATAAAATAATCGAATTCTAAATTAATGAACATTAGGAAAAAAAAACTGGCATGTAGCCTCAATCCATCGTTGAGTAGCAGGATGTCTAAATGTCAGTTGCCACTGCCTACTGCTAAAACATGTGGAAAAAGCTGGTACAACATAAATCCACCAACATCCACAACCTTTAGCTGGTCCTTTCAACATAGAATCACCCATATTAATCAAAAGATACGTGTTTCTGCAAAAGTGGGGTGTTAAAATCTGAAATAAATCAAAAGTGGGTGGCAAAATAACTTGGAGCATAAAGCTATTTATATAAAATAGAGAAAGTTAAGGAAAACAGGGACCCTTGAATCGAATTTGCGGAAACTTCACAAACCAGGGTGTCGGCAGTGTGTGCAAAGTTGAAACAATTCTTTTTTCTTTTTAACAAAACCGTGAGTGGTTCAATACATATTCTTTAGCTTCTTTGCAATGATAATGTTCAACAGCATATCGATACACAATTCAATCTCTCAAAGCTGAGATCTAAATTCTTATCTTTGAGAAGAAACATCAATAGTAGAGTAGAGGAAAATAAAGTATTAGAAGGAAAAACATACCGCTTCAATTCTACTTTTAGCTCTAGGAGGAACTCTGGCTCTGAACCGTAAACAGATGAAAATGACATTGTATCTTCTTTGGGGATCGCCACAAAGTTTATAGGAGCAGTGGAAAGTCTTCTCATTTTCTTGAAATATCCGTTTTGTCGACCAGAATAAGAGCGTGGAGTATGGACCTCCGGAGTTGCACAGCCAACAGAGTTCAGACAGGGTGAAGGGGTCACAGATCCATTTCCATATGCTTGGTACCCATTTGTAGTCCTAAAGTTGTTGCTTCTTTTAGGACTAGGCTTAGAACCATATATCGCCTCTTTCTCAATAAGTAGCATATTTTGGAGTTTTTAATGATCCTGAATAAAAATTTTCATATCAATGGGGCACAGGATAATCATGGTTGTTTTACAATGATTATATGATGTAACACACTACTCACAATTAGTATGGTCCCATATTTTGTGCCATTGTATATGGTAAGTAATTGTAATATCAATTGTTGTAAAAGGACATCTTAGTAGATAAACATCTAATTGACGCATAAATATACAACACCAAGAAACTTTACTCTAAATGAGAATCAAATGAAAATAAACAGCCAATGGCAGTTAACCATTCATGCCGACAGAAAAAGCCAATGACTTTCCCAAAATTGGTCCTAACGAAACTAAAGTGCTAGAAATCATAGAGAAAGGCCTGTCACGTCAAGACTACCAAATACAAACTTTTAAAAGAAGGATATTTTGGCAAATTAATAAGATAGTCTACGATGTTAATATGCCCATTTGCTGAAGCCATGTACAATGTTGAACATTCCAACATGAGACAAAATAAAGAAGTTGCGAAAAACCAAACTGAAACAATTTGGCAACAGATAAGCTGACATCTAAAACAGAAAAAAATTACATAAATTTAGTATGAAGACCGTGTTAAAGAGAATCTTGTGCCGGCATGCCGCAAAATAAAAGTGAAAAAACATTAATGTGGAACCAAATTTCTCAGCTCCGAGAAAATACCATGTAGAGTTAAACTGCTGCGAAAGATGGATATCTTCTAAGCTTCTAGCAATCTTCTAAAAAGGCTTCCTAATAAGGACAGAAGAAAAAATATGATTACAGTCATGGAACCTGCAGCTTCTTCATTAAAGCTAATCATGTAAGCGTTTCTCCATTACACAGGTCACACCAGAAGCAGGATCAGGAGTCGAATGAAATGTAATTCTAGACTCTAAATCAGCAGAAGCTAACCTCATTGAGAATAAGTCAGCCAACAAAAAGGTAAAATGTACATAGCATTCAGATCATGAAGAGAATAAATTCGGAAAAAGCAATTGCTACAGCGTCGGGTCATTATGTTTGAACATCATACGGAATAAGAAAAGAAAACAAAGTTCCCTCATAACATACTCAGATCATGATTGAGGAACGACGCAAGAAAATTACGAGGTCCCCAATTATGCAACGGAATTTATTCGATCGAGACTAGCTCATATAATACTACTGGAATCGGCACTCATAATGGCAGCAAGAAGAACTCAGCCAAGCACCACCAACAACAACCACTCCCCTTTAAACCAACGCAAGAACCAACACACAAAGGAGAATACAGGCACACAATCACCAAAAACACCTAAAACCAGAAGCGTTTCAAGCCAAAATACCTCTAAGCAGCAATGGAGATGTCGAGTATACTGTAAGAAGCATAAAACCAAACAACTTGCGGGCAGAAGTAAGAGACCAGTGCAGCAGCAGTGTAGGATAAATTGAAGGCTGAAAGAATATAAACAGTTATGAAAAACTTTGTCAAGATATATCCACATCAAATTGAACTCATTGCAACAGGGATTATAAGCCTGTGAATAGGGGGAAAGTCTATGCTGGCCTTTGGGCTGTGCCCCAATCCATTTAATTTTTGACACGTGGCATAAATTTTTTAAACTCAATAATGGTGAAAATCGTGTTTTTTTTTAATTACAAAACTGATTTGCTTGACCAAGGTTAACTTTGGTGAGATAAAAATTTAGGATTTTTGTTTTCTTAGCGCTAAACACTGATCTCTCATCTCTCATCTCTCCCGCCTCACTTTCAAAAAAAAATTTGGTTCTTGATCTTGGCTAACACACCCACCGTCTCTCGTCATCCCTCCCGTCGCCGTCCGGTCCTCCATCTGCATCCTCAGATCATTCAATTTTTCAAAACTCTCCGCATAGCTTGGGAAGAAGAACTCCATATTTCAAAACTCTTGGCATCTCTAGCAAAGAATAATTCTAGATTTCTATTGAGTCGCTCAATCCACAGTCATCCTTGAACTCCAGAATTTGTTGCTCATAAAAACACAGTGAGTGTGGAGTTTTTCTTTCTCTCTGTCATGATTTTCAAAGTGTTTCTTGTTTTGTGATTGTTCTGTGATTTTGTAACTCATCGTGGTGTATGTATATTGTGATTTGAGCCTTGCTTCTTGTGAGACCCGGACGCTACAACCAAAACCGAAAACGATTCGGGGGCATAATTTTTTTAAAATATATAGTGCTCAGTTGCGCATCAATGATGCGCGTTCGCGCATAGCTCATGCGCTGTTGAGCACAATGATGCGCGTTTGCGCATGAGCATGCGCTGTTGGGCATCATTAGCGCATGAGCTATGCGCAAACGCGCAACATTGATGCCCAACAGCGCATGCTCATGCGCTAACGCGCATCAATGTGCTCAACAGCGCATGAGCTATGTGCAACACTCATTTTTGCAGAAATCCTAAAAACAATATAAATTAATATTATCCAACCTTAAGTATTGATCGATTCTTTTGAAGAAAGTGGTGATTAAGCTATGAGGAAGGCAACTTGATTTTGTTCTACACGATCATTTCTAAATTTTTTATAACTTGACACATAGCTTTGATTCATTATTATTTTTATTTACATTTGAAAATTTTGTTTAATTATAGGCTTGATGGTAGACAACAACGAAGAGTATGAAGTTGCAAATCTAACTCCTGAAAATGTCGAGGTATCATCTACCAACTCTATTGCAGATGAATTGGAGAGTAAACTACTTGTTGGAGAAGTAGTGAGAAGTGTTGAAGATGCTTATTTACTTTATTGCAATTATGCACATGCTAAAGGGTTTAGTGTTAAAAAAGGTGATCAACGTTATTTTCCTGGTACAACTGAATTGCAAGCTAAAGATTTTGAGTGTTCATGTGAAGGCAGTAAAGATGAAAAACGCTCTAATGAAAAAGTTCCTGTTTACTTGAAGCCAACTAGTAGAAGTAAATGTAAAGCTAAACTCAGAATAACGAGGAAAAAAGGGGGAGAGTGGAAGGTTGGTAGGTTTGTTGTTGATCATAATCATGACATGGTTGCTGTTGATCAAAGGCATCTGCTGAGATCTTCACGTAATATTTCTCATGCACAAAAATCCACTTTAGAAGCAATGGTAAATGCGGGGATATCTGTGGCTAATGTTGTCTCATATATGGAAAATGAAGCCCAAGGGTCACAGAATTTGAATTTTCTCCGAAAGGATGTATATAATCACCTTAGTCGTATGAAAAAGCATACAAAAGTTGAGAATGGGGATGCTTCTGCGCTACTTCATCATTTCATAAATAAGGCAAATAAGGAGTCAAATTTTTTTTGGAACGTGCAGTTAGATGATGATGATAGGGTCATGAACTTCTTCCTTAGGGATTCGAGATGTCAAGTTGATTTTGAGTATTTCGGTGATGTTTTATCAGTTGACACCACATATCGAACCAATCGTTACAACTTGATCTGTGCTCCTTTTGTTGGGATTAATCATCATAAACAAAGTGTGATGTTTGGTTTGGCATTCATGTCAGATGAAACTGAGAGTTCATTTGAATGGTTGTTCAAAACTTTTCTTGATTCTATGAAAGGGAAGCAGCCTGAAATAATTTTCACAGACCAATGTCAAGCTATGATGAATGCAATTGAAACAGTATTTCCATATTCTCACCATCGGTTATGTCAATGGCACATCAATCAAAATGCTCCGTCACACTTTGGGAGTTTGAATGGTGATTCGAGATTTAAAAGATTGTGGAATAAATGCATGAGTCATTGCGAATCGGAGGAAGAATTTGAATCTACCTGGAGGATTATGAATGAAGAATACAATCTTAGTGGCCATAAGTGGTTGAATAATATGTATGCTTTAAGATACAAATGGGCTACTGTATTTAGCAGTCATAGGTTCAGTGCTGGTCTTTTGGCAACTTCTAGAAGTGAGGGGACAAATGCAGTGCTGAAGAGAGTGGGTAACAGTGCCATGTCATTGTATGATTTTGTGCAGAATTACGAGAAAGTCCAAAAAAGTTGGCGTGAGAGAGAAAAAGTCGAGGATACGCGCTGCCATCACATGAAAGCTCCAACGATGCTAAAAAATAATCCATTGCTGAATTCTGCGGCAGATGTTTATACACTCCACGTGTACAAGCTTTTTGAACTAGAATTTATTAATTCTTTGAATATGCGGTTGATTGAGATGCCCTCCGATTTGAGTGAAGTTTCTCTCGGGTTTAAAGTAAAATCTCATGATGAGAGTTCAAGGGTAAGACACGTGTTATTTAACAAGCAAACGTTTGAAGTAAAATGCAGTTGTCAAAAATTTGAGTCAATGGGAATACTTTGCAAGCACATTTTGATGATTTTCAATTTTATGAATGTGAATTTTCTACCAAAACAATATTTGAAAAAGAGGTGGATGAAAAATGCAAAAAACAGAGTTGATGACTTTTTTCTGGATGAAAGTCGAAGTGGAAGCGGCAGTGGCTGTGGTCGTGAGTCTGAGACTGTTTTTGTGAACCAAATCATGAGATCAACATATGCTCTGAGCATGAGATGTAAATTTAATGAAAATTCCAGAAATATGTTGACAAAAATTCTAGATGGTGCGAGGGAACAAATAGATTGTTTGTTTGAAAATCTGAAGTCGGAAGATCCGAAAGTTTGTGGCGATGAATTTGTTGAAGAAAATATCCTGTTAGATGACATACTCGTGCTTAATCCTCCCCGAGTGAAGTCAAGAGGAATCACAAATAAAAACATGCAACGTCATTGGGATGTTAAAAATAAGAAAAGGAAAGGAAAGGAAAAAGGTGATCGATCAAGTAAGTTAAGTTGTAAATTGATCTTTCTTATGTGTTTAGTTCTTTTATGTTTAAATTATTATTTTGTATGATATAGATGCAAGGGGAACCAAAGGCAAAGGTCAAAGTTCACAACCCTCTCAAAGTACAAAGTGCCAACGACGTCAAAATGCTACTGTCCCACCTTCACAAATCAATATTAATCATCCCTTTGATTTTGCATCAACTGGATCTCAATTTCATGTCAACCAAATATATCATTGGGTTGTTACTAACTTTTGCCTTGGGTTAATTGAACACCTAACTTTTTTTAAAGGATGGGGAAGCGCTTCTGCTGCGCATATGGAGTGCTGATGCGCTCTATCTAAAGCGCAACAGTGCTTCTGGTTCATTATGATGGGTGCTGCTGCGCTCTAATTCTCTCATCATCTTACATTTATTTGTGTATTTCAAATGCAGGAAAGTGATACAAACTTAAATTCACATGGCCAAATGAATTCATTCTCATATCAATTTGAGAATCTTCATTCATTCCAAGTAAGAAAAATTGCTAAAGAATATTTAAATTGTTTATAAATTTATCTCATTTTTAAAAAAAAATATTTTTAGGGACACAATGATAGTAATCATAATAGCTCGATATAAGAGCTGCGATGTCTCGGCTTCTCAAGGTAATTTTTTTGCTTCTTTATTTTGTATTTAAGCTAAAATAATAAAGATGAGGTGTTGTAAAAGATTTGTTTTTGCTGTGTTGGTATTTTCATAATTGTTTTCGTGAATTATGGTATTTTGCGCTAGAATGTATGCCGGTTTCGTGAACTCTGGTTTGATCTTGGTTTTGAACAAAGAATCAGTGGGCACATGATGATCCTGCATTTGTTGTCATATGTAATCTCCTTTTGTCAGTTGCTACTGCTGGTTATTGTGTTGCGTAAGTGCACTGTTTTCATGATCTGGGTTTTGAACAAATTTGTGCACCCGAGTTGAAATGTTCAACATAATATTCTTTTAAATGATTGC
This sequence comes from Henckelia pumila, assembly GCF_033568475.1. Classification (NCBI taxonomy): domain Eukaryota; kingdom Viridiplantae; phylum Streptophyta; class Magnoliopsida; order Lamiales; family Gesneriaceae; genus Henckelia; species Henckelia pumila. Next base: position 12,726,264 of record NC_133121.1, read on the forward strand.
AATACATGTGTTTTGTGGTTATTTCAGTATTGATTTTTCCATTTCCTTGTGACTTTGTTTCCTCGCTGGAATTAGTCGGTTTCATGAATTCTAGTTTTTTTTGGGAGAAGAGATTTGAAACCAATTGTGTGACTTTGTTTCCTCTCATTTGAATTGATATCTAATTTGATGTGTTGGTCTTTTCAAAATTGTTATAGTCGCGAGCGTTTTTTGGGAACTAGTTGCTTTTGTGAATTCTGGTTTTTGGGAGAGAATGGAGATGTTGGCAGCTGGCAGGAGAGCTGATAATAGATCAAGAAAGGAGAAAGAACAGCAGCTTACCCATTGTGGTGCTAAGCAGTCGTCTCATCGCCAAGAACATCCTCTTGTTTAGCAAGAGCATTTTTTGATTCTTAATGGAGAAGTTGTCAAAAGTTGGTTAAGAAATATTTGAAATTGTATGGGATTTATGTTCTGGAATCCAAATGTCTGTTTTGGAATTTACTTTTATAAATTAGTTGGAAGTGTATGGAATTTTTTTCACTCCAATTTCTGTTTTGGAATTTGCAATGAAACAGAGGCGTGCATTTTCCAATTTTTTTCAGTCCAAATGTATGTTTTGATGCTGTGTTGTATATAGGTAAAGAAATAGCAAGAACCCAACCCAAAACTTCCCAGCTCTCGAGTGAGAAAAGAAACTTTATTTAGCTTGAACCTTGACTTTCTTTTGTTGATTTTGGGTGAGGGAAACCGTTGTACAGCTTACTTTTTTTTGTTTCTGGTAACCACTATTGAATTCGAGCTTAATCGAAATGTTTAGACCATTTTAATTTTAAATTTGTGCCGCTTTGTCTTGTAGTCACAATGCTTTTCTGGATCAATTTTTGGTAACATCTTAAATAAAAAATCATCGAACACAAGGGGAGCATTAATGAAGACATACAGAACCGATAATTATTTTCATTTTCCATACGGGCATACAACCCCAGAACTAATAAGGCCGCAACATTCTGCATAAAGAAACCATTCAATTGCAGATCTTCAGTTGTTAAAGTACAAAGCACAGCTACTTAAGCTTCTGTAAGCATGAGAGAAGCAGCAATTGGCTTGGCTTTTGCTTCAGTTTTGTTCATTTTACAGAGCACAACTACTTACAAATATTAATTAATGAGTAGGACCGAATTTATGCATTGAAAAATTGATAAATAATTTTGGGATTTGAAATGAACCAATATGATCCAAGAATTCATTCAACAAAAATCCAATACACGGACGTGAATAAACGGCTAGCTAAAGAAAATAATATCAAAAGGGATCATATTTCTTGACAAACAAATTATATTACAAATCTCTCGGCTCTTCTCATTTTGAACTCCATTGGATGTATCTCATCATTGTCCTTCATTACCAACCGCTCCGGAGTATCCAGTCCTCGGAGATGCTTACCTTCAAACAGGAACAAAAAATATACTAAAAAAAGTGTCGCAGCAGAGTGGATAGGAAATCTGTATAGTTCCAGAGCAGTTTGGACACAAATTTTAAGAGTGAAAAATCAATACAAGCGAAAAAATGAATATGTATATATATATATATATATATATATATATATATATACAGCTTTGTGATTGGTAACCATCAAGGACAGAAAAAAGAAACATGATACACAATCTACTATCTAGATCCACAAAAAAGGAAACAAGATATACAATCACAGTGAAAAATCAACCCATATAAATTGGTAACCGTCAAGGCCAGAAACAAGATACCCAATCTACTATCTAAAGCATGAGTTGATACTGATCCAATTCGAATAAATAGAGCTTATGATTCAATCAAGCTAAACTTGAGAGAATAAAAGAAAAAAAAGAACATTCTAAATGCTCAAGTCTCCTAGTTGTATTGATAAGTATTGTTACTATCTATTTGTTGAAAGGATGTTTTAAAAACATTGTATCATATTTCTTCAAATCAATATCATTTGGTTATATACTCCAAGAAAACTATGACAACGAAAAAAACATAGAAGCCCAGAGAACTACCAGCACGATTCAGGACCATCCGGCGTGATTCAGGTCTCTTTTCGTTTGATGGAAGGAATTTCGAAAACTGTCATTCCGGAACCAAGAACAAAACTTCAACTAAATACAAAATGTTTGATAATATATTAATAGTTAATATATGATATCTCAAATTAAGTTAATATATATATTGTAGACATCAATATATAACTATTTACAGGTAAGAATATGGAAAGAAAAATTAATATTGAGAAAATAAACTCACATTCATTATAAAACACAACCATTCTGTTTGGAAATGGAAATGCATCGAGTGATCTTTGAAAGAATTCTAATCCATCACAAATTTAGTCACAAAATTGGTGAAACTAATATAGAAAATAAATTATTTTCATTTAACCTATTCAATATTGTTCAACGAGAACTAATAAAATTAAGATTTTTGTATGGATGTGTTGGAAAAGGTCTACTTATCAACATATTAATTAATTTATTTAATGAATTTTGAGAAACAATAAAGACAACCATGTGTGGTAAAAAAAACCGACATTATAATGTGAAGTAAAAAACCAGGTGTGGAGATATTTCTTAATTTTCAAGTAAAATTAATACAAAATTTCATACATAATGAATTCAACTGATTAAAATGAGAGATATCTTTCACATAAAGTACCGATGGTGACAGGCGACGGTCGGTGGTGGTGAGACGAGGGTGGGGCGGTCGGTGGCTGGCCGCTGCTGTGATAAAAAAAAGAGACTTTAAAAATGTGAAGTAAACATGCCTAGATCTAAATCTGAATGGAAGGATGAGGATCCGAGATATGACGAATCACATAATCAATTACCTGAGCTCAGATTTCTTCAGGGTTTCTTCCCTTCCGGCGTGGAAAAAGGGAAACGAACCAGGCTTTGAAGCGGCAACCGAATTCTGACCCGATTTCTCGATCATGGGCAACAAATGGGATGAGAAATCTGATTCGAGTGAAATGCATCATTAAAAGTGAATAAAGCTGTAAATGAACTTTGTTGTAATTCCATCGAAGGCATTATTCCAGAGCAAGATCCTGAAATTATTTTTGGGGAGGTGAAGCGGGAGGAGGGGAGATGAGCTGTGAGCGCTATAAATGAGAAATCAAAAGTTAGGTCTAACCCAAGCTAACCATGGTTAAGGAAATCTATTTATTTATTTAAAAAATATACACGATTTGCATTATAATTCATTTAAAATGAGGTTGACATGTGTCGCACAGTGAATGGAAGAGGGCACAACCCTTTGGCCAGCATAGACTTTCCCGTGAATAGGATATAAGATAAATTATAAAAATACAGTGCAGCAGCTTCTTTAATCTTTGATGGTAGATGACTCATTCTATTAGTATTGTGTGGATGTGATGATATATCAGTTCAAACCCCACAAATACTAAAATACATACTTGTTCCATGAACATGCATTATGAAAATTTGTTTCAAATAATGTGCCTTGTAAATATTATATTATCCATAATTGGAAATCCAATCTAAAAGAAAAACTCCTTACTGAGTTATTCTTAAAAAGGTTATCAAAGATATGGTTAAAACGCAATATACTTTATCAAAAACTCCTGGCTGCTTCAGATTGCTAGATTTTGACATCACAATATACTTTGTTTGAGAATGGTTAACACGCTCCAAACTAGTAGTGGCTAGTAGTTAGTTCTTATGGTTTGTCCATTCTTGTGAATTGACCTGCTTCTTTGGGAATAATTTGCAATTGATATCGTCACTTGGCAAATAACAACTAAAAAAAAATACATACTTATTCCAAGTAACACGATAGTAGGGAATAAAATATAAATGATAACTAACTTTGAAATTATGAAGGATATAGTGATAATATAGTAGGGAATAAAATAATCATGATGAAATATAGTGATAATATAGTGATATGGGAATGGGAGTTGGATTTATATAATGCATACATAGTAGGCTGTTCCGAGCTACATTGTGACTTTGTTTCACTCTTTTTTTTTTGGTATTTCAATTAAATTTACAATAATGAGGGAATTAATTAATTATAATTTGGTCCCATAACATGTTAATTTTTTATTTTAATCCTAGAAACTGTGTAAGGTTTTTGTGGAGTAAATGATTAATCATGTTTTCTCCTTTAATGTAGTGCTGTTACAATATCAAAAAACGATGATGCCACATAAAAAAACTTCGAAGACATGTTAATACTCCGATATCTTAGACAATACATTAAAGTTAGACCTAAAATTATAATTTGTAACATCCCCAAACATTAAATTCTTTATCCAATACAATTATCTCAACCACATGATTATTTCTTATTCATGCAGGATCTTCGAGATAAACATTAAATTCATATAAAAAGTCCTTTAAAAAAATTTAGAAAGCATAAAAATTTAAATTTGAGTTTTAGTTTTCTAATTTTTTTTTTATTTTTAAAGTACTAGTTGCATCTAATTTCTCTTCCACCTCCAGTAAATTCTAAAAGCCAGCATGAAACAACATATGCATCAACATTTCCTAAAAAAAAAAAAACAGTAATAAGAAATAAATTAAAGTTTCAATGAGCTTGAATATTTGTATTGAATTTTGTAAACAACAAAATAGAATGCGTTCCTACACCAACTCAATCTCTTTTCAAGGTTAGCGATTTGTTGACAGACAATAGGGAATGGAACTGGATGGTGGTGGATAATACTTTATTTTTTTCAATTATATATTTAAAATCAAATCAAGAGAACAAAGAATAGAGAGCGAGCACTCACTTGTTTTCAGCTTTAGATTTCTCACTTACTTCCCATGCTTTTATTAAAGATATTCTCTTCTCAGTTGCAACCCTCGCAAGTACAGCATCTGCAGATACAAACATACAAGGAAATTAGTATCTCTTGAGAAGCTCTCTTGTTTTCCACCAAATTATTACCTCATCAAAAAAAACGAAACAAAGAAAGAAATATTTCACTATAAAGTAATGATTACCTATAGCGTTCTCATAGTTGAATGTGCCTTTTACTTACATTTAGTGATCCATAAATTAAAAATGGACTTCTTCAATTAGATCAAGTCTAACATATTAAAACATAATCGAATGTGTGAGCATAATTTCAATTCATCACTACGATGTTGCATGTTCTGTTTTATTTACTGAAGGTTCATCATGTTTTCCATCGCTTATCATATTCCTGTAACCTTTTAAGGTAAAGATGCAAAAATATCTATTGTTGCACGACCTATGAGTGAAGAAAATGAAGGGGGATATACCCAAACTACCTTAATGCTATCAAAAAAGATTTCCATACTAAACTTAGAGGGTGTTTGGCTAAACTTATTAAAAAGAGCTTATAAGCTCTTAGAGCTTAAAAGCTGTTTTACGAGCTTATAAGCTGTTAGAACTTATTTTAAAAATAAGCTGTTAAAGTATTTGGATAAACTTATTTTAAATAACTTAAAGATGTTGATATGTTTGGTATTATAAGATCTTTTTATTGTCAAAATTACCAAAAGGATATAATTCTATGAAAATAATATTTTGAGTTATACACATACGGAAATAGTTTTAGAATAAACCTATATTAAAAAATAAAATTGTTTTAATATTTTATTTTTAGAAAAATTTATGTGGTTTGTAATTTTTTTTAAATAATATTTAATATTTAATAAGTAGATGATAAGATAGAGATTTATTAAAATATTCAAGGATATTTTAGAGATAAGAAATATTAAAATAAGATCTTTTTTAAAAAAGTACCTCCCCCCTTACTTTTTTAAAAACAGCTTATAAGCTGTCAAACAACTTATTTTGACAGCTTATAAGCTGTTTTTAAAAAATTTTACCAAACGCATTTTCAGAGCTTAAAAACTCTAAAACAACTTATAAGCTGTTTGAAAGAGCTTTTAAGCACTGCCAAACATCCTCTTAATAAATCCAATGCTTGTATCTCGATTGATGAGAGGTTTGATTTGCATAATTGCACATGTTTAGGCCATTTAGGTGGGCAATGCAATTTCTAAGACTCTAGGATGGTGTCCAAGATTTACAAAACCAAGCCTGGACAGAAGGCGCGGTGGCCATCGTAGCAATGAACTAATGAAAGATAAATGCAGAAAGATACACCAAGTAGAACCCATGAGCAAAGGCACCAACCAAGACTGTTATAAACAATCGATCCCTCAAACCCGGTTTGTGTCGCAGCAAAAGCCGAACTGTTAGGCATGTAAAGCATTAATATTTACACAAACTAGGCAATAGGATATGCAAAATCAGGGCATGGCCGGTGGAAAAAAATGAAGTCGCCCCATGCAAAAGACCCAAAAAAACTCGTCTTGTTAGCAAAAATACCATTATAGCACTCCGAAATGCATTAAATCCCAGAATACACGCAAATTGAACAAAATTTCACCTAATCTGAAAAATACGCACGCGGAGAGGGGAACGACTTACTAAGAGGAAGAACCGGAGCATAGACTAGAGGGGCCAAAAATTTGAACGGGGGGCCTTTGTTTTGCTTCCTAACGACGTTCCTCGGGAAACAAAAACACGCAATTCGATTGAAATAAACATATTTTGAGAAGAGCAGATGAGAAATATGTGGAAAGCTGCGAAAATCAATCAAGAACGAAAAAATCGAAGGATCTTGCTCTTGAAATCTTCAATCGCGTAGCTAGGGTTCAATACATTTTTTAGTGAATGAGTTAATTGGTGAAATGGCTTTTTTTGGGTTTTATTTCCTCTCATTACGCTTTTAAAGCGTTGTAATAAGGTTTAAAAAAATGGTCATCCACAACACTCGATAAAAAAGCGTTGTGTTTTTGTAAATTTAAAAAAAAAACAACAACGCTTTTTTTTAAAAGCGTTGTGTTTAATTATTTTACAACGCTTTTTATAAAAAGTATTGTCTTTCAACTATTGTTGATGACCTTTTTTGTTGTAGTATATACTGTGAAACGACTCGATCTAAAAAAAATGCTAGAATTGTTTTTTAAATAATACTGATAATAAAAAAAATATAATAATGATGATAATAAAAATACATATATGCCCATACATATATGTATAAATACTTAAAATAAAATTTAATTAAAGCATGGCAAATAATAACTTAAATGAATATAAATAAAATCCTGTAACAAATACTGCATAGATAAATCTCAACATTCAAATTTTTGAAATAAACCATAACAAATAATTTACCATGAAATGCATAATAAAAATTGATATGTTCAACCACCATAATAGTAGAAATGCGGAAAACTTGTTTAAAAGCACTAATAAAATCTCATGACATAAATGAAACACTGATAGCATCGGTCACGGGTATCGTCTGCGTGTGAACTCATAGACTGTGAGACCTCGGTTCTAAACATCTAATCTAGGATTAAACAACAGTAGAGCATACAAGATCCAAGATTAAAAGCAAAGAAAGTTTTTTTTAAAACAGGGGTGCCGCGCGCGGGCGGTAGAAAACTACCGCTCGGGCGCGGCCAAACAACAACCTTGCTGTTTTACTCAAGAGGGGGGGGGGGGGGTGCGCTCGGTCTACTAAAAACTGCAGACCGGGCGCCCCCCTGCACCAGAAACAAAAACCAGAATTAAACTTACCAACTGAAGCCAATTCCATTCCAAACATAACAAGATACATATTACATGCAACGACCACATTCAATCCATAATATTCGAATAATAGAAACTATAAACAACAACAAGTTCGAGTCCTAACATGCTTCAAATCATAAAATAGATTGACATGCTGATTTCGACTTCTAAACCGAGTCCCACTTCTATCTCTCACTCTTGACGCTAACCAGGTCTTCGCTGACTTGATTCTACCCCACCTGTTGCTAAGTATACATACAAAACAAAGCAACATCCGGATAACTCCGGTGAGAATGATATTCCCAGTAAAAGCAACATAACATACAAACAAGTAATATAACAACAACATGCTTTCAAGACAACAACATATTCAATGTTAATACGAAATGAAATGCATGTCTTTAAAATCGGGATATCAACTCTGATAAACAATGTATTGCTGCTATGCTTTTGGGATCCCGAGGATGAGATCACGTAACGACTCACCGACTCTCCCAATTGAGGTGGTGCCATGTATCCCACTCCCCTAGACTTTGGTGCGACTATAAGGAGTATGCTGACTCTAGGTGAACCTCTACACCCAGGCCACTCGCAGTATAGCCCCCCAAACGTCTAAACAAAAAAAGGTCGTTCTGCCCGACAAATCAAAGGTCACGCTCAAGATGAATGCATAAGAACATAAAACATTAAGCCATATAATAAAACTCAAACAACAAAATACATGCTCTACATCTAGAACAAGTATTGATGCAAGTATGTGATTTTAAGGGAAAACTCAAGAACCAACTGTCCCGAGTATGCTATCCCTCTAAACGATGACTGCTTGTACCTTTCGATACGAATAGCTCTGACTCTAGATAAGCTACAATAAAAGGTTATATCAGAAACTATACAACCTAACAACAACAACGACTCAAGGTAATATCTTTACCGTTCTTCGTCCAATCTCTTAGACGATCGACAACTGCTAACTATGGGCTCAACAACTTCAAATGAATCTGTTCAGAGACAATAAATTATCAACAATGATGATCAAACTCAATAGCCAAAGTTCAACAACTCAAACGGTTCAAAATCTCAAAACTCAAATCGGCGGCATAACGGCTATAAACTGAACAAACCGAAAACACAGACAGCAGTACAGCATTGCAAACAACTCAATTCGATTTTAATACAACAATAACAATTCAAATCCTTCAATTCTCAAGACTCAATTTTCGAAATAATCCTCCAAAAATCATAACAATTCCGAACGTCGCTCTATTTCAAAACCGACTGAGAATAAATGATAAAAACTCGTTTAAGAACAACATACCCGAAACTCAATTGATTCTAACAACATCCGAAAATATAAGTCTAGCTGATCAAAGAAAAACTTATGATAGAACAAAGCTTTCGCTGATGTGATCGTTAATCTGCCTTCAGAAATAAAATCTAACAGACGGATCGAGCTCGGGAAGAAATCTGAAAGCTTGAAAATGATTGGAGTCGTTAACAATGGAGGGAACCGATGGATAAGAAGGATAAGAAGGAATGGGGACTAATTCAACCTCTTCACAAGTGTAGATAATATATTAAACTCCAAATTTGCACTTTAGTCCCTAAAAAATCCAAAATTTGCAAAATAGACCTTGATCAAAATCAAGTCGACTCTTGAACTCTGTAATCTTAGATTAACTCAAATAAGCTCAATTAAGATAAATTTGGGGCGTTACAATTCTCCCCCTATAAAAAGAAATTTCGTCCTCGAAATCAATAAGAATCACAACTCATAAGATAGAATAAAGAACAAAAGACAGTAAGAAGAATTCACGTCATCCGAATAACTCAAGAAAACACTGTCTCATGTCAGATTCTGTCTCCCAAGTCTCTTACTCGACCTCGTGACGGCTCCACTGCACTTTGACGAAAGGAATTAACTTGGTTCTGAGATGCTTCTCCTTCCGATCAAGGATCTGAATCGGTCGCTCAAAGTAGCTTAGAGTCTCGTCAAGCTCGGCTTCGTCAGGCTGAAGAATATGAGAAGGATCTAGATGATACTTCTGCAACATAGAGACGTGAAAAACTTCGTGAATACCAGATAAAGACGGAGGAAGTGCAAGTCTGTAGGCAAGATCGCCTGTAGTAGCCCAGTTCCATTTTACAAGATTAAGTGATTTTAAACATGTTAGAAAATGACATATAATTTTAAAAGTGTCAAAACATGTTTAAGGAGTCCTTATTTGGTGAAAACAAGTAGAAAATTAGATCCGAAACGTCCGAAAATGGTAGGGTAGGTCCTGGGGGTCCAAAAATGAGTTCGGAAGGACCAAAACAGTTCGGAGCATACGAACCAGTTCGGGCCCTCCGAACTTAGCAGAGTCCATGTGTCAAAAGTGGCTCTGACAAGTGGAAAACCGGAGCCTCCAAACCAAGTTCGGACCGTCCGAACTCCCGTCAGATTGAGGTGTCAAAATGCACTCTACACGTGGAAATCATGCCCGGTTCAGAGCCTCCAAACCCAGTTCGGATCGTCCGAACCCAGGCCTATATAAAGGGGTCCGAGCCTCTCATTTGGAATGTCAATTTCCTCTCCTATCCCGGTAATGGCTCTATTTTAAGGGATACGAGACTCTTTCTTTAAGAGTTGGAGTATGAAATAGTATTTTTTATATAGCGGACAGTGTCCGCAGTAGCAACCAGGCGGCAGAGCTCTAGCAAGGCATCTAGGGGTCGTAGCTAGGCTATGCCCAGGCTCTGGGGCATGCGACATCAGCGGGCTGACGACGGACGAATGTATGGCTTTGGTTTCCTATAGTAAATAGGGAGTAGGCTATAGTTTATTTAAGGCTTTTAGAGCCTAGTAGGTGATGTTTGGCATGCTAGGTAATGCATGGTTATTTATGTTGTAGTGTTGCATGGTAGGCTTGGACCTAGATGGCAGCTTCTAGGATCTGCCTTAGTAAGGTACTGAAGTATTATTCGAGATATCCAGATTGAGTATGCATGTATTATGTGTTTGCATGGATTATGTGATTGCATGTTTATATGCCTTTATATACAGCATGTCACGACTGTATGTTGCATACATGAGCATATTGAGACTGTATCCGGTATTGGGATATTTACCTTGTCAGTAGATTGTTGGACACATAGGCTCGTGTCAGGTCACCAATATTAGTTGGACACATGAGCTCGTGTCAGGTCACTGATATTTGGTTGGACACGTGGACTTGTGTTAGGTCACCATTAGGGCATCTAGGTATGCCTGTCATCTCCTATAGCGATAGCTCAGCGTGGTACATACTAAGGCCCAAGTTATTCTCTATCAGATATTCTTGACCTCGTGTCTTGATACCCAGTTTATTTGCATTCATGCGCATATAATAGTGTATACTCATACTCTCGTACTTAGCATGTTAGGCTCACTTCCGGTTATTTTCTATTGGCTGGATGCCCTATTCCATGGGGCAGTTTCAGGTAGTTCTCCCGGAGACAGGGAGGTTAGGTGGTGACCAAGGCTGGATAGCAAGGTTGACCACTAGGTTTTTCTTACCTGGTATTATTTTATTTTAAGATTCCGCAGTTACTCTGATTAAGATTATTTTATTGATTAATTGCATGATTAAGTTCTGATTAGTAAGTGATCACGACGCGGGTCACTACATTTATGGTATCAGAGCATGCAATAAGATTCTTTGGGACATAGTATTGATTTTGGGTTATCCTTTGTAGGATTTCAAGTTGGTTTCAATGACGATAGCAGTATCAATAATTGGAATAGCACAATGTCTAGGCTTTTCCAAGATCGTCATTGCCATGGTTAGCATCAGAAGTTCGTATTATGTGGATCCCAACAGGATGGAGCTGGAAGAGAAGATTCAGTTTTCAAAGCCAGGTGCTTCGCAGGATTGAATGGAATGTGTGACATGTAGTCATCCATTCTACGTCGACAAAGGAAGCCACCCCGTTAGATCCTACCAAGAGGATGTCTCAGGAAGCTTTGGAAATCTCTAGTAGGATATATTTTTATATATCTTTGAGATCTTGCGATGAAGAAGGTCTGCTGACATGAGTAAAACTTCATATTCAAGATCAGTAGACGAAATGAAAGACTTCCTCAGGAGTTTAAATACTTATTTTGTTGTAAACAGTATTTCAGTTGTAATCAGATGTATTAAAGATTTCAGTATTTGATGTACTCAGTTATTGTTGTATTGTACATCTTTCAGTGTAATCTTTTGATTAAGTTATGTATTACATGGGATTGAAATAAATATTGTATTAGAACCTGAATTTGTGGTTCAAGTGTTGTAATCTTTGAGATTAACTTGGTTATTTTGAATTAAAGACTGATCATTGTTTTAATGAGTACTTGGGATTTTGCATATTTTCAATGAATAGTTCTAGATATTTTACCTAGAATATTCTAGTAAGCCAAGTGTGAAAGAGTGGGTGCCCGGTGAGCCAACTTGTGGCTAAGGGCTTTGATGACTCTTTGTATAAACAATCTTTTGTTTTATATAATTTACACTTTTATTAATGGCAATGACTTTATCTTTCTTCATATTGTTATATTGTGATATACTATTGTTGTTTTGATAAATACCTTGAATATACTATAGTGTATGTAAGATGTGGTAGAACATGGGGATGTCTATCATGAAACACATCTTATAGTCACTGTATATTCTAAACTGTTCCTAGTCGATTGAGCCGTCCGATAATAAGGATAAGGATCGCTCGAGTTTGAGACTAGCATTTGCGATGCAGAGTACCACGTTTCATTGGTAGGGAACATAGAGATGTTCGAAGCATGCAAATGGATATTCATACGATGAATGATCGAACTACCCTATCCGGACTTTCCAAGTGGTTATCACTTATCGAGTGGATAAAGTCCGCGGTTTTGGTTGTACACCATTAGTCCTTACTACTTGAAACATCATTGAGACTCTATATGCTAGTACTGTGCTTTGACTCGTTTACCGACTCTATTAGGGTCATCAGGTGTCGGGATTGGGTACAGTTACAACACATATAGGAGTCGATGCTTTGTTGTCAAGGATTCATCACATACTTGCGAGTGTGGATATCCTATGCGATCTGAGTAGATATTAGTGTGACGAATCTCTGGCCAGAGTACATGATGTGTTTTAAGAAATGGTTTCTTAGTAACACATGCGATGTCACTATTTGATCTTCAAGATGTATTGCATAGTTATCGAATCTCGAACGACTCTCGATATACCAATTGTTGTTGATTCGATCGGGATATATGGATGAAGGGACCGTACTGTACGCTAACCAAAATCTATTGGTTCTTGCAGGCACTATCAGTGATACCTAGGGAATCATGGGGCGATGTTGCTAGGCGCTCTTACCATGATTCAATGGGCAAGTCGGAAATTGTTGTTCCGAGTCACAAGGAGTTGTGAGCCCACGGCTAGCTGTATCCCTGAACCATTGAGGGTCACACAGAGTAATGGATTTTTAATCCCCGTTGAGATAGTTAAATTTAAAGAGTTAAATTTAATGAACAAAGAAGTTGGACTTCTTATTTAAGAGTAGAGGAGTAAGATTTCCTAAAATGACATAGGGATGGGCATTTTTGGAAACCACTGAATTCGGATTCAGAAAAATTTATCTTGACTTTAAAAGGTGCAGAAATGGTTTCTGTGCACATTGGTGAAATCGGTTTATCAATCTAAGTCACGATGAATTTTATATTAATTTTTGAACATGCGGGCTTTGCTTGTCGGGCTTGAACTTATGACTAATGAGCCCTAAGCTGTTAGCGGCCTACATTATAAATAAGTTGTTGCAGTACAGAAATTACACACAACAGGTCACAAAATAATTTTCGAAAAACCCTAATTTTATTAAGTGTGGCCGCCGCCCCCCTCCCCTCTGCTCGGGAAAATTCAGCCTGTGAATTTTGAATTACAGTCTGGTTTAACAGATCAAATTCGTTAATTCTCTTCGTAGAAACTTCTGATAGATTTTCTAGTGCAATCTATCAGAGGGATTAATTATCCGTTCGTGGACCTGATTGAAGAACAGTTCGTCCATCAGTTCCAGGGATATACAACAAGAGCAGAGCAATCTGTTGGTGTCCATAATCTCGATTCGAGATTGGAGGTAAAAATTTATAATTGTTATTTAATTTTTACACACACACAATTTAATCGTTAAGTTTTGATACCCATTATGGAATCGTTCCATATAATTTTTTTTTTAAACTTCCGCTGCACCGGGTATCAATTTTGATTGATCTGATCGCCGCGTTCTCCAACAGTGGTATCAGAGACAGGTTGCTCAGATCAAGCGATTAAATTAATCGATTGTACAAAAATTTTTTAAGCCTCGGTTTTTGAAACAAAATAAATATTTTAAAAATAAAAAAAAAAAAAATTTCGGGCAAAACCCGGGCAGCGATTGGATCGCTGCCCGAGGGGGCAGCGATGGTCGCTGCCCAGCGCAGCGCTAGGCGCTGCGCAGGGCGGCGCACAGCGCTGCCCATGGGCAGCGATGTGATCGCTGCCCGGCCCGAGCCCTTTTGGGGCGCGGGCTGCCCGGGAGTGTCCCGGGCGGCCCGCGAAAAATTATTTTTAATTTTTAAATTAAAATTTTAATATGTTAAAATTCTATTTTTGGTCCGATCGAAAATTGTTTTTGATTGGTCCACGAGGCGTCGGATCGAATTGTTCGAGTCCGAAAATTTTAAAATTGATTTTCGGATAAATTTGAATTTTTTGAAAATTTTAATATTTTATCCGTTAAATTGAATTTTGAAATTAATTATTTTTGGTACAATTGATGATAAGATATGATCTTATGGATATATTGAGTAAAATATGATTTTATGTATAAAATTGGATTTTATAGATAAAATATGATTTTATTTGATAAAAAGATAAAATATGATTTTATATGTAAAATAAGATTTTATATATGAAATATGATTTTATCCTTTTAAATTTAAATTGCCATTGCATGTTATCCAATAAATTAATTTTGAATTAAATGTTATTGGATAAGGATGATCGATTGCCATGACCAATTTTATAGGTGTATGTTAGGAATTTACATTTGTTTTTATTGTTGTTGGATTTATTAATGGGCCTGGTTTATGGCCCAATATGAATTGTCATATGTAATAAAAGTGGGCTTGGTTTATGGCCCGTTCCCACCCCTTAAAAATGTATCCCCTACTTGTCATTGTTATTTATTGTAAATACATTAGATTTAGTGGGAGATGAAGATTTGAAGATGGAGGTGGGCCCAGCAGACAATAAAGACAGAAGAAATGTAAATTGGAAGCAAAATGTAATAGGATTGCATTGCATACTGCATATTACCTAGGATTGGACTAAGACTCGTGATTGGCAACCACGGGTCGATTAGAAATGGAATCGATCATCCTATATAATATGTGATATTATTGTTGTATGCATGTTTTAGACAAAATTGTGTGAATTCGGCAAGCATACAAAATTTTAAAAATGATGAGACAAATTTTCAAAATTAAAATCTCTCATTTTAAATATGATTTAAAATTGATATCAAGATAAATAAAGGAAATTTAAATTTGTTTAAATGTTCCTACCTTCCATCAACGATCAATGTATGAGATGCTACCCGCGGATACGGTCCGGCTCATATTATTGGGGGGGCCCGTTCGTCGGAAAGCTGTACATTGGATCGACACATGTTGTAAGTTGGGTGGAACTCCCATGGGATCGGCTCATATTATTGGGGGATCCACATGGCGACCGTCCATCACAACTTAATATTGATGGGTCATTTTGACATGTCATAATAAACGGCGTCATATTATTGGGCCCTTATTGGACATGAGGTAAAAACATGGAGGTTGCTTTGGAAGCAATTGGGCTCTACCTTTTGAAAATTATGGTTGGCTGATATTATTCGGGACCATAGTTTGTCAATTGGACTCCATGTTCTCACTAAGGAAAATAGTTTCCCGTTTTCACTAGAGGGTAGTGAAATCGTTAAAATAGTGGGAGTGAGATTCATAAAATAAATTTCGCCTATTTTATGTCTTAGTAAATTACTTAAACAATCACTGATATTGGTCTGTTTCTTTTCAGTATTTCATAAAGATGAATTCGCGTAATCCACTTTTCTCGATCCTCGAACAAAATAAATTGACTGGCGCAAACTATACGGAATGGTTCCGTAAGTTGAAGATTGTCTTGACTTCGGAGAAAATGCTCTACGTGTTAGAAAAATCTCCTCCGAAGGAAGCACCAGCTGACATAAGTCCGGAAGAGTTAGCCAAACTTGATACATGGTGGGACCATGATATCAAGGCCAAATGCTATATGCAAGCCTCGATGTCTGATGAACTCCAGAGGCGATTTGAGGACACCGTGAATGCTGCTGACATTCACGTACAACTCAAGGAACTTTTTGGGGCTTAATAGAGGGCTGAAAGGTTCGCTACTGTAAAGGAGCTAATGACGTGTCGCATGCGTGAAGGGACTTCGGTCCGTGATCATGGGGTACGAGTGATTTGGCTCATACAGAAGTTGGTAACCCTTGATTTGGTGTTGGAGCATGAACTCAACGTGGACTTATTACTTCTATCTCTTCCTTCTTCGTTTGACGGATTTGTGGTGAATTTCAATATGAACAAGATAGAGGCCTCCCTTGAAGATATGGTCAATATGCTTGTGACATATGAATCCACTTTAAAGAAGGATAAACCGGCTTTCTTGTTGGGCTCCTCTTCTTCTGCTAAGAAGGGGCCAAGTACAAAGGGTAAGAAACGTTCTGCCCCACCCAAGAAAATCGAACCCGAGAAGAAGTACAAGACAAAGGCTTCAAACATGGAAAAGTCCAAGGATGTTTGCCATTACTGCAAGAAGCCCGGTCATTGGAAGCGTAACTGCAAGGAATATCTAGAGCAGTTGCGAACTGCGAAGGGTATGTTCTATATTGAAATAAATGTTTCACTTAATACTACTTCTTGGGTATTGGATACCGGATGTGGATCTCACATTTGCAATGATTTGCAGGTGATGACAAGAAGTCGCAGGCTTAGAATGGGTGAGACCCAGCTGAGGCTCGGAAATGGTTCCAGAGTTGAAGCTAAAGCTGTGGGAGATATTTATTTAATTTTGCAGAACGGTTTTAAGTTATTTTTGAGAGATGTTTTATTTGTTCCGGATTTGATTAAAAACATTATTTCTGTTTCTATGCTTGATAGAGATGGTTATTCTTGCAATTTTGTGAATGAGATTTGCAATATTTACAAGAATGAATGTTTGATTGGAAATGGACAACTTGAAAACGATCTATATAACTTAAAACTAAAAGACGTTCCAATAAATTATGTTGATAAACCGGCAACAACAAACAAAAGGAAAATCGATAGTCAAAACCCGGCAAACCTTTGGTACGCTAGACTAGGTCATATTTCCTCAAGGAGGATGAACAAGCTAGTGGGAGAGAGCATGTTTGATATGTCTGATATTAAATCTCTACCTACTTGTGAATCTTGCCTGAAAGGAAAAATGACTAAATCTCCTTTTAAGGGGAAACCTGAGCGTAGTCAAAATCTGTTGGATTTGATCCATACAGATGTTTGTGGTCCATTTAGAGTTGGTACTCAATATGGCCACACCTACTTCATTACCTTTACTGATGATTATTCTAGGTATGGGTATTTATATTTAATGAAATATAAGTCTGAAGCATTTGAAAAGTTCAAAGAATTCAAGGCTGAAGTAGAAAACAAGCTAGGTAAAAGTATTAAAGCACTTCGATCGGATCGAGGTGGAGAATACTTAAGTACCGAGTTTTTGGACTATCTAAAAGAGAATGAGATTCTCTCTCAGTGGACTCCTACTATGACACCACAGCTGAATGGTGTATCGGAGCGTCGTAATCGAACTTTGTTGGACATGGTTCGATCCATGATGAGCTTCACTGAGCTTCCACCTTCGTTTTGGGGCTATGCGCTTGAAACAGCGGTATTGTTGTTGAACAACGTCCACACTAAAGCAGTGGACAAAACACCATACGAGTTATGGAATGGAAAAGCTCCTAAGTATTCGTACTTGAGGATTTGGGGATGTCCTGCTTACGTGAAGCAGACAGTGGGAGATAAGTTGGATAGTCGATCCACCTTATGTTATTTTGTAGGGTATCCGAAGAATTCAATCGGATATTATTTCTATTATCCTGCTGAAACAAAGGTGTTTGTTTCAAGGAATGCTTCTTGGAGAAGGAGTTCTTATTGGATAAGAAAGGCGAGATGATGGAACTCGAAGAAATTCGAGAAGAACCCAAAATACAAAATAACGATCCTACACCTCATGAACCATTGATAGACACGCCTATACTTAGAAGATCCGAGAGGACTTCTAGACCTCCTATTCGATATGGTCTTCTTCTTGAAGGGGATCAAGATGAACCCGATGTTGGATGTGATCCAAGAAACTTCAAGGAAGCAATTTCTGATGCGGATTCAAATTTGTGGCTTGAAGCTATGCAGTCGGAAATAGATTCGATGCATACAAACCAAGTTTGGTCTTTAGTAGATCCTCCCGATGGAATTGTTCCAATAGGGTGTAAATGGATCTACAAGAGAAATCTTGGACCTGATGGTAAGGTATTGACCTACAAGGCGCGATTGGTGGCGAAAGGTTATACTCAAAGACAAGGAGTTGACTATGATGAAACCTTTTCACCAGTTGCAATGTTCAAGTCCATAAGAATCCTTATTGCCATAGCTGCTTGGTATGACTATGAGATATGGCAAATGGATGTGAAGACTGCTTTTATTAATGGAGACATTAAGGAAGAAATCTATATGAAGCAGCCTGAGGGGTACACATCCATGGGAAGCGAGCATAAGGTATGCAAGCTTCAGAGATCAATTTATGGTCTAAAACAAGCATCAAGAAGTTGGAACCAGAAATTTGATGAAACAATAAAGGATTTTGGTTTCATCAAGAACCCGGAGGAACCATGCGTGTACAAGAAAGTAGTTAAGGATGTTGTGACATTCTTAGTACTTTATGTTGATGACATCCTACTCATTGGGAATGACGTAGGGATGTTGCAGTCAACAAAGATATGGTTATTAGGTAGATTCTCGATGAAGGATTTGGGTGAGGCATCCTATATTCTAGGGATACAGATCTATAGAGATAGATCTAAGAGAATGATAGGACTCACTCAATCAACCTACATCGACACCATATTGAAACGGTTTTCAATGGATGGGTCCAAGAGAGGACATCTACCCATGTGTCATGGAGTTTCTCTATCCAAGTCTATGTGTCCCAAGACGGATGAAGAGATAGAGAAAATGACACATGTACCATATGCGTCAGCCATAGGTAGTATCATGTATGGGATGATATCTACCAGACCGGATGTAGCATTTTCTCTGAGTGTTACGAGCAAATATCAAGCTAATCCCGATCAAATGCATTGGAAAGCCGTGAAGGACATTCTTAAGTACTTACGAAGGACTAAGAATATGTTCATGGTATATGGAGGAAGAGAACTAAAATTGGAAGGCTATACCGACTCTACCTTCCAAAGTGACGTGGATGACTCGAAGTCAACCTCTGGATTTGTGTTCATGCTCAATGGCGGTGCTGTCTCTTGGAAGAGTTCCAAGCAGGACACCACAGCGGATTCCACCACTGAGGCAGAATACATTGCAGCATCAGCTGCTGCTAAAGAGGCCGTTTGGATGAGGAATTTCGTCCAAGAGTTGGGCGTCATTCCTGAAGTTGTTGGTCCAGTCCCGGTGTACTATGACAACACGGGTGCCGTTGCTCAGGCAAAGGAACCAAGGTCTCATCAAAGATCCAAACACGTACTGAGGAAATACCACATCATCCGGGAGATTGTGGAAAGAGGAGACATCACTGTCGAAAGAGTGGCCTCTGCAGACAATATCGCCGATCCACTTACTAAGCCCTTGCCAGGACCATTATTTGACAAACATCGCGAAGCAATGGGTCTACGTAGTATGACTAGTTGGCTTTAGGGCAAGTGGGAGATTGAAAGAGTGGGTGCCCGGTGAGCCAACTTGTGGCTAAGGGCTTTGATGACTCTTTGTATAAACAATCTTTTGTTTTATATAATTTACACTTTTATTAATGGCAATGACTTTATCTTTCTTCATATTGTTATATTGTGATATACTATTGTTGTTTTGATAAAGACCTTGAATATACTATAGTGTATGTAAGATGTGGTAGAACATGGGGATGTCTATCATGAAACACATCTTATAGTCACTGTATATTCTAAACTGTTCCTAGTCGATTGAGCCGTCCGATAATAAGGATAAGGATCGCTCGAGTTTGAGACTAGCATTTGCGATGCAGAGTACCACGTTTCATTGGTAGGGAACATAGAGATGTTTGAAGCATGCAAATGGATATTCATACGATGAATGATCGAACTACCCTATCCGGACTTTCCAAGTGGTTATCACTTATCGAGTGGATAAAGTCCGCGGTTTTGGTTGTACACCATTAGTCCTTACTACTTGAAACATCATTGAGACTCTATATGCTAGTACTGTGCTTTGACTCGTTTACCGACTCTATTAGGGTCATCAGGTGTCGGGATTGGGTACAGTTACAACACATATAGGAGTCGATGCTTTGTTGTCAAGGATTCACCACATACTTGAGAGTGTGGATATCCTATGCGATCTGAGGAGATATTAGTGTGACGAATCTCTGGCCAGAGTACATGATGTGTTTTAAGAAATGGTTTCTTAGTAACACATGCGATGTCACTATTTGATCTTCAAGATGTATTGCATAGTTATCGAATCTCGAACGACTCTCAATATACCAATGGTTGTTGATTCGATCGGGATATATGGATGAAGGGACCGTACTGTACGCTAACCAAAATCTATTGGTTCTTGCAGGCACTATCAGTGATACCTAGGGAATCATGGGGCGATGTTGCTAGGCGCTCTTACCATGATTCAATGGGCAAGTCGGAAATTGTTGTTCCGAGTCACAAGGAGTTGTGAGCCCACGGCTAGCTGTATCCCTGAACCATTGAGGGTCACACAGAGTAATGGATTTTTAATCCCCGTTGAGATAGTTAAATTTAAAGAGTTAAATTTAATGAACAAAGAAGTTGGACTTCTTATTTAAGAGTAGAGGAGTAAGATTTCCTAAAATGACATAGGGATGGGCATTTTTGGAAACCACTGAATTCGGATTCAGAAAAATTTATCTTGACTTTAAAAGGTGCAGAAATGGTTTCTGTGCACATTGGTGAAATCGGTTTATCAATCTAAGTCACGATGAATTTTATATTAATTTTTGAACATGCGGGCTTTGCTTGTCGGGCTTGAACTTATGACTAATGGGCCCTAAGCTGTTAGCGGCCTACATTATAAATAATTTGTTGCAGTACAGAAATTACACACAACAGGTCACAAAATAATTTTCGAAAAACCCTAATTTTATTAAGTGTGGCCGCCGCCCCCCTCCCCTCTGCTCGGGAAAATCCAGCCTGTGAATTTTGAATTACAGTCTGGTTTAACAGATCAAATTCGTTAATTCTCTTCGTAGAAACTTCTGATAGATTTTCTAGTGCAATCTATCAGAGGGATTAATTATCCGTTCGTGGACCTGATTGAAGAACAGTTCGTCCATCAGTTCCAGGGATATACAACAAGAGCAGAGCAATCTGTTGGTGTCCATAATCTCGATTCGAGATTGGAGGTAAAAATTTATAATTGTTATTTAATTTTTACACACACACAATTTAATCGTTAAGTTTTGATACCCATTATGGAATCGTTCCATATAATTTTTTTTTAAAACTTCCGCTGCATCGGGTATCAATTCTGATTGATCTGATCGCCGCGTTCTCCAACAAAGTGTTTGCCAGGGATGATGTGATTCCTCAAGATGCATGAATGTTTGTTCTAGACGGATTTCCTTAGAACAGTTGGCTGTTTTTATCTTTTTAGGTTGTTACCTAGAGATGATGGATTTTCATCAGGATTAGAGGCTAAGGAATACCAAGAGTTGTGTACTGTAATCAGTACTAGACGTGAGCAAGCGCGACCCTTAGTCAGTATTACTCTTGAAGTTTTAATACTTCAGAGGTTGTTTTGGAGGATTTTGTGCTCCAGGGACTATTTAGTGGAGGCTAATCAGTCTGGGAATTTTGGCAATAGTTACAACAAGGTGTAGCTTTTGATGGATAGATACCAAGCGTGGTATCAAGAATTAGTTATCGTCTGTTAAGGATACAGATGTCCCGTTGTCAGAACAGTCTTGTAATAGATTTTCCTTGACAAGTAATTGTTCTGAGTAGATAAGTTTTGATCTTGATTTGTGATTTTGGGATTTAATCCAAGAGATTAGTTGAATTGATATTCAATAGGATTTTATTATTAGATGCTTGCAGACTCGGGATTTGAGTTGTGCCTCTACGGAGAATTTTCCTTGACCAATGAATTTGGTCCAGATAGGAATGTTGCATAATATCATAGAATCAGGGATGAGTTATGCCAGTGTGCTCTTGACTATCGGGTTTTGAGATGGTATAGTAAGTGCGACCTTATGTCGGTGTACTCTAGAAGGATTCCTTTGTTCCAGTTTGGCATTATAGGAAGACTTACCTCAGTCTCATTGTGCGTACAGTCATAGCAATGGGTATAACTATCAGGAGTATATTCAGAATTTATTTGAGTCTTCTGGAATTGTACTTGGTACTGGCTTAGTTTCAAGGGATTTGAGTTATCGTCTGACTTCATCAGAGATACAGACTTTGGTTTCCATGGACAGAATAGTCTTGAAAAGGATTCCTTGACAAGTGAATATTCTGGACGGGTAGTTCTCGCACGTTATACTGGGGAAGAACCAGGAGGTTTTACCAGTATTGTTTGATTCTATCAGAGGTATAATTAGTGATCAGGATCTTGATTACGAGATGCATAGGAAATTCTAAGTGATGAGTTTACTTAGGTAAGTTTCCCTGAAAGAATTGGAATTTTATTGATGAGTTATCAAGCAAATATGAGTTTTATCAGGACACTGGGATAACTTATACTGGGAGACGTGAGCTATGATCATTTCAACAGTTACGTTAAAGTATAATTGGTGTCAGTTTGATAACCTTGAAAAGATACTCGATTATATTGATAGATGTCATGAGCCTGCTAAGTTACAACATGAATACGAAAGTATAAGAATTCATTTGGATAGTGGAAAGATGAGCACTTAGGTGTTCATGTATGTTTTGAAATGGTCAGTTAAACTGGTGCAATTTTGGTGCCCAGTGACTATTTGCAACTATTTGTCTGAGGTAGATACAGATGTTATAACCCCGTGATGGGGGAGCTAAATATTCTTTTACATAAAGAACGATTGGAATTGTTCACTTTTTGGTAGACTGATAAGATGAGTACAATACTCAGATATTCAGTTCTCAAAAATGATTTGCAGTAATTCTGGGACTTCAGTGTTAGAAATTTATCTAGCAAATGTTTGAATTTTAATGGATACTAACAGGATATCATCAAGTGTTTAGACATGGAAAAAGGACAACAGCTGAGATCTAAGGTTATCAGATCCAGCGGGATTGTTGTCACCAATTTTTCGGGATGTCTATAGGATGCGTTAGGTCATTGATATGTTAGATTTGATGAGATCGATTCAGGGATTTTTGCTAGGTTGTATTGGTTTTAGGACTTTGCCTAAGAGGGATGAAACATTTTTGTTCATCCAGTAGTGCAAGTCAGGATTCAACAAGAAATGATTATCAGTGACATGATAAGCAGTATTCTCATTTTCAGGTGTTATCTGAATTTATGAGATAGATGTCAATATATATTGGTACTAGAGATTGTACTAATCAATTTGTGAATCAACAGAATAATTGTATTGATATTTCCAAGAAGAGAACCTGAAGGGTTCAGGAAATCAAGAATTGTGGACAACGACGTTGTCACATGTGTTATGAAAAGTGTTAGTCATAAAGTATGAGAATCTTTTTGGTATACAAAGATTTGCGTCCGAGGTTCTTTCTGGTGGAAAGGAATGAAGAAAAATGTGTATTAGTATGCTTCTAGATGTTTGGTGTATTAGTAGGTCAAGGCAGAACACCGAAGACCTGGAGGATTGCTTCACAGTTTATCCATTTTTGAGTGGAAATGGGAGTTGATCATGATGGAATTTGTGACCCATTTACCGGTGAGCTCGAGGAATTGTGATACTATCTGGGTTTTGGTGGACCGACTCACCAAGTCAGCACATTTCATTCCTTATAACCGAGACTTCAGTTTTGATAGGATGTCACGATTGTAAATCCAGGATATTGTTCGATTGCACGGAGTGCCTGTGAGCATAGTCAGCGATCGAGATCCCAGGTTTACTTCCAAATTTTTGGGGAGTCTTTAGCGCGCTATGGGAACTACTCTTAGTTTAAGTACAACATATCACATAGAGACTGACGGGCAGTCAGAGCGCACGATCCGTACTCTTGAAGACATGTTGCGATCATGTTCTATGGATTTTGGTCCATCATGGCAAGATCAGTTGCCATTGATTGGTTTCGCGTACAACAACAGTTATCATCGCAGTTTTGGGATGGCTCCGTTTGAGGCTTTGTACGGGTGACGATGTCGTACTCCACTGTTCTGGGAGAAGTGGGGGAGCGACGATAGAAGGACCAGAGTTAGTCCAACAGGCTGTTGGTTTTGTTGGACAGATCAAGAAGAGAATTAACACTGCACAGGATCGGCAGGCTAGCTATACGAATTTGAAAGCGCATACCTTTGCAATTCGAAGTGGGAGAGAATATGTTCCTGAAAGTCTAACCATTTCGCAGAATTTGAGATTTGGTTTCAAGGGAAAGTTATTTCCTAGGTACATTGGTACATTCGAGATTGTGAAAAGTATTGGAGATTTGGCTTACAGGTTGGCTTTACCGTCATATTGTCTAGTATCCACAACGTGTTCCATGTTTCACTGTTGCGACGGTATGTGACAGATAAGTTTCATATCTTACAACCGTCTGAGGTACAGTTGGATACGAATTTGACATACATGGAGAGACCTTTGCGTATCATAGGTCACAAGAATAAGGTGTTACGCAACAGAACTATTCCTCTTGTTCTAGTTCAGTGGCAGCGCCGAGGCACTGAGGAGGCGACTTGGGAACTTGAGAGTCGTATGCGTACAAATTATCTAGAGCTATTTTGAATTGTTGTATTTTCAGATTGTAACTTGTAAAATGAATCAGTTTGAATAAAATATGTTTATTCAATATTTTACTGCATTTAGTACTTAAGATAGTTCGAAGACAAAATATCTTAAGTAGGGGGAGAATGTAGTAGCCCAGTTCTATTTTACAAGATTAAGTGATTTTAAACATGTTAGAAAATGACATATAATTTTAAAAGTGTCAAAAGATGTTTAAGGAGTCCTTATTTGGTGAAAATAAGTATAAAATCAGATCCGGAACGTCCAAAAATTGTAGGGTAGGTCCCGGGGGTCCAATAATGAGTTCGGAAGGACCAAAACAGTTCGGAGCATACGGACCAGTTCAGGCCCTCCGAAACCAGTTCGGGCCATCCGAACTTAACAGAGTCCATGTGTCAAAAGTGGCTCGGACAAGTGGCAGATCGGAGCCTCCGAACTCCCACCAAATTGAGGTGTCAAAAATGCACTTTACACGTGGAAATCATGCCCGATTCGGAGCCTCCGAACCCAGGCCTATAAAAAGGGGTCTGAGGCTCTCATTTGGAATGTCAATTTCCTCTCCTCTCCCGGTAATGGCTCTATTTTAAGGGCTTCGGGACTCTTTATTTAAGAGTTGGAGTAGGAAATTGTGGGGACCTCGGGTTGCTAATCTCATCTTAAGGCAATTAATGAACAATTAACATTCATTAAACATCAATTGAATAAACCAAGAGCCAAGTAAATTTTTTTTTTTTAAATTGAGTGTCTCGCTCGATCGGTGAAAAACACCCGATCGAGCGAGCACAATTGCTCAGCTCTCGGATGGAAGTATAATTTGGCCTCGCTCGATCCGTCAACTTCTGCGGATCGAGCGAGCCAAAAACTAAAATCCTCTGTTTGCAAAATTACAAGGCTCGCTCGATCCGTCAACTTCTGCAGATCGAGCGGCCTCCAAATTCCAGAAAATCAGCAGAAAAGTTTTTTGCTGTCAAGGCTTGCATCTTGACACAATTCAACATCAATCAAAGATACTAACATGATATAACTTCTATAAACATACATATACTCATAAATCAAGTCTTGAGCATAATAAACTAGCTTTTACAACTTCAACTAGATCACAAACTACTCAAAACATAAGATTACACAACTTGTTTCAAAGTTCTTCCAACATATCATGTTAAGTGTTCTATCATGCTTGCCATACTTCTAAATACATCTACAACCCGAGTCGTCACGTGCTAGACTCTCTCCCAGCTGTCAATGACGTCGATGACTAGCTCCTGCCCCATCTGTTGTCATGCACACATACAAAACAAGACAACAGCCGGATAAACTCCGGTGAGATACAATTCTCAGTATAACCAACATATAGAAAGCGTTAAATAAATCGTATCAACTCTATTTAAACTCGACTCAACAAATAGAGTAAATTAATGCTTCGAATAAGAATTGATTCATATAACTTCGTGCCATCAAGATTCGTAAACGATCTTGACATGGATATCCATCTAACGAGTTCGTAAATGACTCGCAAATAAGGTTAACCGTAACCTTGGCATAGAATCAATTCAATATAGCATCATATCAACTCGAATATAAAGATCCACTACCTGAGATGGATCGACAACATCACAATCAAATCAAAAACATAAACAAGTATGTGGTTTTTGCGGGCCAACTCAAGATTAGTCGTTCTTGAGTTTCAAAGTCCCTACTTCGCGATGTCGTCATTATACCTTCGTTTATCTCGATTTTGAACTCTTCAAATCTGTGAGATATAAACAAAATACATATATCAAACTTCAAATCAATCTATCATTTCAGAAACGAGTCAAAACCATCAAGAATTCATCAATCAATCGCATTTCAAACCTCAACTCTATCTTCGTTAGTTCAAGTCGGCGTCTTGTGTCGTTTAGCCTTCAAACTCAACTGAAACTGAATAAGAAAAATACTATAACATTCAAAACATCTCAACAACAACTTCAACTCAAATATCGGCTATCAAAATAGTTCCAAAACTCGATTAAACGACGTAGCGATTCAAAATCGGTAACCGACGTAATCCCGACTTCGAAACTTGTAACTCAAATTCATATATCAGCATATATCGTATAAAACTCAGTCACATAACATCATATCAGTAGCTAAACTCATCGATATACATGCTAGAAGTCATAACCAATCCATTCCATCATCCAACTTCGATCCGGTAGTGCATATACAATCGATAGAATGTTAAGAACATAACAAACACATAAAATCTGATCTCTGCACAATAACTGATTCTGAAACCCATATAAAACATCATAAAACTTACACGAGATCGAAGCCCTCGTCGTAAGGATTTCAGAACAATTTACGGAATCGAAATCGGACAACCAACCGGTTTAAAAGTTGCAAGGATTTGAAGATCAAATTTCCAAAGAAAAACAAAGAAGATCTCGACTCTATTTCTCAATTTCTGAATAAGGACTGAAGGTACACGTGCATATGCTGAGTAATCCAACACAAATCCGATAACTTTAATTAAAATTTCACTTTAGTCCCTCAATTCTTCAATAATTGCAATTCGGTCCTCGACCCTTATTTTACTTCAATTTCAATCCTAAATAATTTAAGAATATTAAAATTTAAATTGAAACTCTAAATATTCCCAAATTAAATATACTCTGATTAAAATTAAATAAATTCGGATTAATATTAATTAATCCCGGGCCTTACATTTCTCCCCCACTAAGACATGAGTTCGTCCTCGAATTCATAAATAGTATAGATATGCAGACTGCATGCTCATAAGAATAAAGAATAACTGAAAACTGAATAAGAACTCACATCAGTGAAATAGATAAGGAAATCGTTGCTTCATATCTTCTTCGACTTCCCAAGTTGCTTCTCCAACTCCGTGTCGACTCCATTGAATCTTTACCAATGGAATGGTCTTCGTTCGGAGTTGCTTTGTCTTCCTATCAAGAATCTGAATAGGTTGCTCGAAATAGCTAAGAGTGTCATCCAACTCAGCTTCATCGAAGCGAATCACATGAGATGCATCAGATATTTACTTCCTCAACATCGATACATGAAAGACATCATGTATTCCAGATAAAGACATAGGAAGAGCGAGTCGATAAGCAAGATTGCCTATCTTCTCGAGAATCTCATACGGCCCAATATACCTCGGAGATAATTTTCCTCGTTTGCCAAATCGAACTGTGCCCCTGAACGGTGAAATCTTCAGAAACACTCTATCTCCCTGATCAAAAGATAACGGCCGTCGTCGTACATTTGCATATCTCGTCTGTCTATGCTGCGCTGTTCTCATTCTCTGCTGTATCAATTTCACTTTCTCAGTCATCTGTCTGATCATATCTGGCCCTAACTCAGGTACCTCAGAAACATCATCCCAATACAAAGGCGATCGACATTTCTTCCCATATAAGGCTTCGAATGGTGCCATCTCTATACTCGTCTGATAACTGTTGTTATAAGAAAATTCCACAAGTGGTATAGAATTTTGCCATGAAACACCAAAATCAAGTACTACAGCTCTAAGCATATCCTCAAGCATCTGAATAGTTCGTTCAGATTGACCATCAGTTTGAGGATGATAAGCGGTACTCAAATGTAAACGCGTACCTAGAGCTTCCTGTAGGCTATGCCAAAAGTGCGAAGTAAACCTCGGATCTCGGTCAGATACAATCGACTTTGGCACACCGTGTAGTCTTACCACTTCTCGAATATAGAGATCCGCCATTTGATCATGACGATAAGTCATTCGGTAAGGAATAAAGCACGCAGATTTCGTCAATCTGTCGATGATCACCCAAACAGCATCGCATCCTCGAGATGATCGTGGCAACTTCGTTACAAAGTCCATGGAAATGTGGTCCCATTTTCATTCAGGAATCGATAAACTCTGTAATAAGCCACCTGGTTTCTTTCTTTCAGCTTTCACCTGTTGTCAATTCAAACATTTAGATACAAATTCAGTCACATCAGACTTCATTTGTTTCCACCAGTACTGACTCTTCAAGTCGTTGTACATCTTCCTGCCTCCAGGGTGAACACTATAGCGACTGCAATGGGCTTTTTTCAAAATATTCCGTCTCAAGTCTGCAATATTGGGAACAACTATTCGGTCATTCACATACAAGATATCATCGTCACTAACCTTGTACTCAGACTGATGTCCCGATCGGATCATTTCAATCGATTTCTGCACATTCCAATCAGATTTCTGTGCTTCTTTGATACGAATCAATAACTCTGGCTCAACACTGATTGCATACACTCTCATCGACCTTCTATCTATCTCAAATACATACCCCGAAATACAACAATCTTCAATCAGATTAGATACACCTATGATAGACAAGGATAAAGCACATACCTTTCTACTTAGGGCATCCGCTGCTGCATTAGATTTTTCCGGATAGTATTTGATTTCACAATCAAAATCCTTCAATAAATCAAGCCATCGTCGTTGTCTCATATTCAATTCAGATTGTGAGAACAGATACTTCAGACTTTTATGATCAGAAAAGATTTCAAACTTCTTGCCATATAAGTAATGTCTCCAGATCTTCAATGCAAAGACAATTGCAGCCAATTCAAGATCATGAATCGGATACATGACTTCATGTGGTTTCAGTTGTCGAGAAGCATAAGCGACAACATGTCCTTTATGCATTAAAATACATCCCAAACCCTGGTGAGAAGCATCACAATAAACAACAAAATCACCAGTACCTGTAGGGATTATTAAAATCGGCGCTGTCGTCAATCTCTTCTTAAGTTCGATAAAACTTCTTTTACACGCCTCAGACCAAAGAAATGGTGCATTCTTCTGTGTAAGCTGTGTAATAGGCTTCACTATCAAGGAAAAATCTCGAATGAATCGACGGTAATAACCGGCCAAGCCCATAAAACTTCGAATTTCTGGCACAGATGTCGGTCTCTGCCAACTGATCACAGCTTCAACCTTACTCGGATCCACTGAAATGCCATCTCCTGAAATTACATGACCAAGAAAAACAACTCGCTGCAACCAAAACTCACATTTGGATAACTTGGCATACAATTTCTCTTCTCTTAATATTCTCAATACAGTTCGGAGATGATCAGCATGTTCACACAGATTCTTAGAGTATATCAAAATATCATCGATAAAGATATCACAAAATCATCTAAATATCTTTGAAATACTCTATTAATCAATCCTATAAAAACTGCCGGTGCATTCGTTAGACCAAAAGGCATGACTATGAATTCATAATGGCCATACCTGGTTCTAAATGCAGTCTTAGGAATGTCTTTGTCTCTAACCCTCAGTTGATGATATCAGGATCGGAGATCAATCTTCGAATATACCGACGAACCCTGCAATTGATCAAATAAATCATCGATACGAGGTAAAGGATAGCGATTCTTTACCGTTGCTTTGTTCAATTGCCGGTAGTCAATACACAATCTCATCGATCCGTCCTTATTTCTAACAAATAATACCGGAGCACCCCATGGGGATACACTCGGTCTGATATATCCTTTGGCCAACAAATCTTCAAGTTGGTCCTTCAATTCTTTCAGTTCGATCGGTGCCATACGGTAAGGTGCTTTCGATATCGGCTGTGTATCTGACATCAATTCAATACCGAAATCTACTTCTCTGTACGGTGGCAATCCTGGAATCTCATCAGGGAATACATCTGCAAACTCACTCACCACGGGTATATCAGTCAATTTCGGACTAGACTTCAGTATATCAACTGCACAGATCAAGAATCCCTCTGCTCCCTTCTGTAACAAATCAGTCATAGCAATAACAGATATCAAAGGAATTTTGGCTCGTGATCCCTTACCATAGAATTTCCATTCATTAGTCATATCAGGTTTGAACTTCACAATCTTCTGAAAATAGTCAACTGTTGCTCTGTACTTGGTTAACATATCAATATCGATTATACAATCAAAATCAGATAAACCAAGAACGATACAGTCAAGCTCAACTTCATTACCTTTGTACTGTAGTACACAGTTTCTAACAGACTTCACTGATACTATACCTTTTCCCAACGGTGAAGATATAGACACTACAGTAGCTAATGACTCAACAAGCAATGAATACAACGTAACAAATTGTTCAGATATGAAGGTATACGACGCATCAGTATCGAATAAGACATAGGCAGGATAACCAGAAAGAAAACAGTTACCTGCAATCACATCGTCCGGTGCTGCTTGTGCTTGCTCTTCTGTCAATGCAAACACTCTTGCTTGTTGCCTCGGAGGTTGATTCACTGACTGACCTCATCCTTTACTCGATGCTGCAGGCTGTGGTTGAAAAGAATGAACAGAAGATGTAGATTGACCTACCGGCCTCGATGTTCCCGCACCCTGGGCACCTTCAGAACCTCGTTGTGGACACACTCGTGCAAAATGTCCCATCTTGTTGCAAATGTAGCAGCTTCCAAATACACCTCGGCATTGTTCATTGGTATGGCGTCCACCACACTTGGTGCAATACACATCAGACTTCTGTCCAACCCTAGACTATTGGAAACTACCTGAACTCAAAGAGCTACTACCACCAGATCTCTTGAACTGTTTACTCTTGCCCTTGAAGAAGTTCTTCTTTCCACTACTGCTACCTCCAGCTTCAAATCGAGGTGGTGGTGGAATCTGTGACTGTTCTTGGGACTGTCTCACTGGCTGTGGCACAAACTGTGCTCCTCGTTGTTTCAGTATCCCTGCTTCTGCACCCTTTGCTCGATTCAGAGCATCAGCAAAGGTATTCGGTCTTCCCAAATTCACAAGTGTAAACACATCAGGATTCAAGCCATTGATAAATTGATCGGCTTGAGCTTCATCACTAACAGCAATATGTGGAGCAAACTTCAAAAAGCTGGTGAATTTGGCAACATATTCTTCGATATTTAACTGTCCCTATTGCAAACTCGTAAACTCTGCTCCTTTGTCCTTGCGATAAGACACAGGAAAGAAACGCTGATAGAAAGCAGTTCGAAATACAGACCAGGTAATAACAGTACCTTGGTTTTCCAATGCTTTCTTCGTCGCTATCCATCAACTCTTGGCAAGGCCATGCAGTTGATGAATAATCAGTCTCACACGACGATCATCTGAATAGTCAATGGACTCGAATAACTTCTCAATATCTTCCAGCCAGTTCTCACACTCCACAGCATTCTCAGTTCCTTGCAACTTCGGTGGTTTGAATTACTGGAATCGTTTCAAAAGTTTCTCCATCGGATTAGCATCACTAAACTCATCAGTAGAAGTACTACCCTGTCCATGTTCAGTTGCTGTCACTGGGACCTGTGCAGCATTTGTCTGTTCAGGCTCATTCATAGCCAATGTCTGTCTAACCCTCGGTGCTGGTCGGGGAGGCATATATGATAATCAAACAGATTAGTGTACAGTTCAATCTCAATTACAACAAGTCTGTTGCAGTCCACATTGCCTTCATAAAAGATCGAGTTTCGATTCATCCTCATAATACATGCTAGTACTTCAATCAAATAACTAGATAGCATGTAATTCAAACCATTGTATAGCATATTCTTCGCAAATTATCACAACATCATGTGACAATTTAATATCTGTAATCAATCAATCATATACCATACAATTATAAAAGTAATAAATAAATCAGAATAGAAGACTCGATCTACCCCGCTCATCTAATCTCATTCCGAGAAACTTAAGCTCTGATACCACCTGTTGTGGGGACCTCGGGTTGCTAATCTCATCTTAGGGAAATTAATGAACAATTAACATTCATTAAACATCAATTGAATAAACCAAGAGCCAAGTAAATTTTTTTTTTTTTAAATTCAGTGTCTCGCTCGATCGGTGAAAAACACCCGATCGAGCGAGCACAATTGCTCAGCTCTCGGATGGAAGTATAATTTGGCCTCGCTCGATCCTTCAACTTCTGCGGATCGAGCGAGCCAAAAACTAAAATCCTCTATTTGCAAAATTACAAGGCTTGCTCGATCCGTCAACTTCTGCGGATCGAGCGGCCTCCAAATTCCAGAAAATCAGCAGAAAAGTTTTTTGCTGTCAAGGCTTGCATCTTGACACAATTCAACATCAATCAAAGATACTAACATGATATAACTTCTATAAACATACATATACTCAAAATCAAGTCTTGAGCATAATAAACTAGTTTTTACAACTTCAACTAGATCACAAACTACTCAAAACATAAGATTACACAACTTGTTTCAAAGTTCTTCCAACATATCATGTTAAGTGTTCTATCATGCTTTCCATACTTCTAAATACATCTACAACCCGAGTCCTCACGTGCTAGACTCTCTCCCAGCTTTCAATGACGTCGATGACTAGCTCCTGCCCCATCTGTTGTCATGCACACATACAAAACAAGACAACAGCCGGATAAACTCCGGTGAGATACAATTCTCAGTATAGCCAACATATAGAAAGCGTTAAATAAATCGTATCCACTCTATTTAAACTCGACTCAACAAATAGAGTAAATTAACGCTTCGAATAAGAATTAATTCATATAACTTCGTGCCATCAAGATTCGTAAACGATCTTGACATGGATATCCATCTAACGAGTTCGTAAACGACTCTCAAATAAGGTTAACCGTAACCTTGGCATAGAATCAATTCAATATAGCATCATATCAACTCGAATATAAAGATCCACTACCTGAGATAGATCGAAAACATCACAATCAAATAAAAAACATAAACAAGTATGTGGTTTTTGCGGGCCAACTCAAGATTAGTCGTTCTTGAGTTTCAAAGTCCCTACTTCGCGATGTCGTCATTATACCTTCGTTTATCTCGATTCTGAACTCTTCAAATCTGTGAGATATAAACAAAATACATATATCAAACTTCAAATCAATCTATCATTTCAGAAACGAGTCAAAACCATCAAGAATTCTACAATCAATCGCATTTCAAACCTCAACTCTTTCTTCATTAGTTCAAGTCGGCGTCTTGTGTCGTTTAGCCTTCAAACTCAACTGAAACTGAATAAGAAAAATACTATAACATTCAAAACATCTCAACAACAACTTCAAATCAAATATCGGCTATCAAAACAGTTCCAAAACTTGATTAAACGACGTAGCGATTCAAAATTGGTAACCGACGTAATTCCGACTTCGAAACTTGTAACTCAAATTCATATATCAGCATATATCGTATAAAAATCAGTCACATAACATCATATCAGCAGCTAAACTCATCGATATACATGCTAGAAGTCATAACCAATCCATTCCATCATCCAACTTCAATCCGGTAGCGCATATACAATCGATAGAATGTTAAGAACATAACAAACACATAAAATCTGATCTCTGCACAATAACTGATTCTAAAACTCATATAAAACATCATAAAACTTACACGAGATCGAAGCCCTCATCGTAAGGATTTCAGAACAATTTACGGAATCGAAATCGGACAACCGGTTCAAAAGTCACAAGGATTTGAAGATCAAATTTCCAAAGAAAAACAAAGAAGATCTCGACTCTGTTTCTCAATTTCTAAATAAGGACTGAAGGTACACGTGCATATGCTGAGTAATCCAACACAAATCTGATAAATTTAATTAAAATTGCACTTTAATCCCTCAATTCTTCAATAATTGCAATTCGGTCCTCGGCCCTTATTTTACTTCAATTTTAATCCTAAATAATTTAAGAATATTAGAATTTAAATCGAAACTCTAAATATTCCCAAATTAAATCTACTCGGATTAAAATTAAATAAATTTGGATTAATATTAATTAATCCCGGGCCTTACAGAAATAGTATTATTTATATAGCGGATAGTGTCCGCAGTAGCAGCCAGGCGGCAGAGCTCTGGCGAGGCGTCTAGGGGTCATAACTAGGCTATGCCTAGGCTCTTGGGCATGCGACATCAGCGGGCTGACGACGGACTAAGGTATGGCTTTGGTTCCCTATAGTAAATAGGGAGTAGGCTATAATTTATTTAAGGCTTTTAGAGCCTAGTAGGTGATGTTTGGCATGCTAGGTAATGCATGATTATTTATGTTGTAGTGTTGCATGGTAGGCTTGGACCTAGACGGGAGCTTCTAGGATCTGCCTTAGTAAGGTACGGAAGTATTATTTGAGATAGCCAGATTGAGTATGCATGTATTATGTGTTTGCATGGATTATGTGATTGCATGTTTTATATGCCTTTATATACAGTATGTCATGACTGTATGTTGCATACATGAGCATATTGAGCCTGTATTCGGTATTGGGATATTTACCTTGTCAGTAGATTGTTGGACACATAGGCTCGTGTCAGGTCACCAATATTAGTTGGACACATGAGCTCGTGTCAGGTCACTAATATTTGGTTGGACACGTGGACTTGTGTTAGGTCACCATCAGGGCATCTAGGTATGTCTGTCACCTCCTGTAGCGATAGATCAGCGTGGTACATAACAAGGCCCAAGTTATTCTCTATCAGATATTCTTGACCTCGTATCTTGATACCCAGTTCATTTGCATTCATGCGCATATAATAGTGTATACTCATACTCTCGTACTGAGCATGTTAGGCTCACTTACGGTTATTTTCTATTGGCTGGATGCCCTATTCCATGGGGCAGTTTCAGGTAGTTCTCCAAGAGATAGGGAGGTTAGGTGGTGACCAAGGTTGGATAACAGGGTTGACCACTAGGTTTTGCTTACCTGGTATTATTTTATTTTAAGATTCCGCTGTTACTCTGATTAAGATTATTTTATTGATTAATTGCATGCTTAAGTTCTTATTAGTAGGTGATCACGGCACGGGTCACAACATCGCCTAACTTCTCGAGAATCTCGTACGGTCTGATGAATCTCGGAGATAACTTTCCTCTCTTACCAAATCTAACAGTTCCTATGAAAGGAGAAATTTTCAAGAAGACTCGGTCTCCCTGATCGAAACTCATAGGTCTACGTCTGAAATTTGCTTACTTAGCCTGTCTATCCTGAGCTTACTTCATTCTCGACTGAATGATCTTTACTTGCTCTGCCATATCTCGAAGCATATTCGGTCCCAAATCAGGTGACTCGGACATAGTCCCAAAACAAAGGAGATCAGAACTTCTTTCCGTACAAAGCCTCAAAAGGCGCCATACCGATACTCGCTTGGTAATTGTTGTTGTAAGAAAACTCGAAAAGAGGAAAAGAATCTTGCCAACTAGTGTCAAAGTCTAGCACTACTGTTCAAAGCATATCCTCTAACGTCTGGATAGTCCGCTCTGACTGTCCGTCGGTCTGAGGATGATAAGCTGTACTCAGATGCAATCGAGTACCAAGTGCCTCCTGAAGACTGTGCCAAAAGTGCGAAGTGAATCTAGGATCTTGGTCTGAAACGATCGAATTCGCCACACCATGAAATCTCACAACATTGCTAACATATAACTCAGCCATCTGATCGTGGCGATATGCCATCTTGTACGAAATAAAGCAAGCATACTTCGTCAATCTGTCGATCACTACCCAAATAGCATCGCATCCTCGAACAGATCGCGGTATCTTCGTGACGAAATCCATCAAAATGTGATCCCACTTCCATTAAGGAACAGATAAACTGTGCAACAGACCATCCGATCGCTTCATTTCTGCTTTCACTTGCTGACGGTTCAAACATCGAGATAAAATCCTCGCAACATCGCTCTTCATTCTCTTCCACCAAAACTGATCCTTCAGATCGTTATACATCTTACGGCCTGCAGGATGAATACTGAACCGACTGCAATGAGCCTCTCAGAGAATACGCTGCCTCAACTCCAAAACATCAGGCACCACAATACGGTTATTCACAAACAAAACGTCATCTCTAACATAGAATTCAGACTGATGCCCAGATCTGACTTTCTCTACTGAAATCTGAGTGCTCGGATCAGACTTCTGTTCTTCTTTGATCAAAACAAATAACTCTGGCTCGCCTTGAATAGCAAATACTCTGACAGTCTTCCTATCTATTTCAAACTCTAAACCATAAGTGCAACAATCATTGATCAACTGAGAAACACCGATAGTAGAAATATATAAAGAACAAAGCTTTCGGCTCAAGGCATCTGCAACTGCATTCGACTTTCCTAGGTAATACTTGATTTCACAATCGAAATCCTTCAACAGATCTAACCATCTTCTCTTTCTCATATTCAGCTCTGCCTGTGAAAATAAATACTTAAGGCTCTTATGTCCAGAGAAGTTCTCGAAAGACTCACCATAAAGATAGTGACGCCAGATCTTTAAAGAAAAAATGATCGCAGCGAGTTCAAGATAATGAACCGGATAACGAGTCTCGTGCGGCTTCAGCTGCCTCGATGCATACGCTATCACATGCTTATGTTGCATAAGAACACATCCCAAACCTCGGTTAGAAGCATCGCAATACACGGTAAAACCTCCAGTATCTTTTGGAATAGAAAGAATCGGAGAACTGGTCAGTCTCCTCTTCAGATCAACAAAGGTAGCCTCATAATCTGCAGTCCAGATAAAAGGTGGTAGCGCTTAGTTGTGTCGCGCCCAAATTAACCCAACTCAAATTAACTAAATAAACATGTAGTAGCGAGAGTAGGGATCGTTCTCACGAGGAAAGTGAAATTTATTTGTGTTATTAAAAATACTGGAAATAAATAAAAGGAAATTTTAGATTTTTGAATTAACTACTATGCAAAAATTAAAATAAGAAATATCAATAAATTAACGAGACTTGGTATCGATCGACTACACCCTTGAAATCATTCATTCGATCATTGATTCTCTAAAAATAATTAATTTTCATTGAATATTCACCATTGAAAATCTAATTCATGTTCCACCTTAATCTTAGTTAATTAGACACCAGCGTTCTAGATTAACAGTTACCAATAAATCAACCCAAATACCAGCGATCTAGGTTTAAATCTAAGGTAGCATTTATATGAGTGAAACTGATGAATCTAGACAATACATGTACCAGCGGATGTATTTAGCCTAGTCAATTGTTGTTCCTACGATTTAAAAAATTCAACAGCAGAAAATATTAAACGCAGTTGCTTCACAAATTAGGCGATTCAAACAATTACGGATTTGAATTCTAATTTAGCGATAGATTGTACGAAAGAATTATCAGGTGATAAATCTAATAATCAAACACATAAGCATGAATTAAACCAGAACAACTCTTGATACTCGATAAAAACCAAACATTGAAAATCAAAATCTCACAAAGTGAATAAAATCAAGGGTTTCGTCTTTCTTAACCAAGTACAAAAACTAAATGAATTAAAACTAAGAACAAGAAAGATAAAACCTAGCCGCCAGATGTTTCTTCTCTCTAGCCGTCTCCAATCTCTGCGTTATGATCCGATCTGATGATCCCCCTCTCTTTTGTGTCTAAAGATCCTATTTATATGGTCTTGAAAGCCCACGAAATAAAGCCCGCAAAATAAGAGTTTTAAAATCCCAAAATTTTATTTTTTTCCTGCGCCCGATATCTCGCTCGATCGGTAAAGATTGACCGATCGAGCGAGCATACTTTGACAACATTATGTTTTCACAATTCTTGGCACCGATCGATCGGTTAAACTTTGCGGATCGAGCAAGCAGCTTTTTTTTCAGCGAGCAGCGATTTTGAAAAATTCATATACAGAGATCTAGCCGTCGGATTGAGCTGAAATTTGGAAAGCTGCTTCAAAATATCTTGAACTTTATTTTGAACGGTGGAGCTTGTATTTGGATTTCGTAATTCGTAATTCTTCTCTTATCTCGCTTTTTTCCTTCCATTCTTTAGCTCCATTTCTTCACTTTTCCTATATCAAATCACATACAATGATTAGTAACTATAACATGAATTTAATCAATCAAAATACACCTAATCATCACAAATTAACTCAATCAAACATAGGAAAATACCATCACATCAAATTCTCCCTACTTAATCCTTGCTCGCCCTCGAGCAACACAAAACCAAAAATAAGCTCGAACTCATAATCCATAACAAAAATAACCATGATCTTCACATTTGTGCCTCAGGAATAAACTCAATGCATGATCAAGAAAGGCGCTAAAATGCTAACAATGGAACAAGTTCAATATCCAGACATTTCAACTAGAGATATAGCCCCGAACGTGTGTGTGTGTTTGGTCATTAGCCAGTGTCATGCACACTTCACAGATCCATTCAATGCAATACCTCACAATAGCTCAAGTTGCACACCAAAAAATCAAATTAAACCATTGAGAAGTTTTATAGTCTTTTCACTTATCCGAGTAATTGCACCCAGTTATCCTCAACTCCGTACATTCTCCTCCATATTTAGCTCTTGGAATTTATAGGACTAGAATTTCAATCCACATTCCAATGCCTCCCCTCACATTACTGACTCCATTCTTTACTATTTTTATTTTTCTTTTTTTCGATTAAGCTCAAAAGAGTTGTTGATAGGCTAGAGACTTCCTAAGACTATCACAAGGCTCACACGACCTTCACTATGTCATATACAATTCACAAGCTATGAATCATGCGTGCTAAAGAATATTCAAGAACCATATCAAAGTCTAATTTTCATTGGAGATCAAAGTGTTTCAAGGTTAGCAAATCATCTATTTTCAAAAACATGCGTGTCATCAATTAGATATCATCATGGGCTAGTGAATTTCAACAGTCAATTCATCACAAACTATGAGCTCTTAAATTTTTTTTTTTATAAAAACACGGCTAAATTCTCTCAATGATTGGCTAAGTCATCTCCATCATACTTAAAATCTTACATTGTCCCCAATGTAAGTAAAAATTCAAAATAAAAATAAAAATAAAAACTAAAAATGAAAAGAAATACTCCCCTTGGGTTGCCTCCCAAGTAGCGCTTGATTTTCAGTCTTCATCTTGACCCTCAGAAGCACTCCTCAAAGAGCGGCTGACTCCCAAAGTAAGTGTCATATGACACCACAAATGGGTCTTTGCTCCATGTGCCCTCAAGCTTGGCTAGATGTAAACAGTTAAAGCTCGTCACTGCAACAACACTCCATAGCGGCCGGTAAACATAGGAAGAGAACGTCTTGGTGGGCTCTTGGAAGCCAACATCTTTTGAAACTGGTACTGATGGTAAGAAATGATTTTGGGGATGTGTGTATGATAACTATCGATGAGCGCAAATCGATATACTATTGATTCTGTCATCTCAAACTCGAGTGGCAAAATATTTTCATCATACCCTATTTCTTCCATAACATCTTGCGACTGCGGTTCAATAAGAAGAGAAGACTCAAATGCCTCTAAATCTTCAGCATGATTTTATTTGCACTCCCAATCCTGGTTCTCTGATTCATCATCATCGAACCAAGTCGGGTTGGTCACTGCTTGAGTATCTTGCTTCACTTTCTGTTCTCAGTGATCATGGGAGATTGATCTCTTGATATTCTCCATGTGCTCCACAAAGTGACATCTAGAAATTTTTAGATCTTCTATAGCTTCCTCAGTTGATGCCACAAGCTTGCTCATAATATCCTCTAGCGGATGTAAGACCAATTTAGAACAACTTCCCTCCTCATTTTGAAGCCCGAATGGGTGGTCTGTAAAATCTGGGTGTGTACGATCCCAATACCGGTAATAGTCAAATCTGTCATATCATCCAACAGATTCATCAAACTATCATCATCTGAGAAAAATAATGAACTACCGGCTGCGAAAGCTCCTTCAATTACCCATCTTCTTGTCAATGCATCCAAACCATCAAGAAAAAATGTAAGAAGAGAACAATTTGAAAAATCATGAAACCGGAAGATGGTCGCTAAATCCTTGAATCTCTCCCATACTGCGTAGAAAGGCTCTCCGTGTTGCTGGATAAAACTTGTGAATACTTGTCGATTTGACATCTCGAAGTATTACACCACAAAAATTCTTGCAAAAACAGAAAAAAAAACGGTGAAAAAAAATAAAAACAAAAACACAAATAAATTAAACGCCTTCCCCGGCAGCAGCGCCAAAATTTGGTAGCGCTTAGTCATGTCGCGCCCAAATTAACCCAACTCAGATTAACTAAATAAACATGTAATAGCGAGAGTAGAGATCGTTCCCACAAGTAAAGTGAAATTTATTTGTATGATTAAAAATACTGAAAATAAATAAGAGGGAATTTTAGATTTTGAATTAACTACTATGCAAAAATTAAAATAAGAAAGATCAATAAATTAACGAGACTTGGTATCGGTCGACTACACCCTTGAAATCATTCACTCGATCATCGATTCTCTAAAAATAATTAATTTTCATTGAATATTCACCATTGAAAATCTAATTCCTGTTCCACCTTAATCTTAGTTAATTAGACACCAGCGTTCTAGATTAACCCTTAACAATAAATCTACCCAAATACCAGCGATCTAGATTTAAATCTAAGGTATCATTCATATGAGTAAAACTGATGAATCTAGACAACACATGCACCAGCGGATGTATTTAGCCTAGTCAATTGTTGTTTCTACGATTTAACAAATTCAACAGCAGAAAATATTAAACGCAGTTGCTTCACAAATTAGAATGATTCAAACAATTACGGATTTTAATTCTAATTTAGCGATAGATTGTACGAAAGAATTATCAGGTGATCAATCTAATAATCAAATCCTCAAGCCGTTCTTTCAACTCTCTCAGTTCAAGCGGTGCCATATGATACGGAGCTTTGAAAATAGGTTGAGTACCTGACACTAAATTCATGCTGAATTCGATCTCTAGAATGGGCGGCAATCCAGGAATGTCTTCCAAAAACACATCAGCAAATTCTCTAACCACGAGTATATCAACCAATTCAGGGCTAGATTTCAATACATCAACTGCATAAACCAAAAATACCTCTGCACCTCTCTGTAACAAACGAGTCATTGATAACACAGAAATCAAATGAATTCTAGATCAAAAACCCTTACCAAAGAATTTCCACTCATCTGCCATTTCATGTCTGAATCTGAAAACTTTATGAAAACAATCGACGGTTGCCCTGTACTTGGTTAAAGCATCTATACCAACAATACAGTCAAAATCTGACAGCCCAAGTACAATACAGTCGAACTCTAACAAATTTCCCTCAAAACAAAGTTCACAGTTCCTGAATAATTTTACAAAAACAATTCCTCCACCCAAAGGTGAAGTAACAGCTACTATAGTAGCCAACAACTCAGTAGGAAAAGCATGC
This sequence comes from Henckelia pumila, assembly GCF_033568475.1. Taxonomy (NCBI): domain Eukaryota; kingdom Viridiplantae; phylum Streptophyta; class Magnoliopsida; order Lamiales; family Gesneriaceae; genus Henckelia; species Henckelia pumila. The sequence continues at coordinate 12,768,258 of NC_133121.1, forward strand.
ATCACCACAAATTTTTCAGATATAAAGGAATGAGAAGCACCTGTATCTATCAAAACATGAGCAGAATAACCAAAAATCGAACAGTTACCTGCTATAACATCGTCCGGTGCTGCCTGAGCCTAATCTTTAGTCAAAGAAAAGACTCATGCCTACTGTCTCGGAGGCTGGTTCGCACTAGGGTTACCTCCCTATCTGTTCTGCTGCTGAGGCTGAAAGGAGTGAACCGCAGAAGTCTACCTTTCAGGCTGAGCTGCAGGTCTAGAAGAACTCCCACTCTGAGCTCGATCTCTACCTCGCTGAGGGCACACCTTAGCAAAGTGCCCAGGTTGCTGATAGATATTGCAGTTATACTCCTACACACTAATCCGGGGAGTGTCTACCCCCACACTTGTTGCAGAACAAAGATGAAGATCCATAACTCTGTCCTGAACCAAACTACTTGAAACCACTGGAACTAGAAGAACTGTTCCTCTGCTTCTTGAACTCTTTCCCTTTGACTCTAAAGTGATCCTTTCAGTTACCCCCACTGCTTCCTCCTTCATACCTCTGTGGTTGGTTCTGATACTGTGGTGGCTGATTTTGATACTGAGACGGTTGGTTATGAGACTGTCTCTACTGCTGAAGTACCATCTAATTTCCTCTCTGTCTCCACAAGCCTGCTTCAGCTCCCTTTGCATGATTCATGGCATCCGCAAAGTTATCGGGCCTAGTAGTGTTTACCAACATGAAGATGTTGGGATTCAAGCCGTTGATGAATTGATCGGCTTTGGCTTCTTCATTGTCGGCAATGTGTGGTGCAAATCTCAACAAACTGTCAAACTTGGATACATACTCCTCAATGTTCAAGTTTCCTTGCCTCAGATTAGCAAACTCGGCTCCCTTATCCTTTCGGTACGAAATAGGGAAAAACCGCTTATAAAATTCAGATTTGAAAAGAGTCCAATTAACAACTATACCTCTATTCTCCATGGATCGCTTCGGATCCACCAGTTCTTAGCAACACCACGAAGCTGATTAATGACTAACCTAGTTCGGAGGTTGTCAGAGTAATCAAGGGAATCAAACAACTTATCAATGTCGTCCAACCAGCTTTCGCAATCAACAGGATTTTCTGTACCCAGCAACAAAGGAGCGTTAAACTACTGAAACCTCTTCAACAAGGTTTCCATAGGCATCATTGTGGCATCCAACTGATCGAATTCTGTACTAGCTTGCTCATTCGGAGGAGTAACTGGAGGTGTATTTATATTAATAACTCGACGAGGATCCATCAGATAATCAAAGGTTAGGACACGAGATATCTCAATTGCTATAATCGATGCCCTTTTCAACCTCTCAGAAATCGGATACCAGTCGATAACAAAAACAGTTATATCTCAAGTAGTCCATGCTTTATAAATTACATCATATAATCATGTAATTCAAATAATTCTGAAATAATAAAGCATGCTTGCATGAAATTAATTAAACAATAAATAACTCAAACACATTTGAGGAGCCAATACATGCAAACTCGAACTACCCCGCTCACTCTAGTTCAACCAAGAATCTTATGGCTCTGATACAACTTAATGTGAGACCTCGATTCTAAACATCTAATCTCGGATTAAACAACAGTAGAGTATACAAGATCCAAGATTAAAATCAAAGAAAGTTTTTTTTTTAAAAAGGGTGCCGCGTGCGGGCGGTAGAAAACTACCGCTCGGGCTACCGCCCGCGCGCGGCCAAAACAACAACCTTGCTGTTTTACTTAGGGGGGGGGGGTGTAAGACCCGAAAATATTAAGTTCTTAATTACGGGATTTAAGATTTAAATTCAGAATAAAAGTGATAATATGAATTTAAGAATTTATAGAAATTAGAGATTTTAATTTCGGGTCAGAAATATTTAATTTGAGGATTTTTCGGATTTTAAGATTTTAATATCCGGAATTCTTAAATTAAAAGATTAAAAATATTTGAATTGATATTTATGGAATTTAAGATGTGAATTCCAAGATGATAAATATCAAGGATTTAATTTAAGGATGACATCCGAGCAAGGACCCATTTGCAAATATTGAATAGTTCAAGGACTAAAATGTGATAAGGTCCGAAATGATTTAATTTTAATTTGAGAATATTTAATTTGAGAATATTTAAAGTTTAGAATTTAAATTCTATTATTCTTAAATTAATTAGGATTGAAATTGAATTAAATCGCTTGTCCGGGGACTGAATTGCAATTAGGCCAAAGTTCAGGGACTAAACTGCAAATAGACTAATATATATCTAAACTTCACGTTTTTCATTCTGATTCTCACGTGAATCAGCAGACTTAAGGAGGAAAAGGAATCAGAATCTTCACACGCCATTTTTGTCCCTTCAAGTCCCGATTAACTTCAATCCGCCCGGTAGAATTTCCGATTGATCGTATATTTGCGATCACAGCTCCGAGTGCTATGTTTTGACGTAAGTTTTATGAAGTTCTACCATGTTTGAATTTTAAGTTGTTGTTAGAATTATGATTTGATTGTATAAACATGTTCTAGCATATGCGACGATAGCATATCTAAGACGGATCGAGAAAAGATCGTCGTTTGAACATGATTTCGATTTTTGTACGAATTTTCAGAAATCTGATTTTAGGGGCTGCATATTTCGAAAATTCAGTTGAAGAATTGATGATGTTATATTATTAAGTTGATGATCATATTGATGTTTATGCTTTTGGAAAGACCGAAATCGTATCGTTACGCCGCCGGTTCAAGATTTTGAATTGTTATGCATTCTCAATGTCTAGAGCTTATCTTCAAGTTATTGTGGATGAATGGAATATGTGAGTATGTTGAGAATGAAGATATAATGATATTTGAATCGAAAGAATTATCGGACTCGAATAGTTGCGACGTCGGTTTGAATTCCGATCGTATTAGCAAGATTTGAATTGTATAAGCTTTAAAGAAACATCGATTCAGATTGGATATTGATGTTTAGCTATGTTATAATCTATTTCAGATTTGAATGGAAGATTATCTAAGTTGAATCGACGCGTTCGAGTTCGAATGACTTGAAGTGTTTGAAGTTGAATAAAAAATACTTTCAAGTAGCACTGATTGAAATGAGCAGATTTTGATTACCGATTTGGCTAGCATTGAGATGATCAGCATTGGCAACAGATTCAAGAGGTTTGAATCGCGATGAAAGGTATGAATCGACATTATTCCTGCCAGGTAGAACAACTCGAGAACGTGGTGGTTTTCGAGTTATCCTGAAATCATATACTTAGTTGTTTCAGTGCTCTTATGTGATTTATATGAGTTTTGATTCTTTGTTTGATTGTGATTATATGTTCAAGATGTGTTACAGTCTTTAATGCATACAGCTTATGTTGCATTCATCTTGAACTCCAGCCTGTAAAGCACAGAGGGCAGAATGGCCTAGAGTGCAGATGACGTTTGGAGAACTGTAGTGAGTGACATGGAATGTAGATTTACTTCCAGAGTCAGATGACTCATGGCACGGAATATAGATTTATTTTTCCAGAGCTAGATGACTCACTATAGTTGCACCAAAGTCAGAGGATTAAAATACTTGATGCCGCCTCGATTGGGAGTGTCGGTGGTTTGATAGTTATTTTATTCCTCGGGATCCCAAAGAACTAAGCTTTATTGATATCAGATTTGACAGCCTATTCCTTGGCACATGCATTGCATTTATGCATTAACCTAGAGTTTTCTATGGTTTAGATTATGCAGTTATAAATGCTAGCAATGTTGTGATGCGCTATTCAAGATATAAATGTGTGCTATTTCTTTAGATGAATCATTATGTGTTAAGAGTTTAAGCATCGATGATGATTCTATGATTTACATGTTATTACATGTTTTATGATTTTAGAGTTTTATAGCATATAGATTTCATATGCTTTCATGATGTATATGCATGCCTTTCATACTGAGATTTATTTTCACCAGAGTTATTCGGCTGTTGCTTTGTTTGTTTGTGTGCATTGCATCAGGTTGGGGGCATGAGAGAGTCAGATGTGACTTGGATAGCACGAGATTGAAAGATTAGAAGTGGAGATTCGGGTTTTAAGCAGCTGATATGTATTGTATACAAACATGTTAGAAGACAAGGAATCTTGTACATGTTTATGTGAATCCTAGTTTATATTCAAGAATGGATGTATTTGAATATTAGGATTTATTTGTCAATGCATGTATATTATTTGGTAGCTTATCAAAGAGTATATTTATGCATGTTCCATGTTTGACAATAAGAGTGTTTCCTGCAGTTTTTCTGGAAATACAGCTCGCTCGATCGGTAGGATTTCACCAATCGAGCGAGGCCTTTATGTTGCTCAACAGAAGGTTGAAATTTTGGGCTCGCTCGATCGGTAAAGTTTCACCGATCGAGCGAGGCCAAAATTGTTGCAGGCCGAGAGCTTTTACTTTTAGCTCGCTCGATCGGCTAGGTTTGCCCGATCGAGCGAGGGGCCTTCTTTAAAAAAAAAAAAAAAAAATTTGTTTGCTCTTGGTTTGAGTATTCTTTTATTGTTCGATTAATTGTTTATTAATCGTTAATTGCCCTAAGATGAGATTAGCAACCCGGGTCCCCACAACAGGTGGTATCAGAGCATAAAGTCTTGGAGTATAAAGTCTTGGACTAAGATAGAAGTTGAGAGGGGTAGATTGAGTCGCATGCATTTATAGTATTGCAGGAGTATGCTTTACTTGCTTTACAGAATTGTATGCGACGATGAGTATTGATTGCCACTGCTTGCTTTACTGATAGAATTACATGCTTATATGCTGATATGTATGCTTGAGTTATTGAATTCATTAGAATAAGTGAATTCGTTGTAAGCATGTATTATGTGAAAAGCATGAGAATTTGCAAGCATGTGTTCTATTCAGAAGCATGAGATTATATGTATGTTATACTTAAATTGTATGTTATAATCTTTGCCATATATATTGCTTCGGTTATCAAATAAGACAGCTTGTGCAGATAGCATGAGAACCTCAGACAGAACAGAACCTCAGATAGAACAGAACCGTGTTGAGGTAAGGTTTTGAACCGATTGTACTGAGGAGTATGTTAGTTGAACAACTCCAAAGCTATGAATCATCAACTCAGAAAGATACAGAATATGCTATGTCTAGAAAAGAGTTGATTTGAAGAGCTGGATCAGTTGTTCAAGAGAAGCATATTCAGATGAACATAGAATCAGCTTGATTTTATATCAACTTCAGGACTTAGCAAGAAGTTGGTGAAGTTGCCAGAAGAAGTACTGAAATTGTTTGGCAGATAAGTAAACAGAATTGTTTCTTTTCGTATATGCTAAAGAAGATAGAACAGTAAACTTTGCAGAATAGAAGCATAAGTTGATTGCAAGCCGTAATAGAAGAATGAAATCATGAACCGGTAATACGAGGCAGAGTTGAATTTTTATTCATGCCTCTGTAATTGTGGAAACACTATGATCATCACCTCCACTACAACTTCCATAGCAGTATAGCTATGAAGCAAGAGATAGTGGCAACAACAATAAAGATTGAAAGGCTCAAGTTGTATCAGATAAGAACATTACAGGTAAGTGAGTTAATTTTAGTTAACCACTTATATATTGATTGCATAGTATAGAGTCATAGATTAGTGATTTGATATGCTATAATTGTTGGAAAACGGTGTTCAGATCAATTAGAATTGATACCCGGTGCAGCGGAAGTTTAAAAATTTATTTTATTAATATGGAACGATTCCATATCTGGGTATCAAAACTTTTACGATTAAATTGTGTAAGTAAAATAAATAATCACAATTAAATATTTTACCTTAAAATCTCGAAGCGAGATTATGGACACCAACAGAATTTAATCTGCTCTTGTTGTATATCCCCGGAACTGATGAACGAACGTTTCTTCAATCAGGTCCACGAATAGAAAACAAAACCCTCTGATTGACTGCACTAGAAATCAATCAGAAGTTTGCGTAGAGAATAAACAGATATGATCTGTTAATTCAGATTGTAATTTTTCATAAAAATCACAAGCCGAATTTTTCTCCGAAAGGGATAGAGGATTTCGAAAATCCCCTTCAAATATTTAGAGTGTAATTTCGAAAATTATAAGACACAATGTGTTTGATTTTCGAATCCAACACCTCTATTTATAGATAATTTCTAGTTATAATTGTATCAGGACTCTAACTCCTTAAAGCCCACAATCCATAACTTAAGCCCAACAAGCCAAGCCCGTTGTTATAGAAATTAATATAAAATTCATCGTGACTCCGATTGATAAACTGATTTCACAAATGTGCACAGAAACCATTTCTGCATCTTTTAGAGTCAAGATAATTTTTCTGAATCCGAATTCAGTGATTTCCAAAAATGCCCATCCCTATGTCATTTTAGGAAATATCACTCCCTTTAGTTAAGAAGTCCAACTTCTCTTTCATTAAATTTAAATCTTTAAATTTAAATATCTCTACGGGATTTTAGTAATCCATTACTTGTGTAACCCTCAATGGTTCAGGAATACAGCTAGCCGTGGGCTCACAACTCCTTGTGACTCGGAACAACAATTTCCGACTTACCCATCGAATCATGGTAAGAGCGCCTAGCAACATCGCCCCATGATTCCCTAGGTATTACTGATAGTGCCTGCAAGAACCAGTAGATTTTGGTTAGCATACAGTACGGTCCCTTCATCCATATATCCCGATCGAATCAACAACCATTGGTATATCGAGAGTCGTTCGAGATTCGATAACTATGCATTACATCTTGGAGATCAAATAGTGACATCGCATGTGTTACTAGGATAACCAATTAACCTAAAACACATCATGTACTCTGGCCAGAGATTCTTCACACTAATATCTCCTCAGATCGCATAGGATATCCACACTCTCAAGTATGTGGTGAATCCTTGACAACAAAGCATCGACTCCTATATGTGTCGTAACTGTACCCAATCCCGACACCTGATGACCCCAATAGAGTCGGTAAATGAGTCAAAGTACAGTACTAGCATATAGAGTCTCAATGATGTTTCAAGTAATAAGGACTAATGGTGTACAACCAAAACCGCGGACTTTATCCACTCGATAAGTGATAACCACTTGGAAAGTCCGAATAGGGTAGTTCGATCATTCATCATATGAATATCCATTTGCATGCTTTGAACATCTCTATGTTCCATACCAATGAAACGTGGTACTCGGCATTGCAAATGCTAGTCTCAATCTCGAGCGATCCTTATCCCTTTTTTTGCGGACGGCTCAATTGACTAGGAACAGTTTAGAATATACAGTGACTATAAGATGTGTTTCATGATAGCCATCCCCATGTGCTACCACATCATACATACACTATAGTATATTCAAGGTCTTTATCAAAACAACAATATTATATCATAATATAACAATATGAAGAAAGATAAAGTCAATACCATTATAAAAGTGTAAATTATATTAAACAAAAGATTGTTTTACATAGAGTCATAAAAGCCCTTAGCCACAAGTTGGCTAACCGGGCACCCACTCTTTCAATAATCCGTATCTGATGAGCCTTTATTCAATGTATTTGCTGAGATTTTTGCCTTTGAGTAGAAGAAATGTATTTGAATGATTAGACAGAGAAGATGAAATGCAGACTTGAGGAAATAAGATTGAATATGCATTATAGATATTAATGCAATAACTGAGTACCAGTTAACAACAGATTAAATCCGTGCACTGATAAAGCAATAGAAATGAATAGAATTTATGATATGAGTTTCAGAAATGAGATTTGGTTAATTCGGTACTGATCATATCACGATGACCGTGGAAGAATGTCAGTAGAAGTCTAGTCGATATATTGAACTAGTACAGAATTAACCTAGAATTGACAGCTATGTCAGTGGTTAGAATGTACAGAAATAGTTCAATGACATATTTCGACCTTTCTACGAAATGAATGCAGTTCTATATAGAGTGGTGTCTAGTACGATGGTATTATGACAACGTGTATAGAATAGCATTAATTGAAATGAAGAACTCCAGAAACAGTTAGCAGATTGAGTCGAAATGAGTTATGTAGTACCGAAATGATGATTAATTCTATGACAATAAGTTAAGTCGAAAATAGTATATTCGACTATTGTCAGCTAAGAATTAATAAATGAACTCATGTCAATAGAGAATAAGAAAAATCAGTTACAGTTGAGCTTTATCTTCAATTTTGCTGAAGCTATTACATCATAGAAATCGTGATTCTTGAATTTCTTGATATCGATTCTGAGGTGTTTGTATTCGACCTCGATCGAGTTTGATGGACTCTTATTTTTGTTACTAGAGTCTGATTTGATTCCTTCTTCTTGATTTTTATGATGCAAGTGATATGGTATCACTTAGCAGATTTTATCATTCAGAATATCTAATTTTGGATGATCTTGATTTGAGCAAGTTCCTTTGAGCTGAGATTTGAGAATTTTGATTATTTGATGTATTTATTCAGTGTATTTTGAAGTATTTGGCTCGTAACTGATAGAAATTCAGATTCAAAATACTAGCAAGATTTCTGGGTTTTAGCTAATTGCTGGATTTATTGGGTACATATCTGTACTTGTTGAATAATTATGCTTGACAGATACTTAAACGATCAGAATTGTTGCGATCCAAGATAAACTCGATTGGTTTGGAAAGATAAAAGCAACATTGATCTTAGATCAAGCAATAGAATATTGATTGAGAATGCTAGATTAAGATATGAGATAAGACAGCAGAGCAGAACAGATGAATTTTGCGATGAATAATCGTTTGATTATGCCAGATAGTCTAGATATGGAATATCAGATTCTGAAAGAGGCATATGACAACATATTGAATATTCATTCAGTTGTCTAAACATGTATGACTTACATGTAGTCATTACTTGGAAATCAGTATTGGTGAAAGACTTGAAAGCAGATACGACAGAATTACCATTACCAATACTAAAATTTCAGTAAAAGAAGCAGAAAAGAAGAACTCATGTGGTTTATGTAACAGATTAGTTACATAAGAGTTGAAATCAGATCAACTTTGTGAACGACTTTGGTTCGAATCTACTTGAATCGTCATGGTTTTGCGGTTTAGAGTGTAGTAGATTTCGACAGATTTATGAATATGTTGTATTAGATATGATACAAACATAAAGCGATACTGGTTATGCATTTAGCAAGATGATCAGATTACAGGAATTATGGAAATCTATTGTCAAGATAGAGACTTTAGATTTGTTTTCTAGATTGTGGCATTGATTGTCAGATGTTCTGAGTGTTTGGTTGTATGAGATTTCATTATACCATCCTCTGATTAGTGGATTATCAGATGTGATTATCCAGATTTCCGAGGATATTCTCAGAACGATAGTACTAGATTCGGTACTAATTGATTGATTATTTGCCACGTGATTACTATGATTCCTGTAACAGCTATTTGATAGATATAAAGACAATATTTTGATGATTGATTGATCAGAAACATAGAATTGTCTTTATATTGAAACAATATTCCAGAAATATCAGCTATCAGACCAGATATGAGTCAAGAAAAGATAGAGAATGTGAAGATTTCTTCGAACAGAATAAGAATAGAGCAGCATGAACAGAGCTAGTAGATGAGTAACAGATAAAGATTTGAAGCCTGAACAGAATGATCAGTTAAGAATTTCTTTTCCGAGCATCATTAGGTTCAGAAAGAGATTTTAGAAGCTATGAGTATTTGATCTAGCTAGTTGATTAATACTCAATCGTGAATTGTCAGATAGATGAATTGTTATCCATATGCATTGGCTGAAGAATATCAGCTAGAATATGTATGTGCATTCAATTCAGATACAACAAAAGTAGATAAGATGTTAAGCAAGACAGATTAACTGATGCAGAATTTGATCACGAGAAAGAGCAACTTAGATATAAGTTGACTCAGTGATTATATGTATTGCCAAAGCAATCAGAAAGAAGATTAAGATACGATAGAAGATAAGATATCAGAATAGATATCGAAAACTCAGAGAATTGAAGTCAGTATTACTTCAGTCAGCTATACAGATTACGAGAATCAGCAGTAAGATCGAATGCGATTTCGAGGACGAAATCATTCCTTAGAGGGGAGGAATTGTAAGGCCCGAAAATATTAAGTTCTTAATTACAGGATTTAAGATTTAAATTCCGAATAAAAGTGAAAATATGAATTTAAGAATTTATTGAAATTAGAGATTTCAATTTCGGGTCAGAAATATTTAATTTGAGGATTTTTCGGATTTTAAGATTTTAATATCCGGAATTCTTAAATTAAAAGATTAAAAATATTTGAATTGATATTTATGGAATTTAAGATGTGAATTCCAAGATGATAAATATCAAGGATTTAATTTAAGGATGACATCCGAGCAAGGACCCATTTGCAAATATTGAATAGTTCAAGGACTAAAATGCGATAAGTCTGAAATGATTTAATTTTAATTCGAAAATATTTAATTTGAGAATATTTAGAGTTTAGAATTAAATTCTATTATTCTTAAATTAATTAGGATTGAAATTGAATTAAATCGCTTGTCTGGGGACTGAATTGCAATTAGGCCAAAGTTCAGGGACTAAACTGCAAATAGACTAATATATATCTAAATTTCACGTTTTTCATTCTGATTCTCACGTGAATCAGCAGACTTAAGGAGGAAAAGGAATCAGAAGCTTCACACGCCATTTTTGTCCCTTCAAGTCCCGATTAACTTCAATCCGCCCGGTAGAATTTTCGATTGATCGTATATTTGCGATCACAGCTCCGAGTGCTACGTTTTGACGTAAGTTTTATGAAGTTCTACCATGTTTGAATTTTAAGATGTTGTTAGAATTATGATTTGATTGTATAAACATGTTCTAGCATATGCGACGATAGCATATCTAAGACGGATCGAGAAAAGATCGTCGTTTGAACATGATTTCGATTTTTGTACGAATTTTCAGAAATCTGATTTTATGGGCTGCATATTTTGAAAATTCAGTTGAAGAATTGATGATGTTATATTATTAAGTTGATGATCATATTGATGTTTATGCTTTTGGAAAGACCGAAATCGTATCGTTACGCCGTCGGTTCAAGATTTTGAATTGTTATGCATTCTCAATGTCTAGAGCACATCTTCAAGTTATTGTGGATGAATGGAATATGTGAGTATGTTGAGAATGAAGATATAATGATATTTGAATCGAAAGAATTATCGGACTCGAATAGTTGCGACGTCGGTTTGAATTTCGATCGTATTAGCAAGATTTGAATTGTATAAGCTTTAAAGAAACATCGATTCAGATTGGATATTGATGTTTAGCTATGTTATAATCTATTTCAGATTTGAATGGAAGATTATCTAAGTTGAATTGACGCGTTCGAGTTCGAATGACTTGAAGTGTTTGAAGTTGAATAAAAAATACTTTCAAGTAGCACTGATTGAAATGAGCAGATTTTGATTACCGATTTGGCTAGCATTGAGATGATCAGCATTGGCAACAGATTCAAGAGGTTTGAATCGCGATGAAAGGTATGAATCGACATTATTCCTGCCAGGTAGAACAACTCGAGAACGTGGTGGTTTTCGAGTTATCCTGAAATCACATACTTAGTTGTTTCAGTGCTCTTATGTGATTTATATGAGTTTTGATGCTTTGTTTGATTGTGATTATATGTTCAAGATGTGTTACAGTCTTTAATGCATACAGCTTATGTTGCATTCATCTTGAACTCCAGCCTGTAAAGCACAGAGGGCAGAATGGCCTAGAGTGCAGATGACGTTTGGAGAACTGTAGTGAGTGGCATGGAATGTAGATTTACTTCCAGAGTCAGATGACTCATGGCACGGAATATAGATTTATTTTTCCAGAGCTAGATGACTCACTATAGTTGCACCAAAGTCAGAGGATTAAAATACTTGATGCCGCCTCGATTGGGAGTGTCGGCGGTTTGATAGTTATTTTATTCCTCGGGATCCCAAAGAACTAAGCTTTATTGATATCAGATTTGACAGCCTATTCCTTGGCACATGCATTGCATTTATGCATTAACCTAGAGTTTTCTATGGTTTATATTATGAAGTTATAAATGCTAGCAATGTTGTGATGCGCTATTCAAGATATGAATGTGTGCTATTGCTTTAGATGAATCATTATGTGTTAAGAGTTTAAGCATCGATGATGATTCAATGATTTACATGTTATTACATGTTTTATGATTTTAGAGTTTTACAGCATATAGATTCCATATGCTTTCATGATGTATATGCATGTCTTTCATACTGAGATTTATTCTCACCGGAGTTATCCAGCTGTTGCTTTGTTTGTATGTGTGCATTGCATCAGGTTGGGGGCATGAGCGAGTCAGATGTGACTTGGATAGCACGAGATTGAAAGATTAGAAGTGGAGATTCGGGTTTTAAGCAGCTGATATGTATTGTATACAAACATGTTAGAAGACAAGGAATCTTGTACATGTTTATGTGAATCCTAGTTTATATTCAAGATGGATGTATTTGAATATTAGGATTTATTTGTCAATGCATGTATATTATTTGGTAGCTTATCAAAGAGTATATTTATGCATGTTCCATGGTTGACAATAAGAGTGTTTCCTGCAGTTTTTTTGGAAATACAGCTCGCTCGATCGGTAGGATTTCACCGATCGAGCGAGGCCTTTATGTTGCTCAACAGAAGGTTGAAATTTTGGGCTCGCTTGATCGGTAAAGTTTCACCGATCGAGCGAGGCCAAAATTGTTGCAGGCCGAGAGCTTTTACTTTTAGCTCGCTCGATCGGCTAGGTTTGCCCGATCGAGCGAGGGGCCTTCTTTAAAAAAAAAAAAAAATTTGTTTGCTCTTGGTTTGAGTATTCTTTTATTGTTTGATTAATTGTTTATTAATCGTTAATTGCCCTAAGGTGAGATTAGCAACCCGGGTCCCCACAGGGGGGGTGCGCTCGGTCTGCTAGAAACTGCAGACCGGGCGCCCCTGTACCAGAAACAAAAACCAGAATTAAACTTACCAACTGAAGCCAATTCCATTCCAAACATAACAAGATACATATTACATGCAACAACCACATTCAATCCATAATATTCGAATAATAGAAACTACAAACAACAAGTTCGAGTTCTAACATGCTTCAAATAATAAACTAGGTTGACATGCTGATTTCGACATCTAAACCAAGTCCCACTTCTATATCTCACTCTTGACGCTAACCAGGTCTTCGCTGACTTGATCCTGCCCCACATGTTGCCAAGTACACATACAAAACAAAACAACAGCCGGATAACTACGGTGAAAATTATAATCCCAGTAAAAGCAACATAACATACAAACAAGTAATATAACAACAACATGTTTTCAAGACAACAACATATTCAATGTTAATACGAAATGAAATGCATGTCTTTAAAATCGGGATATCAACTCTGATATACAAGGGATTGCTGCTATGCTTTTGGGATCCCGAGGATGAGATCACATAACGACTCACCGACTCTCCCAATCAAGGTGGTGTCACGTATCCCACTCCCCTAGACTTTGATGCGACTATAAGAAGTATGCTGACTCTAGGTGAACCTCTACTCCCAGGCCACTCGCAGTATAGCCCCACAAACTTTTAAACAAAAAAAGGCCGTTTTGCCCGACAAATTAAAGGTTTGGCTCAAGATCAATGCATAAGAACATAAAACATTAAGACATATAATAAAAATCAAAGAACAAAATACATGCTCCACATTCTAGAACAAGTATTGATGCAAGTATGTGATTTTAAGGGAAAACTAAAGAACCAACTATCCCGAGTATGCTATCACGCTAAACGATGACTGCTTGTACCTTTCGATACGAATAGCTCTGACTCTGGATAAGATACAATAAAAGGTTATATCAGAAAATATACAACCTAACAACAACAAAGGCTTAAGTTAATCTCTTTACCGTTCTTCGTCCAATGTCTTAGACGATCGACAGCTGCTAACTCTGGGCTCAACAACTTCAAACAAATATGTTCAGAGACAATAAATGATCAACAATGACGATCAAACTCAATAGCCAAAGTTCAACAACTCAAACGGTTCAAAATCTCAAAACTCAAATCGGCAGCATAACGACTATAAACTGAACAAACCGGAAACGCAGACAGCAGTACAGCATTGCAAACAACTCAATTCGATGCTAATACAGCAATAACAATTCAAATCCTTCAATTCTCAAGACTCAATTTTCGAAATAATCTTCCAAAAATCATAATAATTCCGAACGTCGATCTATTTCAAAACCGAATGAGAATAAACGATAAGAACTCGTTTAAGAACAACATAACCGAAACTCAATCGATTCTAACAAAATTCGAAAATAAAAGTCTAGCTGATGGAAGAAAAACTTACGATAGAACGAAGCTCTCGCTGCTGTGATCGCTAATCTGCCTTCAGAAATAAATTCTAACGGACGGATCGAGCTCGGGAAGAAATCTGAAAGCTTGAAAATGGTTGGAGGCATTAACAATGGAGGGAACCGATGGAGAAGAAGGAGAAGAAGGAATGGAGACTAATTCAACCTCTTCCCAAGTGTATATAATATATTAAACTCCAAATTTGCACTTTAGTCCCTGAAATATTCAAAATTTGCAAAATAGACTCTGATCAAAATCAAGTCGGCTCTTGAACTCTGTAATCTCCTATTAACTCAAATCTTCTCAATTAAGATAAATTTGGGGCGTTACATAGACCCTCACCGCCGGTCAGAGCTATAGTGTCGTCATCATACTCACCTGCGCCATATAAGCGTAGTGAGCCTAGAGGCCCAACTTGCTTTATCTCATAATAACAAGGTTTAAAATGACACATGCACATAATCATACTAATACATATATTTATCATGCACATGCATGCATGATCGTAAAATAATGCGACGTAATAAAATCTACTAAGTCATAACTGTCATCATAAATGAATAATAAATCATAGATATTTCATACATAAATCATAATTGAGCATGTCGTAATCATAAAACACTGTAGGTCATATCCATGAATGTGACTCGTAATCATGCCGACTGATCAGTTTAAAAATCAACGTACGTGGCGGTGAATAAATCACCTCTATGTCGGTAGTAAACTATCTCTATGCCAGTGGTAAAATCACCTCTGTGCCGGTGGTAAACTACCTCTGTGCCGCCACATCACTTCAATTTTCATAAAATATTTTTCATGCTCAATCTTAACATAAACACGTCATAAAATTTATTTCATGTATGCATGCACTTAAAATATGTCCGTAAAATATAATTAATTAATTTTCATAATATGTATACTTATACTTAAAATAAACTTCATGCATAAAATAAATTAAATATATATTTCGGACTTGATAATTTTTCATGGGATTGTACAGACTGCTGGTCCCCTAGACTTAAGTCCATAAATTCTAAGACTTACCCAATAACTTAAATAAAGCCCAAATTTCATATTTAAGCCCAAATAAAATACTTAAACATAATTGAACCCAAATAAAATATTTAAGATCAATAACTTAAACAAAGCCCAAATTTTATATTTAAGCCCAAATAAAATACTTAAACATAATTGGACCCAAATAAAATATTTAAGCCCAATAACTTAACTAAGCCCAATATTAATCACTGACAGGCCAAAAATTCACAAACTGGCCCAATAACTCCCATGGACTCCCAAACCCATGAAAATTATTGGGCTTACTTAAATAACTATTTTTAAGTCCTAATTAAAATATTTAAAAGCCCAATTAATTTTTAAACATTTAATTAGCCCAAAAATGTTAATGTAATAATTACTTAAAATAAAAAATACCCGAGCCCAACTAACATAACCCGAACCCGGACTCGGACCCAACCAACTTAACCCATGACCCGATTGACCCGACCCGGACCCCCAAGACCCAGCCCAGCCCGGCTGAGCCCTCAAACCCGACCCCTTCATTCTCCTTCACCCACGGCCGTGAGCAGCAGGCCTTCATGGCCTGCTGGGGCGGCCGAAGCACCACCGCCCAGACCTAGCCCACGTTTGGGCGGTCCTAACCTGCCCCTAACCCCGCCAGCATGCAGCCCGATGAAGAAGAACCCGAGCCTCTTCCTTAACCCTATCCCCACGCGCACAGCTGCACCAGATCTGGTGCAGCCCCGTCTCAGCCCCTTCCGTCCCTCGATCCGACATACCACCTGACTCTAGGGACCCCAAGCCACGTCCCAAACTGATGGACAGCAGCTTGCTTCCTCCCATGCCATAAAACGTGAGAATATTCATGAAAACTAAGCAAAATCATGTGTCAATCATGTTCCAACCATAAAAACTTCATCATAGTCAAACATAACATCAACAAATCAATAAAAACCTAACATGAACAAAATAAATAGCTTATATGGTGTGAAAGAATAGAATTCAACATGCCTTTGTTGAAGATTTGAATAAAAATGAGGCCTACGACGCGTGTACGACGTTTCGGGATGAACGGATCACCAAACTGATTTCAAAATCTCCAACTCACGGCTATGGAGGTTGTGTTCTGATGGAGGAAGATGTTGGGAGGGATGAAAGTGACGGCTTGCTTGGGGACCTCGGGTTGTTAATCTCATCTTAGGGCAATTAACGATTAATAAACCATTAATCAAGTGTTTAAAAGAATACTCAAACCAAATAATTTTTTTTTTAAAACTTGGACCTCGCTCGATCGGTGAAATCTTACCGATCGAGCGGGCTAAGAAATCACAATTCTCGGGTCTGAGTATAATTTGGCCTCGCTCGATCGGTCAACTTCTGCCGATCGAGCGGCCAAGAAAATCCAAATTCTCTGTTTGCAAAATACAGGCCTCGCTCGATCGGTGAAATCTTGCCGATCGAGCGGCCTCCAACTCCAGAAAACTCTGCATAAATATTTTTGTTGTCAAAACCATACACTATCAATTCTTGTCACCAAAATCAATACAAGGCATGGTTTAAAAGTTCTGGAACTTGCATCAAGAAATAAACAAGATCTCGAACAACAAGTCATGCATATATATACATCGAACGATTCATTCAAAGGTTAATAGAAAGCATAACTATCTCAAATTCCATACAATACTTCCAACCAACAAGTTCTAAGGTTCTATGCTTCTAAAGTTCACAAGACTTCATCTACAACCCGAGTCCTCACGTGCTAGAGTCTCTCCCAGCTGTCAATGACGTCGATCATCAGCTCCTGCCCTCTCTATTGTCATGCACACATACAAAACAAGACAACAGCCGGATAAACTCCGGTGAGAAATGATTCTCAATATAACCAACATATAGAAAGCGCTAAATAAATCACATCGCCTCAATTTAAACTCGACTCAACAAATAGTGTAATTTAACGCTTCAAATATGAATTGATTCACATAACTTTGAGGCCATCAAGATTCATAACTGATCTTTACATGGATATCCATCTAACGAGTTCGTAACCGACTCGCAAATAAGGTTAACAGCAACCTTGGCATAGAATCAATTCAATATAGCATCATATCAACTCAAATTTAAAGATCCACTACCTGAGATGGATCGACAACATCACAATCAAATCAAAAACATAAACAAGTATGTGGTTTTTGCGAGCCAACTCAATAATAGTCATTCTTGAGTTTCAAAGTCCCTACTTCGCGATGTCGTCATTATACCTTCATTATTATCGATTCTGGACTCTTCAAATCTGAAAGATACATCAAAAACACAAATATCAAACTTTATTCCAATCTATTGTATCAAAATCGAGTCGAAAACATCATAATATCGTCAATCGATCGCATTTCAAACCTCAATCAACTTTCTTCGGTTCAAAGTCGTTGTCTCGAGTCGTTGGCCTTCCAAACTCAACTGAAACTGAAGAATAAAATTCTATAACATTCACATCATCAAGATAAGTGTTTCAGCTTAGCTATCGAATATCAAAACAGTCCAAAAACTCGATTAAACGGCATAGCGATTGAAAATCGGTAACCGACGTAATCCCGAAACCATTTCTAACTTCATTTCAATCATTCATACAACATATATCAGATAATATCTCATCAAACTCTTCATAATATCAGCTATAAACAACAATCATAAGCTGGAAATCATGCTTGGACACATTCCATATAAACTCCTCAATCCGATTTCGAGATAGAATCGCATAAACGTCAATAAACGTAATCAAAAACTTTAACTCTGATTTCTGTCACAAACTGATTTCGAAATCCATAAAACACAACATAAAACTTACACGAGATCGAAGCCCTCGTTGTAAGGATTCCAGAACAATTTACGGAATCAAAATCGGATAACCGGAGCAAAAGTTACGAGGATTTAAAGATCAAAGCAAATGAAGAAAATGGCTCTCGGCTTTGCTCTGTTCAAGTTTGCTGAATTGAAAAGGAAAATTACACGTGCACATGCTGAGTACTCAAATAATATCTGATAACTTTCAACCAATATTGCAATTTAGCCCCTCAAGTCTTCAATAATTGCAATTTGGTCCTCGACCCTTATTTTAATTCAATTGCAATCCTAAATAATTTAAGAATATTAGAATTCAAATCAAAACTCTTAATATTCCCAAATTAAATATACTTGGATTAAAATCAAATTAAGTTCGGATTAATATTAATTAATCCCAGGCCTTACATTTCTTCCCCACTAAGACATGAGTTCGTCCTCGAATTCATAAACAGTATAGATATGCAGACTGCATGCTCATAAGAATAAAGAATAACTGAAACTGAATAAGAACTCACATCAGTGAAATAGGTAAGGAAATCGTTGCTTCATATCTTCTTCGACTTCCCACGTCGCCTCTTCAACTCCATGTCGACTCCATTGAATCTTCACCAATGGAATGGTCTTCGTTCGGAGTTTCTTTGTCTTCCTATCAAGAATCTGAATAGGTTGTTCGAAATAACTAAGAGTATCATCCAACTCAGCTTCATCAGAACGAATCACATGAGACGCATCAGATATATACTTCCTCAACATCGATACATGAAAGACATCATGTATTCCAGATACATACATAGGAAGAGCGAGTCGATAAGCTAGATTGCCTATCTTCTCGAGAATCTCATACGGCCCAATATACCTCGGAGATAATTTTCCTCGTTTACCAAATCGAACGGTGCCTCTGAACGGTGAAATCTTCAGAAACACTTTATCTCCCTGATCAAAAGATAATGGCCGTCGTCGTATATTCACATATCTGGTCTGTGCTGTGCTGTTCTTATTCTCTACTGTATCAGTTTCACCTTCTCAGTCATCTGTCTGATCATATCTGGCCCTAACTCTGGTACCTCAGAAACATCATCCCAATACAAAGGTGATCGACACTTCTTCCCATATAATGCTTCAAATGGTGTCATCTCTATACTCGTCTGATAATTGTTGTTATACGAAAATTCCACGAGTGGTATAGAATTTTGCCATGTAACACCAAAATCAAGTACTACAGCTCTGAGCATATCCTCAAGCGTCTGAATAGTTCGTTCAGATTGACCGTCAGTTTGAGGATGATAAGCAGTACTCAAATGTAAGCGCGTACCTAAAGCTTCCTGTAGGCTATGCCAAAAGTGCGAAGTAAACCTTGGATCTCGGTCAGATACAATCGACTTTGGCACCTAGTTTCTTTCGGTCAGATAAAATCTGTAATAAGCCACCTGGTTTCTTTCTTTCAGCCTTCACCTGTTGGCAATTCAAACATTTAGATACAAATTCAATCACATCAGACTTCATTTGTTTCCACCAGTACTGATTCTTCAAGTCGTTGTACATCTTTCTGCCTCCAGGGTGAACACTAAAGCGACTGCAATGGGCTTCTTTCAAAATATTCTGTCTCAAGTCTGCAATATTGGGAACAACTATTCGGTTATTTACATACAAGATATCATCATCACTAACCTTGTACTCAGACTGATGTCCTAATCGGATCATTTCAATCGATTTCTGCACATTCTGATCGGCTTTCTACGCTTCTCTAATACGAATCAGCAATTCTGGCTCAGCACTGATTGCATACACTCTCATCGGCCTTCTATCTGTCTCAAATACATACCCAGAAATACAACAATCTTCAATCAAATTAGATACACCTACAGTAGACAAAGACAGAGCACAAACCTTTATACTCAGGGCATCCGCTGCTGCATTAGATTTTCCCGGATAATATTTGATTTCACAATCAAAATCCTTCAATAAATCAAGCCATCGTCGTTGTCTCATATTCAATTCGGATTGTGAGAACAGATACTTCAGACTTTTGTGATCAGAAAAGATTTCAAACTTCTCGCCATATAAGTAATGTCTCTAGATATTTAATGCAAAAACAATTGCAGCCAATTCAAGATCATGAATCGGATACCTGACTTCATGTGGTTTTAGTTTTCGAGAAGCATAAGCGACAACATGTCATTTCTGCATTAAAATACATCCCAAACCCTGGTGAGAAGCATCACAATAAACAACAAAATCACCAGTACCTGTAGGTATTTTCAAAATTGGCGCTGTAGTCAATCTCTTCTTGAGTTCGATAAAACTTCTTTCACACGCCTCAGACCAAATAAATGGTGCATTTTTCTGTGTAAGCTGTGTAATAGGCTTTGCTATTGATGAAAAATCTCGAATGAATCGACGGTAATAACCAGCTAAGCCCATAAAACTTTGAATTTCTGGCACAGATATCGGTCTCTGCCAATTGATCACATCTTCAACCTTACTCGGATCAACTGAAATGCCATCTCCTGAAATTATATGACCAAGAAAAACAACTCTCTGCAACCAAAATTCACATTTGGATAACTTGGCATACAATTTCTCTTCTCTTAATGTTCTCAGTACAATTCGGAGATGATCAGCATGTTCACACAGATTCTTAGAGTATATCAAAATATCATCGATAAAAATAATCACAAAGTCGTCTAAATATCTTTGAAATACTCTATTCATCAATCCCATAAAAACTGTTGGTGCATTCGTTAAACTAAAAGGCATGACTATGAATTCATAATGGCCATACCTGGTTCTAAATGCAGTCTTAGGAATGTCTTCGTCTCTAACTCTCAATTGATGATATCCGGATCGTAGATAAATCTTCGAATATACTGACGATCTCTGCAATCGATCAAATAAATCATCGATACGAGGTAAAGGATAGCGATTCTTTACCGTTGCTTTGTTCAATTGCCGGTAGTCAATACATAATCTCATCGATCCGTCTTTCTTTCTTACAAATAATACTGGAGCACCCCATGGGGATACACTCGGTCTGATATATCCTTTGGCCAACAAATCTTCAAGTTGGTCTTTCAGTTCAATTGGTGTCATTCAGTAAGGTGCTTTTGATATCAGCTGAGTACCTGACATCAAATCAATACCAAAGTCTACTTCACGGTACGGTGGTAATCCTGGAATCTCATTAGGGAATACATCTGCAAACTCATTCACCACCGGTATATCAGTCAATTTCGGACCAGTCTTCAGTATATCAACTTCATAGATCAGAAATCCCTCTGCTCCCTTCTGTAACAAATTAGTCATAGCAATAACAGAGATCAAGGGAATTTTAGATCTAGCACCCTTACCATAAAATTTCCATTCATCAACCATCATTGGTCTGAACCTCACTATCTTCTGAAAACAGTCAACTGTTGCTCTGTACTTGGTTAACATATCAATACCGATTATACAGTCAAAATCAGATAAACCAAGAACGATACAGTCAAGCTCAACTTCATTACCTTCGTACTGTAGTACACTATTTCTAACAGACTTCACTGATACTATACCTTTTCCCAACGGTGAAGATATAGACACTACAGTAGTTAATGACTCAACACACAATGAATACAACGCAACAAATTTTTCAGATATGAAGGTATGCGACGCACCAGTATCGAATAAGACATAGGCAGGATAACCAGAAAGAAAACAGTTACCTGCAATCACATCATCTGGTGCTGCTTGTGCTTGCTCCTCTGTCAATGCAAACACTCGTGCTTGTTGCCTCGGAGGTTGATTCACCGTCTGACCTCCTCCTTTACTCTGTGCTGCAGGCTGTGGTTGAAAAGAGTGAACAGAAGATGTAGATTGACCCACCGGTCTCGATGATCCAGTACCCTGTGCACCCTCAGAACCTCGTTGTGGACACATTCTCGCAAAGTGTCCCATCTTGTTGTAAATGTGGCAACTGCCAAACACACCTCGGCATTGATCATTAGTATGGCGACCACCACACTTGGTGCAATACACATCAGACCTCTGTCCAGCTCTAGACTGTCAGGAACTACCTGAACTAGAAGAGCTACTACCACCAGATCTCTTGAATTGTTTGCTCTTGCCCTTGAAGAAATTTTCCACTGCTACTACCTCCAGCTTCAAATCGAGGTGGTGGAATCTGTGGCTGCTCTTGGGGCTGTCTCACTGGCTGTGGCACAAACTGTGCTCCTCGTTGTTTCAATATCCCTACTTCTGCACCCTTTGCTCGATTTAGAGCATCGGCAAAGGTATTCAGTCTTCCTGAATTCACAAGTGTAAACACATCAGGATTCAAGCCATTGATGAATTGATCGGCTTGAGCTTCATCACTAACAGCAATATGTGGAGCAAACTTCAACAGGCTAGTGAATTTTGCAACATATTCCTCAATATTTAACTGTCCCTGTTGTAAACTTGCAAACTCTGCTCCTTTGTCCTTACGATAAGACACAGGAAAGAAATGCTGATAGAAAGCAGTTCGAAATACAGACCAGGTAATAACAGTACCTTGGTTTTCCAATGCTCTCTTCGTCGTTATCAACCAACTCTAGGCAAGGCCATGCAGTTGATGAATTACCAGTCTCACACGATGATCATCTGTATAATCAATGGACTCGAATAACTGCTCAATATCTTCCAACCAGTTTTCGCACTCCACATCATTCTTAGTTCCTTGCAACTTCGGTGGTTTGAATGATTGGAATCGTTTCAGAAGTTTCTCCATCGGATTAGCATCACTGAACTCATCAGTAGAAGTACTACCCTATCCATGTTCAGACACTGTCACTGGGACCTGTGCAGCATTCGTCTGTTCAGGCTAATTCATGGCCAATGTCTGTCTAACTCTTGGTGCTGGTCGGGGAGGCATATTTGATAATCAAACAGATTAGTGTACAGTTCAATCTCAAATAGAACAAGTCTGTTGCAGTCCACAATGCCTTCTCAAAAGATCGAGTTTGGATTCATACTCATTCAATACATGCTATTACTTCAATCAAATAACCAGATAGCATGTAATTCAAAACATTGTATAACATATTCTTCGCAAATTATCACAGCATCACGTGATAATTTAACATCTGTAAACAATGAATCATATACCATACAAATATGAATGCAATAAATAAATCAGATTAGAAGACTCGATCTACCCCGCTCATCTATTCTCAGTCCAAGAAACTTATTCTCTGATACCACCTGTTGTGGGGACCTCGGGTTGCTAATCTCATCTTAAGGCAATTAACGATTAATAAACCATTAATCAAGTGTTTAAAAGAATACTCAAACCAAATTATTTTTTTTTTAAAACTTGGAACTCACTCAATCGGTGAAATCTTACCGATCGAGCGGGCTAAGAAATCACAATTCTCGGGTCTGAGTATAATTTGGCCTCGCTCGATCGGTCAACTTCTGCCGATCGAGCGGCCAAGAAAATCCAAATTCTCTGTTTGCAAAATACAGGCCTCGCTCGATCGGTGAAATCTTGCCGATCGAGCGGCCTCCAACTCCAGAAAACTCTGCATAAATATTTTTGCTGTCAAAACCATTCACTATCAATTCTTGTCACCAAAATCAATACAAGGCATGGTTTAAAAGTTCTGAAACTTGCATCAACAAATAAACAATATCTCGAACAACAAGTCTTGCATATATATACATCGAACGATTCATTCAAAGGTTAATAGAAAGCATAACTATCTCAAATTCCATACAATACTTCAAACCAACAAGTTCTAAGGTTCTATGCTTCTAAAGTTCACAATACTTCATCTACAACCCGAGTCCTCACGTGCTAGACTCTCTCCCAACTGTCAATGACGTCGATGATCAGCTCCTGCCCTCTCTGTTGTCATGCACACATACAAAACAAGACAACAGCCGGATAAACTCCGGTGAGAAACGATTCTCAGTATAACCAACATATAGAAAGCGCTAAATAAATCACATCGCCTCAATTTAAACTCGACTCAACAAATAGTGTAATTTAACGCTTCAAATATGAATTGATTCACATAACTTCGAGGACATCAAGATTCATAACTGATCTTGACATGGATATCCATCTAACGAGTTCGTAACCGACTCGCAAATAAGGTTAACAGCAACCTTGGCATAGAATCAATTCAATATAGCATCATATCAACTCAAATTTAAAGATCCACTACCTGAGATGGATCGACAACATCACAATCAAATCAAAAACATAAACAAGTATGTGGTTTTTGCGGGCCAACTCAATAATAGTAATTCTTGAGTTTCAAAGTCCCTACTTCGCGATGTCGTCATTATACCTTCGTTATTATCAATTCTGGACTCTTCAAATCTGAAAGATACATCAAATACAAAAATATAAAACTTCATTCCAATCTATTGTATCAAAATCGAGTCGAAAACATCATAATATCGTCAATCGATCGCATTTCAAACCTTAATCAACTTTCTTCGGTTCAAAGTCGTTGTCTCGAGTCGTTGGCCTTCCAAACTCAACTGAAACTGAAGAATAAAATTCTATAACATTCACATCATCAAGATAAGTGTTTCAGCTTAGCTATCGAATATCAAAACAGTCCAAAAACTCGATTAAACGGCATAGCGATTGAAAATCGATAACCGACGTAATCCCAAAACCATTTCTAACTTCATTTCAATCATTCATACAACATATATCAGATAATATCTCATCAAACTCTTCATAATATCAGCTATAAACAACAATCATAAGCTGGAAATCATGCTTGGACACATTCCATATAAAGTCCTCAATCCGATTTCGAGATAGAATCGCATAAACGTCAATAAACGTAATCAAAAGCTTAAACTCTGATTTCTGTCACAAACTGATTTCGAAATCCATAAAACACAACATAAAACTTACACGAGATCGAAGCCCTCGTCGTAAGGATTCCAGAATAATTTACGGGATCGAAATCGGATAACTGAAGCAAAAGTTACGAGGATTTAAAGATCAAAGCAAATGAAGAAAATGGCTCTCGGCTTTGCTCTGTTCAAGTTTGCTGAATTGAAAAGGAAAATTACACGTGCACATGCTGAGTACTCAAATAATATCTGATAACTTTCAACCAATATTGCAATTTAGCCCCTCAAGTTTTCAATAATTACAATTTGGTCCTCGGCCCTTATTTTAATTCAATTGCAATCCTAAATAATTTAAGAATATTATAATTTAAATCAAAACTCTAAATATTCCCAAATTAAATATACTTGGATTAAAATCAAATTAAGTTCGGATTAATATTAATTAATCACGGGCCTTACAGCTTGGGTAGTGGGGTGTGGGGTTGGTTTAGGTTTAGGTTTAGATTTTAATATAATATAGTATAATTACACTAATTATTATAATAAATTAATATACCATAAAAACATAATTTAAAACTCCTAATTTAAATATTAATCTGAAATAGTAAATTAAAGAATTTTTAAAAGCTCTTAAAAGTTAGTAACAAGGGTTAATTTGATGAAAATTGGAATACTTTAAATATATATTTATAAATACTAAAATTTTCCTAAAATAATACCTTAACATAATATTTTAAGGCTTATAAAAATCTCAAAAAATATTTTGGATGAAAATCCGACATCTCATCCATCCACGGTTCCGTCTACGCGATAAAATAAATAATTTATTCAAAAATCTAAAAATTCAATAATTACGGGTTAAATGTTAAAATAATCTTTAAACCATGCACATAAATCACATAAATATCATTTAACCCAAATACTAAATTTTAAATTAATTAATTTCCTAATTATGCATGCGAATTTACTTATGAAAAATACCGGGTACTACAATTCTCCCCCCTTTAAGATGAATTTTGTCCTCGAAATTAAATTACTTACCCAAACAACTCCGGGTAGCGAGTCCTCATGTCATCCTCGGTCTCCCAGGTAGCTTCCTCCTCAGAGTGATTCAACCACTGGACCTTGACCATTGGTATGACCCGCGTCCTAAACCTCCGCTCCTCCCTAGCCAAAATCCGAACTGGCCTCTCCTCGAAAGCTAGCTCCGATGTCAACTGTAGAGGCTCATAACCAAGAATATGCGATGGATTCGAGATGTATCTCCAAAGCATGGACACATGGAACACGTTGTGCACTGCCGCAAGACCTGGTGGTAGCGCCAAACGGTAGGCCAACGTGCCAACTCTCTCCAAAATCTCAAATGGGCCAATATATCTCGGATTGAGTTTGCCTCTCCGACCAAAGCGCAGCACACCCTTTATAGGTGACACCTTCTGAAACACATGGTCGCCAACAACGAACTCAAGATTTCGTCGTCGTGTGTCAGCATAACTCACTATTTTATTTTTGGATCTCTGCCTGTTAACTGTGTTATGAAAAAGGCTGGTATTTCTTTCGCCATCCAGAATCCATCTGGTAGCCATTTTCTGTTTCCAAAAAAATTCCTCCATGGCTAACCCAAGAGAGAGGTTCGCCTGAGCTAAAGAAAGATCCACCCTATTCCGATCCGAAGGCAAAAAATCCAATGTCTATTTCGCATTAGAAGCTGTTGTCTCAAGAACATTCATTTTATCGTGAATGTTACCAAATACCTCGGCATTCCACCATTTAAGATGACCCTTAAGTCGTTTCAATTTAATCACCAATCAGGCCAAACCCCTTTCAGCACAACGATTATTCCAATTCAATCTGACAGTCTGAAGAAATCCCGGATGAAGGCGCCACATATTTTGGAACCCGGAAGAACTTTTTGGCCGAGGCATAGTAGGTGCCGAAATCAATAGTGGACAATGATCCGAAGTTCCCCAATGCAGATGCTCTACCTTAAAAGAATCAAAAATATTCGAACATGAGGTAGAAATAATCACTCTATCAAGCCGCTTCCAAATGGTATTATTCGTCCAAGTAAACTTAGACCCAATGTAACCTGCATCATCCAATCCAACATCTGTAATAAATGAAGAAAATTCCTACATGGCTCCAGGATTATGAGCAGTACCAAGAGAATGTTTACTAGCCCCAATAATAATATTAAAATCTCCACCAACCACCCAAGGACTACCATCCAATGGTTGGCAAATTCAATAAACCCTCCAAAAGCAAACATCTGGCACTCCGATCACATTTCGCTTAAACCACCGACAAATAAATATTTCGTGGGAATAAACCAGAAGAAATCTTAAGGTGTAAGAATTGCTCATGATCCTTCTCCACAGATATTGAAATATCATGAGTATAGTAAAACCAGATTTTATTAATCAAATTTTCTATAATCGAATCAAATCCGAACTTTTTATTCTGCCACTCTTGATCAAATTGTCTCTTCGGTTCACTTATAGCCAGAAATAGAAGATGATTAGTATCTTTCAGGAATTTAATCCTACGTTGTGCTGCTTTATTCCCAATCCCACGGACATTCCAAAAGATTTCGTGCAACATTAAGAATTATTTTTTGGGTTAGAAGCTGACTTACTTTGTCCACCTCGAAACCCCAAAGGTGGCACCGACTTATGTTTTTTTGGAGGCCGACCAGGCCCTCTCTTTATCGAAACATCTCCCTTCAAAGATTGATTTCCTACTCCAATTTCAATTATCGTAACACTTTTCACCACGCCTTTTTCCGAACCCGTAGGAGACGGGCTGCGATTATCACCCCTATCAGAATTAGAATTAAAAACCACCATAGAATTTTTTGTCACTCGATTTTCTTCTTGCACACGCTCCTGCGCATTACAATCACAATTTCCAAAGCTAGGATCCCCAATATCATGTTCCTGATTGACATCCCCTCTAGTTTGGGTCTCACTGTCCAATATAAAATGACAATTCCCACCTACTTCAGAACCATCTTGAATAAACACCCCATCGACCCAAGATCCAGGCCATAAACCATCGAATATCTTAGTTCCTATAGGATTTCCAGTTATAACCAAATCCCTTGCAAGCACCAGATCATTAGCAATATTATCCGCCATAGGAATAAATTTATTTGAAGATTCACCTTGTTGGAAATTCAAGGGATTTGGAGCCACACCTAGTGTCTCATGAGACTGATGTACCAAGTCCTCCTCAAAAAGATACTCAAGAAGAGGATCAAAGCGATTAGAAGTCTTCGTACCCTGGCCATTCGGGCTACGAGGACCAAGATATAACTGATCAGCACCATTTGAAAAGCCATGAGGTTGAATACTGTAATCAAATCCTTTGACAACTTGCTATTTACCCTTTTACGAAGCCACATGCTTCCAAACCATTCGAGGGCCATTCGCATTGTCTCCAATTTCCTCAGAATCTTTATGATTTGCATGGTCCATAGAGATTGTTGCTTGTGATCTCTCATTAATAACATCACGTAAATCTGATGGTTTAATATTTTTAGGAGGTGGTCTCAGAACTCTACCATTCACATAACATTCATCAATTCCATGGACAACGTGACAAAAATCTGTACAGTACTTGGGAAGAGATTAAAAATTGACCCTTGGAAGAATAATCTTCTCTCCAAGACCGATATAAATAATTTCCTCATGTTTAGGTTTCAACAGATCCACTTCCACACAAAACCTTGAAAACGTGAGCCTCTCAGATTTAGCTGTTAATTAATCCATTTTAAGAGGTTTCACCACCAAGTTAGCAACTGAATAAAGGTGTTTCTTATAAAATAAAGAAATCGGCAAATCCGGGAAACGAACCCATACCGGAATGACGAAACTTTCTTTCTGATAATAAAATTTAGGTGTCCATTTAAACACTTGCAGAAGATGACCCTGAAGGAACCAGCGTCCCTTTCCCAAAATCTAGCCATATCCTCCTCTAGCTTGAAGTCAATGAATAGATATCCTGGCCGAAGAAACTTAATAGAATACGGTCCCAAAAACCATACTCCTGCAAAGGCCTGTAGTGTTCACTTCTTCGATGGCCATCCACCAGAGAACTTTCCGATCAAACCATGTGGAAAAGCCTTCTCCATCCCAACAGTCTCTTCCTCTGAAAATAAAATACCAGTCTTGTTTTTATATAGAACCATCGGCTTGGCCTGGACTGTGCCATCTCCGATTTCTGAAAAAAATTTCCGAGTTATCCTAGGAGAGTAAGCCAAGAAAGCAGCAGCGTAAGAGATCCGACCCCTATCCGGTGGTTGAAGCGAAGCACCATCACCGCCGGCAGGATCGAGATTAGGGTTGTCGCTTATTAGAGAATCTTTCGATTTTTTAATATTATTTCTGTTATATATAGATGTAATATAGTTGATTGATTTGATTGTAATTTACCTTTTCTACACTAATCCCTCTATCCTATAAATAGAGGTGTTTAGTCCATATATTAAACATTCATCTTCTTCTATTATATTCTCTTTTGTCTTTTATTCTCTCATCTTTCTCTACTAAATTTATAACACGTTATCAGCACGAGTGCTCTAGCTTCAAGTCTCAATGGCAAACATTACAAAACTTGAATTTTAAGCTCTTGACATCAGTGGAAAAAACTATTTGTCATGGATTTTGGATGTTGAGGTTCATCTTGTTTCTAAGGATCTTGGAAACACAATAAAAGAAGAAAATAATGAATCCCCGCAGGATCTTGCAAAATCTCTTATTTTTCTTCGCCACCATCTCGATGATGGATTGAAAGCCGAGTATCTCACTGTGAAGAACCCACAAGAACTTTGGAAAAATCTTAAAGAAAGGTTTAACCATCAGAGGAGTGTAGTTCTCCCAAGAGCTCGTTATGAGTGGATCCATCTTCGCCTACAAGATTTCAAATCTGTAAGCGATTATAACTCCGAATTATTCAAGATATGTTCAAAGCTCAAACTTTGTGGAGAAAATATTTCTGATCAAGATCTACTTGAAAAAACTTTCTCCACCTTTCATGCTTCAAATATGCTTCTGCAGCAGCAATATCGTGAGCGTGGATTTAAAAAGTACTCTGAGCTTATTTCCTGTCTACTAGTTGCTGAACAGAATAATGAATTACTATTGAAAAATCATCAATTACGCCCAACTGGCTCTACACCATTTCCTGAAGCAAATGAAATATCATTCCCTGAAGTGAATGCCAACTCAACTCAAAATCCCCATATTAGAAGAGGACGTGGGCATGGTCATGGTCATGGGCGTGGGCGTGGCCATGGTCAAAACAAAAATTACCAGCAACATGATGAAAAGAGACAGAAAACAAACCACCAGCAGTGGAAACCGAATAATGAAGAAGAAAAAGGGAGAAACATGAAAGAGTATGAAGATAAGTGTTTCAAATGCAGAACGGAAGGGCATTGGTCTCGTACCTGCCGTACTCCAAAGCATCTTGTGGATCTATACCAAAATTCGATCAAAGGAAAGGGAAAAATAGAGACAAATTTTGCTGATGATGATGGCCCTGTTGATATAACTCACTTGCATGTCTCTGATTTCTTTGCACAACCAGACGGGAATATTGATCATTTGATTGGGGGTGGTGTGCTAGAAAATATATAGTGATCAAGTTCTGCCTTTAATGCTTTCGTGTCCCTAAGATTAGTGCTTTTGGATATCTATGTTTTTTTCTATAATAGTCAGATTTATCTTTTTGGTTTTGTTTTTATTCAGTACAATTTTATTTTCAGTTGTAATGGTGGTTAATGTTTTGAGAACTTTATTTAATATAATTTCCTTCTTATGAATATTGAAGTTGTAACTTAATCTATTATGCATTTCTTTTAGATTAATGGGAGAATACCAAGACATATGTCTAGCCGATAGTGGTACAACTCACACCATCCTTCAAAGTAAAAGGTATTTTTTGGAAATAACATTAGCTGAAAATAATGTTATAACAATATCGGGTGCATCAAAAATTATTGAAGGTCATGGAAAGGCAAAAATCATTCTGCCAAATGAGACAATTCTATATATTGAAAATGCACTCTACGCTAGCATATCCAGTAGAAATTTGCTTAGCTTTAAAGATATCCGCAGAAATGGATATCATATTGAAACATTGAATGTAAACAAGGTTGAATACCTTTGTATTACATCTATGATATGTGGTAAAAAAAACATATAAAAGAAAAATTACGTGCACTCTCTTCTGGGATGTATTGCACAATTATAAAGGCAATTGAGGCAAATACAGTCACAAACAAGAAGTTTGTTGACAAGAAAACTTTCATATTATGGCACGACCGACTTGGTCACCCTGGGAGTTCAATGATGCGAAGAATAATAGATAATTCGCGTGGACATCCCTTAAAGAATCAAAAGGTTCTCCTAAATGGCGACTTTTCATGTGTGGCTTGTTCACAAGGTAAACTAATTATAAGGCCTTCTCCAACAAAGATTGATGTTGAAATTCCAACATTCTTGGAAAGAATTCATGGGGATATTTGTGGGCCTATACACCCATCATGTGGTCCATTTTGATACTTTATGGTATTGATTGATGCATCAACTAGGTGGTCACATGTTAGTTTGCTTGCAACTCGAAATATAGCTTTTGCAAAGCTACTTGGGCAAATGATTAAACTACGAGCTCAATTCACTGACCACTCAATTAAGGAAATTCACCTTGATAATGCTGCTGAATTTAAATCACAAGCATTTGATGAATTTTGTATGTCAATAGGGACTTCGGTCGAGCATTCAGTAGCCCATGTCCATACACAAAATGGTCTTGCAGAATCCTTTATTAAGCGACTGCAATTAATTTCAAGACCGCTACTCATGAAAACAAAACTGCCATCTTCAGCCTGGGGTAATGCTATCATACATGTTGCATCGTTAATTCGTGTAAGACCAACTAATTACCACCAATATTCACCATTGCAACTTGCATATGGTCAAGAACCTGAAGTTTCTCACATTAGAGTATTTGGTTGTGCGGTACAAGTACCTATCCCACCTACACAATGAACCAAAATGGGTCCCCAACGTAGACTTGGAATTTATGTGGGGTATGAGTCACCGTCTATCATTAGATATTTGAAACCCTTAACAGGCGACTTGTTTAATGCAAGATTTGCAGATTGCCATTTTGATTAAACAAATTTTCCAACATTGGGTGGAGAAAAATTGTATCCTGAAGAACAACAAAAAATCTTTTGGAATGAGAAAACATTATCTCATTACGATCCCAGAAACAATCAATGTGAGCAAGAAGTTGAAAGAATCATTCACTTGCAAAGAATTGCAAATCAATTACCTGATGCCTTTGTTAATACAAAAAATGTAACAAAGTCACACATACAAGTAGAAAATACCCCAGTGAAGATCGATGTCCCTGCAGGACCATATAATACTTTACCCGCAAATGAATCTAAAATACGCCAGAAGCATGGCCGACCGATTGGTTCAAAGGATATAGTACCCAGAAAAAGAAAGGTACAAGAAAAAAAAAGGTTTGAAAACTCTAGAAGAAGAAACCTTACATCAAAATGAAACAGATGTGGATAACGTGATCCATGAAGAATCACAACCACATGAAAATATTGAGACTTCAACAAATTATTTGATATCTCGTAAAATATGGGATCGCATAAATACGAACATCGATAATGTGTTCGCACTTAACATGGCTCTTGATATCATGCAAGGTATTGATGATCCCGAACCACAATCTATTAAAGATTGTCAACAAAGAAATGATTGGCCAAAATGGAAGGAAGCTATACAAGCTGAATTAGATTCTCTAGAAAAACGTAAACTGTTTGGACCCGTAGTTCAAACACCCAAAAATGTAATCCCCGTAGGATACAAATGGGTGTTTGTGCGAAAAAGAAATGAAAATGGCAAAATTGTAAGATACAAAGCCAGACTTGTAGCCCAAGGTTTTTCTCAAAGACCTGGAATCGATTACGAGGAAACATATTCACCTCTGATGGATACCACCACTTTTCGATTCTTGATTAGTTTGGCTGTATCAAAAAATTTGGATATGCGACTTATGGATGTGGTCACTGCATATTTATATGGTTCACTTGATAGCGACATATACATGAAAATCCCTGAAGGATTTAAACCATCAGAATCAAGTGATACAAATACCAAGACCATGTTCTCAATTAAATTGCAAAAATCGTTATATGGATTAAAACAATCTGGGCGAATGTGGTACAATCGCCTTAGCAAATATTTACTACAAGAAGGTTACACAAATAATGCTATTTGCCCATGCGTTTTTACGGATGAGGGTTTTGCAATCGTGGCAGTATATGTAGATGATCTAAATCTTATAGGAACTCCCGAAGAGCTCACTAAAACTGCCAATTATTTAAAAAGTGAATTTGAGATGAAAGATTTGGGAAAAACAAAATTTTGTCTCGGATTGCAAATCGAACATTTATCAGAAGGAATATTTGTTCATCAATCTTCATACACAGAGAAAATATTAAAATGCTTTTACATGGACAAATCACATCCATTAGCATGACCAATGGTCGTACGATCACTTGACACTAATAAAGATCTTTTTCGTCCACTTGAAGATGGAGAAAATATCATTGGTCCTGAAGTACCATATCTTAGTGCAATTGGTGCATTGTCATACCTTGCAAATTGTACTCGACCAGATATAGCATTTTCTGTCAACCTTCTAGCAAGATATAGTTCTTCTCCAACCCGAAGACATTGGAATGGTGTAAAACATATATTTCGTTACCTTCGTGGTACAACTGACATGGGATTATTTTATTCGAAAAAATCAAATTTCTCTTTAATAGGATATGCAGATGCAGGCTATCTTTCAGATCCGCATAAAGCCAAATCCCAAACGGGTTATGTGTTTACACGAGGGGACACCGCTATTTCATGGAAGTCAACAAAGCAAACTTTGACAGCTACATCATCAAATCACTCTGAAATCATTGCAATGCATGAAGCAAGTCGAGAATGCATATGGTTGAGATCTATAACTCAACATATTCAAGAATCATGCGGACTACCAACAACGAAAGATAGCCCGACGACTATTTTTGAAGATAATACTGCTTGCATTGCACAACTAAAAGGAGGGTATATCAAAGGCGATCGAACGAAACACATTTCACCAAAGTTTTTCTACACGCATGAACTTCAACAAAAAGGTGATATTGATGTCCAACAAATCCGTTCAAGTGACAATGTAGCTGATTTATTCACAAAGGCATTACCGACATCAAAATTCAAGAAATTGGTGCAAAAGATAGGGATGCATCAATTAAAAGATATTCGGTGATTGAAATCAGGGGGAGTATCAATTGTTGTACTCTTTTTCCTTCGTTCAGGTTTTTCCCACTGGGTTTTACTAACAAGGTTTTAACGAGGCAACATTGGACTCTCTATCAATCATCTAAGGGGGAGTGTTATATATAGATGTAATATAGTTGATTGATTTGATTGTAATTTACCTTTTCT
Source organism: Henckelia pumila (assembly GCF_033568475.1). NCBI lineage: Eukaryota > Viridiplantae > Streptophyta > Magnoliopsida > Lamiales > Gesneriaceae > Henckelia > Henckelia pumila. The sequence continues at coordinate 12,802,900 of NC_133121.1, forward strand.
ACACTAATCCCTCTACCCTATAAATAGAGGTGTTTAGTCCATATATTAAACATTCATCTTCTTCTATTATATTCTCTCTTGTCTTTTATTCTCTCATCTTTCTCTACTAAATTTATAACAATTTCATATATTATTTTATATAAATACTAATTACTACAATTATATAATATGTTTTGATTTCTTATTTTTGGGTCATTTAATATTTTGAGTCAATGTTTAGAGTATACTTTTCACCACTTTGTACTTCCATCTATATATCATTTACACTCAATGTGTTAAATATTTTTTTCTAAAATATCTTATTTTTTACTTATGATATATTAATGTTTTTAAGTTATATATAAACTTATGAGTCAATAATTTTTTAATTAAATTAGATAGTGAATCAGATAAATATTAGAAATAAGTAATATGCTTTACAATATATATATATATAGATATATATATATATATATAACACATTTCACTATATATATATATTTTATTATTAGTATTATTTTTAATTCAATTATATAACTAATTGATCATAAAATAAGTGATCTTATGTGCGGAGCACGTTCATTTTTACTAGTGTTTTCAAGTGGAACATTGTACGAAACTCTTATCGAAATAAGGAACGAGGAGTCGACATTTGCACCATTTTTTTTTCAAGGCCAAAAAAAAACCCACACACACACACACACTTAATCAAAATCTCAACTTCCAATTGCTACACAATTTTCAAAATTCCCATGCAGGCGGGTTGGGAATTTCCCAACCCAGCCCAACTCACTCTGGGCTGTGGGTCAAGCGGGTGAACCCACAAAAATTTTAAAAAAATAAAAAAAATTCAAAAAAACAAAATTATTATATGAGATTGAAAAAAATATATCAACAATGTTACACAATAAAAAATAATAAGTCACAATTAAATAAATCATAAAAAAATTGATGCTAACTATTATATTTTGAATAAAAAAAATTTCGAAATAATATGAATAATATAAATAGATATTTAACTATAAAAAAATAATAATGTAAGATATTAAAAATATTACAAATACTAGTTTTAAAATTTTAAATCACATTTTTAATAATAAGTGTTTTTATGCCCATAATTCAAAAAATAAATAAAAAATTTATTTTTTTTAAAAAAAAATTGCGGCCCATTTCAACCCGCGGCCCGTTTAAACCTGCCTTCAAATGGGCCAATAAAACCCAACCGCCAAGTTTTCATGGCGGGGCGGGCTAGCCCGATGAGCCCGACCCATTTTGACGGTTCTAATCTTCATTGGTCAGAGTTAAGATTCCTTTAATATCGATATCAAAGCACACCTTTATTTTTGGGTCGCCCCTTGGAGCCGGAGAAATGTCAGACAAAACAAGTTCACACAACAAAATGTTATCCCTTGCTATAGGCCTTTCACCCTCGAAAACTGGGTACAAAACACTACTACAAAATATTTATATGAAAATTTTATTTGATATAATTTAAGGTTTTAGAGAAAATAAATAAACTGATAAATTAATAATCAACATATTAAATATTAATTAAGTGTTTAAAACTTGGATTACTTAAATATTTTGAGTCAATGTTTTAGAGTATCTTTTTTACCACTTTATAATTTCATCTATATATCATTTTTGTACCCAATGTGTTAAATATTTTTTTAAAATATCTTATTTTTTACTTATGATATATTCATGTTTCTAAGTTATATAAAAAATTATGACTTAATAATTTTTTTTTTATTGAATTAGATAGTGAAGTAGATGCATATTAGAAATACGTAATATGCTTTACAATAGAGTTATTTGTACACTTCTCCCCTGTGAAATTTTGAAAATGCACACTTCTCCCATGTAAAATTTTAATATGCATCTTAAACCCCGACCTTTTATAAAATTAACACACTCGCCCCTTCAGATGAGTGATTGTTGCGCACGCGCCTCTCATGTAACTGGGAAAATATTTTGATATTTTTTTGCACCAAATACCCTTGTAAAATATTAAAAATACATATTTGACCCCCTGAGAGTATAATTTTTAAATCTATTCAACCCATAATACACAATTTTTATTAAAATCTAATTATAAAATATTTAGCAAACAATTTTCGTTTTATTAATTTTTATTTTAAATTTATTATGATTAAATAATTTTTTTTAAAAAAATATTATTACTTTATCTTGTTATCATTATTTTATTAAACTCAGTTCTTGTTTCCAACTTCTCCATTAAATATCCATTCATAAATGATATTTAAATACCTAAAAATACCAAAATATTAACCAAAATAATAAGTTCATGCATATTACTTTTCAATTTATGACTATATATTTTTGAACCAAAATCTAAATTTTTTAAAATTCATTGCAGAATTTGTATTAAATAATAATACAAAATATTTATTAAGATTCAAATATAAAATATTTTTCAAACATTGTTAATTTTATTAAATTTTTTTATTTTAATTTTATAATTATTAATTAATTTGTTTCTAAAAAATTATTATTACTTTATCTCGTTATCATTATTTTATCAAATCACTTCGGGTTTTCAACTTCTCCATTAAAAATGATTATAAATATGGATTTAAATATTTAAAAGTACCAAAATATTGAACTAAAATGATAAGTTCATGAATATTACTTTTTCGATTTAGAATTATATAAACATGTTATTTTTTATTATTTATTACAAATGGTGCAATGTATCTTCTTGAAAAATTTAAATTTTGGTTCAATAATATATAGTCCTAAATCGAAAAAACAATATGTTTGAACTTATCAGTTTAGTTCAATATTTTGTTACTTGAAATTATTTAAATCCTTGTTTATGAATGCATGTTTAATGGAGAAGTTAGAAATACGAAGTGAGTTTAATAAAATAATGATAGCCGGATAAAGTAATAATATTTTTTTAGAAAATAATTAATTAATGATAATACATTTTAAATAAAAAATAAAAATTAATAAAAAAAATGTTTGCTAAATATTTATAATTGGATTTTAATAAAAATTGTGTACTATGGGTTGAATAGATTTTAAAATTATACTCTCAGGGTTTGGTGCAAAAAAAAATACCAAACTGTTTGCCAAGTCGCATGAGGGTCGTGTGCGCAACAATCACTCATCTAAAGGGACGAGTGTGCTAATTTTATAAAAGAGCAGGGTTAAAGATGCTTATTAAAATTTCATAGGAGAGAAGTGTGCATTTTCAATATTTCACATGGGTGTTTGGTGCAAATAACTCCTTTACAATATGGGTATGTTTACTTGGCTCGATAACTATATGATTAACTTATTAATCTAATCTCATCCATTGTTTATTTACAAAAAATCAATTTTTCTCAAATTTTAGGGCCCGTCATTATACAATGATTTCATGGGATTTCTGATCCTTAATTACATAAGGTATAATATATCCTGAACAATATTTATAGAAAAAATATCCAAAAAATTCCTAATATAGCTCCTTTAATTTATTTGTTTTCCTCCCAAATTCTCATCCCCTTTTTTTATAAATAAGTTTAACAGATTTCAAAAATAAGTTTTTTTATACTTAATAATTTGGATAAGTGAAAATTACTCACATTTGAATCAATTAAAATTTATAATATTCAATCCAAATTATATGAATACAAAATTAAACATAATATTATTTATCATAGGTGGAGGGTAAAACTCTAATTCGTCAATCATTATTTTAATCTCAAAATTAATAACTCAAAGTAAACATGTTACTGTTTATACATCATTGTTTCACGTATTTCAAAATCATTTTAATAGTCCTAGTATGAATTAAGGGTGAATTGGTGTTCAGTCCCTAAACCCAAAGTCAAATTAAGAATCAGTACCTTGTCAGAAAACAGTTGTTTGCACTCCCTGGGCTCACATTATTTTTCTCGAATAAAATTGAGTACAAAACATTGAAAATATGGTACAAGTACATGATATTTGAGCACTAATTATTCAAGATCGAGTACAAAAAAAATAAGAATTTGAGTATAAAATCTAAACATCTTTATTAATGTGAACTTGCAACATATGTTTGAGTACTCAAAAATCATATATTTGTACCACATCTAACACATTGGATACTCAAATATCATATATGAGTACCATATTTTCAATGTTTTGTACCGATTTCCATCCAATAAGATAAATGTGTTATTAAATATCAATATTTTCGTATTACTTGAAAATCATATATTTGTACAAGATCTAACATATTTGATACTCAAAATATCATATATTAGTACCGTATTTCTAATATTTTGTACCGATTGCATTCTAAAGAAAACAAATGTGTCATTATATCAATATTTGTTTACATATTTGAGTACTCAAAAATCATAAATTAGTACCAGATTTGAAACAGTCGATACTCAAATATCATGTACTTGTACCATATTTTTCATGTTTTGTACCCAATTTCATCCGAAACAAAACATGTGGGCCCAGAGAGTTTAAACAAAGTTTTTTTTTCTGACAGGGACTGATCACCGACTTAGGTTTAGGTTTGGGGACTGAACTATAAATTACCGATGATTTAACCACATGTAATCACATCTCACTAAGTAAACGCAACATATTATATATATATATATATATATATATATATATACATACATGCATACATAAATACATATAACACATTTCACTATGTATTTTATTATTAGTATTATTTTTAATTCAATTATATAACTGATTGATCTTAAAATAAATGATCTTACGTGTGGAACAAGTGCATTTTTACTAGTGCTTTCAAGTGGAACAGTGTACGAAACTCTTATCGAAATAAGGAAAGAGGAGTCGACATTTGCACCATTGGAGTTGGGGTAAATAAAATCAAGGCCAATAATAATAATAATAATAATAACACACCCACCCACCCACAAAATTAATCAAAATCTCAACTTGTAGGATCAAACGTTTGTCGTTTTATCAAAAACTATAGCTTGTGGTAATGGTGCAACTCAAATATTTTAAAGCGCATAACAACTCAAACATCATGGTTCGATCGCTCTACCAACATAGACAATTATTGCACCCAACAATCTTTTTCATAATAATTGCACTCTTTGCAATCAATGGAAATCGAATTCATGACTTGGGTTCTGATATCAATTGTAGGACCGAACGCTTGCGGCTTTACCAAAAGTTATGGCTGGTAGTAACGGTGCAAGTCAAATCTTTTAAAGCGTAAAATAGCTCAAGCGTCATGGTTCGATTGATCTACTAACAGGGATAATTATTACACCCAACACAACTTCTAATTTGCTACTTTTCAAATTTTCAACGAATATAATACACAATTTAAACGATTTTTCATTAATATTGTAACAAACAATATATAATTCCCACGTATATATTAAGTCGAAGGTTTGGGTAAACAAAATCAAGGCTTAAAAAAAAAGCACCAAAACATACAAGGAAAAAAGTTCAAATTATATATGCATAAAAATTCAAAATTTGAAAATACACCAAAGGAATATCTCTCTCTCTCTCTCTCTCTCTCTCTCTCTCTCTCTCTCTCTCTCTCTCTCTCTCTCTCTCTCTCTCTCTCTCTCTCTCTCTCTCTCTCTCTCTCTCTCTCTCGATCTCGAACATGATCTATAATAATAATTTTTTAAGAAAATGCTCCCAAATACCTTCCAACTCCTTTCATTTTTTTTTATATATATAATACACAATTTAAACGATTTTTATTTTGTTTTTAAGAACATGATCTCTCGAACATGATCTACACCAAAGGTTCTTGGTGCACCAGAATGATGTGTAGGTGGACCAGAATAGATCTAAAGCAATGCTTGAGATCAAATCCCCAGGAACAAAAAGGGTTTCAACGATTCCTCGGTCAGGTAAACTATTTGAGAAGGTTCATTTCTAATCTGGCAGGAAAAAACTAGAGAGTTCTCATGGCTACTGAAGCTTAGGGATACATAGGAATTTGTATGGGGACCTTGTCTCCAAGAATCTTGTTTAAAAGATCAAGGAATACATGTCCTACTACTGGGGTCTTATGCCTCCGAGGTATGAATTTTTTTTAAAGTTATACAATGTGGCCGCTCTAGAATCAATATGTTGTTTGTTGGAACAAAACAATAATGAGCTTAAGGAGCAGGCTATATATTATCTAAGTCATTCACTCAATGATGGGAAAAGTAGATACTCTTTTATTGAAAAACCTTGTCATGTCTTGTTCCATGCACACACTTAATTGAGACACTATTTAGCTATCTAAAGTGCATGTGATATCAAAAACTGATTTGATTTATGCTAAGTAGGCCAGTTCTTTCAGGTATAATATGGAAGTGATATTTAGATTTGAAAAAGTTCACTTTGATATATTATCCTCAAAATTCTATGAATAGGAAAGTTATCGTGGATTTTTAGCTAACCATCCAGGTACAGAAGAACCATTAGTATAAAAAGTCGAGCTCACTGTATATGGAGTGGAGGTGCATCCATGAGTATTGAAGTTTGATAGATCTAGCATAGAAGGAACTGCAGGGTTCCTGAAGCTTTTGCAGTAATCTCACATCTGGTTAATGACTTTGAGAAAATCACTTTCCAACATTTACCAAGACGACAAAAGTGGGAAGCTAATGAACTGGCCCGAATCACCTCTAGGTTGAAATTTTCCTATGAATTTACCTATCATTTGGTGTTAATCCAATAGAAGATACATATTCTCAGCGTGTAAAATGAACAAGGCGGGGAACCATGTGATGACTACCAAAATTCATGTAATCGGTTATTCAAAGCTAGCATAATGGCCTTCTAGGCCTTTTGCGATGGTGTTTTTCCAAGCTATGACCAAAATATTTCAAAACTATATCCAGGCATATTGGCCCGTTGGGCCAACAGCCTGCTGGGGGCATTTGTTTGGCCCCAAAAAAATAAAAAAGTTATTTTCTCAGTCCATTATAAAAGTTCCTTCGGCCCAGTTCCTGAAGTTAGTAAGTACAACCGGCCAGCCCATCAGAAATAAAGTGAAGATCATGGCCCGGTAGAAATGAGAAGCAAATGAAAATGAAAGTTAAAGACTTTGACCAAGTCAAGACAAATAATGGGAGAAATGGGAAGAAACGTGTTCCACTATGTGGAAAAGGGTTGATGAGATCCTAGCATATGGGTAATACCCAAATCATACATCCAATGGTTCCTATTTTTACACATAGGCGTAATTAGTGATATATTATTGACGTGACAAGTCATGGGACATTAGATCTATCAATGGGGTAATACCCATATTCTAGGTTGAACTCTACCGTGGAAAAGAGTAGTGTGTGGTTATTCAATTTTTCCAAGACAAAACCATCGGCAGGAGCATTTGGGAAAGGAACAAGCAAACAATGACACAAATCCAAAACAACTCCAAAAGTGGCTCCCGATTTTACAATACTTTTTCTACCGATTTTCAAACTTTCATCTTTGTTTCATGTTTTCATAAATTTTTAGTATACATTCTAGTTCATATTGCTGAGTTCTTCGAACATTCCAGCACCATGTATTTATGTTTTTATGGCAAACCTTAGTCATTTTGAATTTTTCAATAGCATAGTTAGAGTTTCTATGGCTATTAAGAATTTTTCTTCACAATTTCTTATGTTTTTTGGCGTTTAACCGGTGGAATTGAAACCGACGATGAAACTGGTGCTCACATTCGCTTGATTTTAGAAGTTAGATTATATTGTTTATTTTTACTTAATTTCGGCACTCACGTGCCTGGCACGCTTGCAACACAACACACAAAATTCGCCAATTTTTATGTTCAAACACCGTTTTACCGGTTGGATCGTTCGGAACCGGTCGAACCGGCCAAGAACCGACCAACAATCGGTCTCAAGAACCGGCCAAGAACCGGTTCAACCGAAATTTTGAATTTTTATAATTTTTTTAAAAAATTAGTTTTTTAAAAAAAATTAAAACTTTAATTTAATATTTTATTATATGTATACATGATTAATTGGAATTAATATTTTGAATATATTTATATTGTTATTTATTTTTTAAACTAGGATAAATATATTATTTTGTTTATTTATATACATCTTTTAGGTTTTAAATTTTAAAATATATTATTAATATTATTATATTATATAAACGGTTTTTCGGTTCGACCGTCCGGTTAAAACGGTCCGATTGATTGGACCGTATTTTGAAAGTAAACCGGTTCGATCATCGGTCCGATTATAAAAACATTAATAATAATAATAATAATAATAATAATAATAATAATAATAATAATAATAATAATAATAATAATAATAATAATAATAATAATAATAATAATAATAATAATAAAACAACAACAACAACAACAACAACACACACACAAAATTAATCAAAATCTCAACTTGTAAGATCGAGCGCTTACGATTTTATCAAAAGCTATAGCTTTTAGTAATTATGCAACTCAAATCTTTAAAGCGCATAACAGCCCAAACGTCATGGTTCAATCGCTCTACCAACATAGACAATTATTGCAGCCAACAATCTCTCTCATAATAATTGCACTCGTTGCAATAATGGAAATCGAATTCATGACATTGGCTCTAATATCAATTGTAAGGTCAAACGGTTGCCGTTTTACCAAAAGTTATGGCTGATGGTAATGGTTCAACTCAAATTTTTTAAAGCGCAAAACAGCTCAAGTGTCATAGTTCGATTGATCTACCAACAAAGATAATTATTGCGCCCAACACAACTTATAATTTGCTACACAATTTTCAAAATTTCAACGAATATAATACACAATTTAAACGATTTTTTCATTAATATTGTAACAAACAATATACAATTCCCACGTATATATTAAGTCGAGTGTTTGGGTAAACAAAATCAAGGCTGAAAAAAAAAAGCACCAAAACATACAAGGAAAAAGTTCAAATTATATATGCATAAAAATTCAAAATTTGAAAATACACCAAACGAATCAATCTCTCTCTCTCTCTCCCTCTCTCTCACATGATCTATAATAATAATTTTTTAAGAAAAGGCTCCCAAATACCTTCCAACTCCTTTCTTTTATTCTCAATCACATCTCTTTCTGCATTTTTGTGATCATCCAGCCACGCCATAGCAGATTTGATCTCGCTTTCGATTTTTTTGGCATCGGCAATTCCTAACTTTGAACTGAATTTTCTTGTCGCAGCTCCAGCGTTGTAAACATAATCTTCCAAGGAGTTCTTTGCCTGAAATCTATTTTTATGCTCCTCATCCTCTAACTTCAACTTCTTGGCTTCTTCTAACATTTTCAAAATCTCATTTTGTGATAACAAGCCTTTAACATTGCTGATAGTGATTCCATTTGCATTGCCAGTTGCTTCATCTTTAGCGGTCACGGTTAAGATTCCGTTAACATCCATATCAAAGAACACTTTTAGTTTTGGGACGCCCCTTGGAGCGGGAGAAATGCCAGACAAAACAAATTCACCTAACAAAATGTTGTCGCTTCCTCTTGGCCTTTCGCCCTCGTACACTGGGAACGTCACACTAGTTTGGTTATCATTAACAGTGCTGAACCCTTTTTCCTTCCTCGTAGGAACGGTGGTATTTCTAGGGACAACTACACTCATCTCACCACTGTCAAGCTCCACACCAAGAGAGAGAGGGGTGACATCACACAACACCAGATCTCGAATCTCATCAGTACTCTGACCACTCAAAATCGCCGCTTGAATTGCTGCACCATAGGCTACAGCTTCATCGGGGTGAATGCTTTCGCACAGCTTCTTACCATTGAAGAAATCCTGAAGCAGTTGTTTTACCTTTGGAATTCTAGTGGATCCACCAACAAGCACCACTTCGTCGATGCTTTCCTTGTCCATCTCGGCATCCTTCAAACACTTCTCAACGTGGACAATGCATTCTTCAAACAATTCCATGTTCAGCTCCTCAAACTTGGCACGTGTTATTGGAGAGTTAAAATCGATTCCATCGTACAAACAATCGATCGAAATAGCTGTATGGACCATTGAAGACAGATTCTTCTTTGCCCTCTCACAGGCCGTCTTCAGTTTCCTCAATGCTCGGGCGTTGTTGCTCATGTCTCCTTTGTGCTTTCTCTTGAACTCTTGAGAAAAATATTTCAACATTCTGTTGTCAAAATCTTCTCCTCCAAGGTGAGTGTTTCCAGCAGTTGACTTAACCTTAAAGGTGCTCTTCACCATTGTGAGAATAGAAACGTCGAAAGTGCCACCACCAAGGTCGAAAATAAGCACGTTCTTCTCACCAGAGCTACTATACATTTTGTCAAGACCGTAGGCAATGGCTGCAGCAGTTGGTTCGACAAGGATACGCAAGACGTTGAGCCCAGAAATGATTCCAGCATCTCTGGTCGCCCGCCTCTGGGAATCATTGAAGTAAGCAGGGACGGTTATGACCGCATTTTTCACCGTAGATCCAAGAAAAACTTCTGCAATCTCCTTCATCTTGGTCAGTACCATTGAAGAAATTTCTTCCGCAGCAAATCGCTTCTCTTCACCTTTGTGGGTAACAACAATCATTGGCTTATCATTTTCACCACAAATAACCTTGAATGGCCAAAGCAGGACATCTTCCTGGACCAGTGGGTCGCTGAATCTCCTACCGATCATTCTTTTAGCATCTATAAATTAAGTAAGTTAGTGAAGAATTATATATAATTAAATATACTTTCAGTTATGTTTTAGACTACAGAAACATATATAGGCTGATTGCAGATTGAACTTTTTAGAAACAAAATCGATCGGTACGTATTCTCACCAAAAACAGTGTTCGTGGGGTTCATGGAGACTACGTTCTTTGCAGAATCGCCCAAGAGACGTTCGGTTTCATTGAAAGCTACATAAGACGGTGTGATGCGGTTGCCTTGATCATTCTGTATGACCTGAACACGATCCCGTTGCCACACGGCCACGCATGAGTAAGTGGTTCCCAAGTCGATTCCGATCGCCGATCCTTCACTTTTTCCAGCCATTGCCTACTAAGAGGATCGAATTAATGTTTTCTTGCAATATTATTTCATATAATATTTTATATGAATTGTTTGAGGAAATCATATATTTTTCCTCCCCCAATGACTTTGTACAGAGTAAATTTTTGGCTTGCACAACGACTTCCAAGTCTTCTACAAAAAATAGACCCACTTGTTGATAATTAATATATATAACCCATCAAAAATAATTCTTTAAAAACTAAATTATAATACCTAGCAACCCATAGCCTTAAACAATCCAAATATATTAGAATGACAAACTTGTGAATGAAGGGAAGACCAAGCAAAGGTAAAGTCTTCTTATTCTTTCTTTAGTTAGAATTGACAATTTCAAAAAGAGATTTAAATTTTGTTTTAAGTTTAAATAAATTCATATAAAATTGATGACAGAATTGATTCTTGACTTAATTACAACCTCATATGCATGAAGTCGTCTACAAAAATATGGACCCAAAGGTGTAACTAGTTTCATTTAAAATTGTAATATGTCAATTTTAAATAACTCGAAATAAAAAAATTATCATGTCCGGACTTAGGCCTGCCCAAATGAGATCACTACACAATAAGTCTCTATAACTATGATTTCATATTCATTATCGCTTAACCAAAACGATTAACTCTATAAGAGTTCAATATAGTTCATCATAAACCATTTCAAACATTTTTTAATAATACAGGTGTGAAAATTTCACTCAACTAATATTCAGTCTTCCCCTTAATTTTCATACCAAATAAATACATGAGATGTGAGTAGATAAGGGTCAAATCAACCAATTTTTGCCTTCCAATATTATTATATGGTCTCCCTAATAAAACATACATGACTAGTATTCGAGAATACCTTTTTTTTAATATGTAGGAACCTGTAAATTTATTAAGAATAATATTTTAATACAATTGCTACTAACCACGAGGAAAATTCACCATTCACTCATACAAAAAGTGAAAGGGAAGAAGAAAAAAAATTGAGCAACCTTATGTGCCACCGTATTTGCCACTCGACTCTCATGAATCAAATTGGATATCACATGAGCTTTCAAGAGATCTTTAATTTCAAAAGCATAGAGGCCTTCATAACCAAGATTTTCCTGTGAAACCATGACTGCTTGCATTGCAAACACAGAATCCGTTGCAACCTAGACATTGAGAAAACCTTTTTCATAGAGAAGTTTAACTCCTTCCTGGATGGCTAGAAGCTCGGCATTCACAACTGCTAATGGCTAAGAAATTTGCTTTCCAAAGGCCATTAGTAAGCAGCCTTGACAATCTCGAAAGACACCACCCACTCTGAATCTGCCCATCTCCTCATTAACACAAGCATCCACATTAAGTTTGAGTTCATGACCTTGTTGTGGCCTCCTTCATCTTTCTTTTGTTCGATCGATTGGCTCTGCTCTATTGGTTTGTACTACCTGTTGTACAGCCTGGAATTCATCAAGCATGGTCCTACTCCAGCTCACATAACCAACAGCCATATTTTTACTTCCATCATTTCTCTCTCTCTCTCTCTCACATAACCAACAGCCACATTTTTACTTCCATCATTTCTCTCTCTCTCTCTCTCTCTCTCCATCCATAACGTCGATGTGTGAATAGCAAAGGATTCGAATTTTACAGAAACGATGTTTGCAGTTTGTTAATTAAACAGTCAGTATTGTGCTTGGTTCAACACTAAAGACAACACAGTGCAGCAGAAATAAAAGCGTAGAGTAAATAACACACGCAAATAATTTTGCACGAGTAAATAATATTCGTGTGGGTTCCTTAGGACTAAATATCACTAGAAAATTGTATAACTGTCTTACAAAATAATACTAGTGATTTTACAAAAAATCAAAAAATCCTAAATTTTGCAACACGTTGAGAAGTCAAACTTGCATCCTAAATAATCAGAGTATAAAATAAATAGATGCAAATCCCGTAAGCCTAAATTAAATAAACAAAAAAGATCTTTGAACAACACTATGGACTAAGTGTTGTCTCCGATGTCTTCAACACCAACGGCAACACGGGGATAGTAGTAACGATGACTACAAAACTTGGCTTCAAAAACCTTCAATTCTTCGATCGAAATTCTTCAAAGAATGCTCTGCGAGTTGTCGTCTGAAGTCATAATATTATTGTGCATGGAAATCCTCTATAAATAGATTTGAATCCAAAGCTTGTTGATTTCCATAGATAGAGTCCTACATGAATAAGAAAACTATTATAAGTAAAGATAAAACTCTATTGATAATATCACCTAAGAATATATCTATAAATTTCCTCATCAAGATATATTTGAGCAAGACAAATATCTATCCTATGTATATTTCAAATTTCATAGAATATTTATCATATCTCCTAACTTGTCTAGAATGAAAAATCGAATGATTATCAATTTAGCCAAGGTTGAAAATTTCACGGAATTAAAATTCCTTTCAATCTCCACCTTTTTTCTTTCTGGACAAAATTTAGCCCAACCAAGCATAAACATAAACTCCCTCTGAGTTTAAAACACTTCTTTGCTTGAATTGTAAGTCTCCCCCTGAAGGTGTTGTCCCTCGTGTTGGGAACACTAAGGATAACATGAGCATTAATACTTAGAGATTCTATAATTCGTGTATTAGAGCATAAATGGGTTAGAAAAGTTAGTCTATTTAGAGCATATTTAAAGAATTAAGGCACACAAATAGAACAAACAAAAAACAGATATATTAAACATAAAAACGAAGCTAAACAAGGATGAGAGAAGAAATAAAATCGGTGTGACACTAATCAATCTAAAATTGATCACTATCAGAGCCCACAGCTTCTTCAGCATCCGCATCATCTTCTTGTGTCCCAGATGGACCAACTTCATTTTGTGCACTATCTCCCTTTTTTTGGCTAGAAATGCCAAGTTGATGCCTACAATCAACAAGCAAAGTGTTGTAAAAGAGATATCTTCCTGTGCTTGAGCTATCTTTTCTTGAGCACGAGTCATCAGCAGCTGAATAGTAGTCATAGAAAATTCCATAAGAGAAGAAGTAGACACAGTTTCATCAGTGTTGTCATCCGTGTTTGCAACACCGTGTACAACATCAGCAACAACAGCAGGAGCAGGAACATCAGTCCAGGGCAAATCAAGTATACGATTCTCTTTGAGCAGTACTGCTGCAATATTTAGGATCTCAGGTGGTTCTAACAGTTCTTCAGTAATATTTCGAATGAACCCTTGAGACTCCAAAAAACGGTAGATCAAGGACGAGAATGGCAACTTTGTAGACTTCAACCCTCTATCAGAAAATTGGAGTACTATCCGAAACACCATCTTTCCAAAATTAAAAGGACTCCCAGTTCCTATGGCATAAAGAATGAACGCATGTGGCCTAATTACCACAGTAGAATTTGTTGACGGCGTCCAATTTCTAATAACAGTCTTGTGAAGCACATAATAGAAAGAAGTAAGCTTAGCTGCAGAAAAATGGTCAGTAAATTGCTTGACCATACCACCAGTAAGGACTGCAATAACTTCATGAATGTTTGGGTGGGATCCTTACTCCACATCGAGGGTAGAATAGAGAGAATTGATAAGGGCTGAAGAGAATCAAACAGCCTTCCCCGAAGATACACCAGTCCATATTTTTCCGAATCTTGATCTTCAATACTTGTAGTGAGATTGACATAAAACTCTAGGACTGTCTTATTGAAGTATGGCATCACTGCAACCACAGTAGATTAGAGCTTCCGAAGCTTCAACAAATCAATAATATTGTACCTGCCGTAGGCATCCACATCAATGTTCTTTTCATCCAACATCCCTCGATGAACATAGAGGGGACAGACAACAACAACATCATCAGAATAGAATTGAAGGGAATGAGCAGCATCCACATCATACCCATCATTAACATTGTTGTTTGTGATGTTGGAAACATCAACAGCAACACCAGCTTGAACAACATGATGAACTTGGTCCTCAAGTGGTGTATTGACAGTGTCACTGCTGGAGTCCTCTTCACAATCGTCCTCATCATTTATTTCACAACTTTTATCAAAAGAGCTCTTATCAGTGGAGGTAGATGAGGAGGAATCTTCATCAAGTTGTGCTTTCCCAGCAGTAAATTCCTCTAACATCTCAGCATCAGGCTCGTCATCAGATGAGTAGCAGAAACAACTGCCTTCCCTTTCTTCAGGCTCTCCAAAATCCGAGCCAAGGAAACATCATCCTCATCAGAAATAGCAAGATCTGCAGAGGCTGTCTTCTTGGGGATTTCAGTAGGAGCAGACTCTGTAGATTCACTAGAATCACTCGAAGCAATTCCTTCAGAGATAGCACCAGATGCAGACGTAGATGCAGCAGTGAAAGCTGTGGGTTCTGCAGATCTTCACCTTTTTTGGTTCTGCATATCTTCACCCTGTACTCAACACTTCATTTTTTTTTGGATTCATCATAAATCATCCTTTTGTTGTTCAAAACCCCTTCTTTTCATTCAAGTTCATCAGAAATTATTCACCTCCCGCAAAGCACAAAAACATCACCAACTACACATAATATTGCTCGATACAGAATGAAAGCCAGATCAAATCATCTAAATTATAAGTGCAAAAAAAATTACGCTTATCATTATACATAATGATTCTTCAACCATGTTTTTTGTCCAATATGCATTTTGCATTACAATATCCTTCTAATAATAATGCATATTTATTATACATGCTCAAAATGTTTTGGCCTTATAACCAATATCCAAATGTGTACAATTTGTGACGTACATCAAACTTTCAATTACACGTGAATTTTTCAATCATGATATGAGTTTTCCATTACTCTTATCCAAATGTAGATTTACATTTACTGGAGTTTATATTGAAGTAAGATCATACACATAAATTCTTCTTAGCACCGTATCAATATAATGAGAATG
The DNA here is from genome assembly GCF_033568475.1 of Henckelia pumila. Taxonomy (NCBI): domain Eukaryota; kingdom Viridiplantae; phylum Streptophyta; class Magnoliopsida; order Lamiales; family Gesneriaceae; genus Henckelia; species Henckelia pumila. The sequence goes on from NC_133121.1 coordinate 12,818,758, forward strand.
TATTAGGACAGTTCCTTCACATGTCTTAATGATCTTATTTCCACATATAATATCCACTGTACCCATATCCGTCACGTCAGAGTCTTTGATCAACAACTTTTCTGTGCTCATAATCACTCCAGACAGTGAGCATTTCTGTGGCATCCCGTATTTTTAAACATTTACAAGAATTTAGATGCGGAAAAGTGTGGGAAAAATGTTTTTTTAAATACAACGGTGCAGGGAATGCATCGCACTAGCAAGTTTTCAACAACCCGTGATCGAAAATAAAATTTACGTAAATAACATTTAAATACCTCATGACTCTAACGTGCATAAAATATTTGAAATAAAGGATGCAACCCTACAGTCAACAACCGGTTCTTATACGGGCACACCAAAAACTACTACTTACATAGTAAACCTGAACCGAAAATTAAAATCTTAGGAAAGTAGGGAAACTATGAGTCTTAATAAAATAAAAGTAGTGCAAAAAATACTTTTTAAAATATTCGTGGAACCAAGCATAAACTATCGTAATGAAATAAACAACATAAAAGTTAAAACTTAAATTCATTAAAATTCATCGTCACGAGACCGTCATTTAAAATACTAAATCTAAAATTTATTCAAAACTAACTTTTAAAGGTCGTTCATAAAATAATGTAATAAAAAAATATATCAATAAAAATATGCAAAGTTTCTCGCTTTAAAACGCCAGATATTTGAACAGTCATGTCATGCAATGCCTTCACCTCTTGGACTCTTCAGCCTTTCTACCAAAGCTTTTAGTTCATTTACTTTTCAATCCAACTGCACCAACCAAGTATAGTGAGTCTAAATATTCAAAAACATCACTCATATACAACATAATTACATAATAAAAATCATTATGCTTTGGATGTGCAACATTTGAACATAAAAATCATGCATAAAAATAACATAAAAGTAAAATTCTTCAATTTGGAGTGATGAAATACGTGCAATTGTGGCAACCATTATTATGAGCACATAATTGGTTCCCGTGATCATGGATTCGTTATACAACTACCATATGACATCGGCCATTTAAACTTTCATTCTTTGAAAAGGTCCTCCCTAGGACTCCTTCCAGGGCTCCAGTCTTATCATCCATCTCGTGAGCACATATTTTAAAAAGTACCCTCTCGGACTCAATCCGGAGTACCAGTCTTGTATTGCCACCAAAAAAACACATACAACATAAAAATATTTTTCATGCTTCATCATAACCTCATTATACTTCCTCATCATAAACTTCATCGTCATACGCATTTTCTTCATAAACTTTCTCATAACTTTATCATAAAACATTCGCATCATAAAACATCTTATCGGTCACAAAACATACTAAAAAATATCTTAAAATCATCATGTCATCATGAACCTTTAAAATAACTTGAAACTCAACATGTCATGCTCTTAAAAATCTTTTCATGCTTGAAAATCATGTGTGCTAATTAAATAAGTATGAGAACATCATCTTTACATTCATAAAATTTCATTCTTTCATAATGAACATAAGTTTCGTGACAACATACTAGCATATAATGTATTACATAACTAAACCGATTCACGTAAGTCGTGTTTGCCGTTTTTGACATCAAAACTTGAAATTTTTTGCATAGGAATTCTTAAAAATACTTAAAACACCTTAAAATATCACAAACATGAATTTGGGATTAAAAAACGACGTAAAAACATTTCCAAGTCAGAACTGCCCGTGCAGGGGCGCCAAAAAATGGCGCCCCTGTGCTACAATGGCACTGGGGCGCCCAAAAGGAGGCTCCCCCAGTGCGCATGCACTGTTGCTGTTGCCTGCGCAGCGGTGCGCTGGGTGCAAAAATTGTTTCCTTTGCTCTTTTTTGGTATTTTCGATCCCTTTTCAAAGCTACTCCCTCGATCATTGAATCTTATTATCAATAACACATGAAAAACTTCAAAAACTTGAAAAGGATTCAACCAAAACATCCATCTTCAAAAGATTTACATCTAAACTTTTCATTCAAAATACCCACACCAAAATTCTCAGGTTTACACATCTTTTTCATCAAATCTCAAAAATCTTTACACAATAGATTCACTCGTTGGAACCTTGATTTCTCACATAAAATATTCAAAACTTGAAAGAATTCGATCAAATATACCACAACTTCAAAAGCTTTTAAACTAAAAATACATACATCAAGAATACTCATATTCAAACATCTTTTCTAAAAAATATTTAACATCTTTCTCAAAAATCTTAACCAAAACGTCAAGAACGATTCACGTTTTACAGTACTACAGCACGCTCATAAAAAAACTCATAGAATCAATGCAATATAGATAAATTACACATCAACATACGTTCTTTTCATATAAAAATACATATATTCTCGATTTGTGGTTTTAAAAGAATTTAAAACTTTCCTTTATTTGTTGGTAGGGAGAAATCCGGACTCTGGGACGCGATCTAGCCTTCACACAAATGATCGATCAAGAAATCTTTACGCTTGGAGTGTGCAGATTTTTTGAATGAAGAGTAGGGGAGAAGGGTGTGAGGCGGCGTGGGTGAGAGAAAAATGGAGAGTAAACTTGACGTTTAGTTTATAGTAAATTCTTGGGTCGAAACTATGCCCAACAACTTAAAATACTTACAACTTTTCTAAACTTTTAAAATTAACTGCCAATACCATATTTTAAAATAAAAAGCTGCACAAATACATATTAAAAACATTAAAATAAAAATATTTTTAATTAAACACACTTTAATTAAAATTACTTAAACTTTGTTCGTAGGCAAGTCTTGACTCCCTTGGTCACCGGAATTAACCCATACCTGAAAAACATCAAACTAAATTTTCCACGTTAAACCTCAGGTACTTTAGATTACATGAAATAATTTAACATAATATTTAAACATATCTTTGAACACCCAAACATTCAACTTTGAAACATAAAATATCATGCAATATACAAAGCACGAAATCTATTAAACACAAACTTTAAATCATTAATATATCACATAAAAGTATTTAATTAAACATAACCTTTAAATCATAAATAAAGAAAATAAAATCACTTAAAATTCATTTAAAATTTCTTTAATAGTCGCGAGTGGATTTATGGATTTTTTGAGCGTTGCAATTTCGTTGAATCATCATTTTCATGCTTGTTTTCATTTTTGCTTTCTTTTCATGTTGCAACAACTTATGTAACCCTTTTCCTGTCAAGAATTCGTTGTTTATTTCCTGTTGTAACGAACTTCAAATTCATCTATATTTCGCTTAGGACTAATTTTAGTTAAACTACATTGTTATTTGCTATGACAAACCTTTTGCCTTAGTCATGTTATGACAGTTTTCGCGACATGCTTCACAATATTTAAATTTCTTTGCAATGTTTTAATGGTTCATCAATTTCGATTATCACTGTAATTATTAATTTATTTAATACAAAATCAACCAATTTTGATGTATACAATCATTTGTTCTTGCATGAGAACATTTCATTTTCCAAATTCCTACACATTTTTGTGACATTTCTACAATTCATAATGATTTTTTTTCCTTTTATTCTGTGATTTAAATTGAGAATACATGTTGTAAACGAGATCATTTCTCCCACACTTATGGGTAATCATAGCTTTTCAATTCTAAGCGTTAGAAATTAGAATCCAAACTCAAGAATTTATATCATGTTAAATTTGGGTTTAAGCATGATCGCTTAAAGAATTCAAATCTTATACATTATTATCAAATTTGACAACATTGTATTCTTCAATTTATCACTTCACTTGTTATTGGATTGCTGTTCAAACTTCCAAAATTTTCATTTTAAGCGTTATAACATTAAAATCTAAATTCAATATTTCATGTCTTGTAAATTTAAATTTAAGCGTGATGACTTATAAATTTTGAACTGGAACTCTCGAGTTTCATTCACAACATGAATTTAAGAGTAAAAAAATTATAAAACTTGATTCAAGATTTTATTTCTTGTAATACAAATTTTAAGCTTACAAAAATTACAAAATTGATCAAGTTGAATGAAACACCAAATATCAAAACATCTTGTCACATCAATACAAAAATTTATATATAGTTGAATAACCATTCCACTTGGTTATCCAACATTTTTTTATCAGAATCATCAATAATGAAAGTCTGTCAATTCAAGTAAATGAAATACCAAATATCAAAACAATTTGTCACAACAATGCAACATTATGTATATAGTTAATTGAAGCACCATTCCACTTGGTTATCCAACAAGTTTTCATCAAAATCATCAATTGTGAAGACCCAAAAAAATCGAAGTTCAGTTGAGCACCAATACCTAAGTTAGCCAACTGAACTAAGATCAGTCTAGCTGCGAAATTGTTAAATAGCTAAACTGAAATTCCAAAGTTGCACTCCAGTTTTTGTAACAATCGAAATCATGACATTCATGGGAAGCACAACATTAATGTTTTCCCTCATAAATGGCATTTAAGATGTCTGAAATCTGCCACACAAAGTCCTAAGCTTTTTCTGGGAAAATGTATCAGTCATATTGCTCCTTATAAATAGGCACTTAGATGTCTGCAATCTCCCACATTAAATTCTAAGGAAACACTCCAAAAATTCAAGCTAGAGAAATTAGTTGAGTAGAAGAGTCCAGAGCAGTTGAGCAAGAAGTTGAGCAACCCAAAATTCAGTCTAGCAAACTATTGTAAGTGGGCTTTTGGTTTTTAAGCAAATTCCATGAATAAGATTCTATTCCAGCAAGTTTAAAGCATGATAATTGTCTGAACTTCTGAAATCTTTGATTTTTGCTATTGCACTGATACTTGTGAACTAGTGGTAGGAATATATATATTCTGAACTATTTATGTTCTATTCTGATTCCTCACCCTTTAGGGTGTGTTTGAAGTCTAAGATTATTAATCTACCTATTAATAATCTTATGTAGTCTCACGTTTTTTTTTTTTGCCATATTATTTATCCATCTTTCAATTATTTATCTCACATCAATCAAATCATTGAATTTAAATTACTATATTACCCTTTATAAATAATATAATTAATATTTTATTAATTATTAAAAGGATAAAATAGTAATTTACTATTTTTTTTTATAAAATATAATCAATCAAATCAAACAAACTATAATCTATCAATCAAATCAAATCTTATATTAACTATCATTTTTTATTTATTTTTTATTACAAAATATTACTTATCTCTATATTATTTATCTTATCACTCACTTCAAACAGAGCCTTAGAGGATAAACATATGAGAGTCTGGTACAAGTAAGCCACAAAATTCAATAAGTTAAATCGGTGCATGTCCTGAACTCTATTTTTATGAAAATATAAGAATTTTCAGTTCAGTTTTATATGAATACATAAGTCTAGAAATGTTTTTATGCGAGATATTCTCTCATTTACTGAGTGACACCCATATCACTCACTCACCTTGAACCAACATCCTAGATAAAAATGAAGAAGAGCTCAAGGGTGAAGAGCCGGACCAGTTTTGGGGCTGGTGATTGAAGATATATAGTCTCTGTTAATGTATTTTCAATGTTTAAGCCACTGCGTAATATGTTTTGTATAAGACAATTTATTTTGGCTTTATGAAAGACAATGTAGCTTTAGTTTATGAATGAAATACTGGTATTTTCTAGAGATTGTATTTCGAGGCTTGTTATTTGATGTGAAAATGTTAAATAACATCGATGTCAACTAAGCCCGATTTAAGGGCGTGACATCAATAATGAAGTCTATCTCCGAGTCTGCTTCATGACATCTCGCGATAGAATTTTCAAAATTCAAGTTTCTTTGGTCGTCGACAGTCCATGGCTACGTGATTTGGCTTACCACAGTTATAACAGTTCCCTTCGAACCTTTTGACATTGCTCTTGTTGGGATACTTAATCTCTTTGCAAGCATTTGGTTCAACTCAATTAGCTCTTCCATATATAGATAGTTTCTTGTTTGATTAAGACTTCTTAAGATCATCTTCTTCAATACGCAATCTAACAATCAAACTCTCAAAACACATTTCCTTTCATTTACATTTTAAATAATTATTGAAATCCATCCACGAAGGAGGAAGTTTCTCAATTATCGAAAAAACTTGATATTGTTCACTTACTTGTATATCATGTCTCATACAGAAACTTCATCAAATTCAATGTAGTAAGAATGTAAGATAGAACATCATCTTTTATTTCCATATTTTGAAGTCGGTGCCTCCAAACTTCTCAAGTTTCTCACTATGTGCCACTGGAACAATTGCTAGAACAAGGGCAGTAGATGAAGATTCCATTTCATAATGCACAGTAAAAATAGTCTTAAGGTTGTTGGGTCTGAATACTATGTAAACTAAAACTGCTTGGTTGATGTCTCGAAAGATGTACCGACATGAACTAGAACACGACACGAACAAAAAAAAATAAATTTGAGTCTAGAGTTCGACTCTATTTCTCTAAGATGATTTTATCCTACACACGGTGCTTATAGAATAAAAAATCATCTCCCAAGATACAACGATTTTCATTTTGTAATTGGAGCAGTACTCCAAATTACAAAACCGGACGAACTTTAAGATTCTTTTTGAACCTTCAAAAAACGATGAACGAAAATTTGATATGGAGCAATATGAATGGACGAAAAATCAGTGCATTTTTCAAGTCTCAATGTGTGCAACATTTTCCATTCTAAATGAGATATACATTTATAGAAATCAAAAAGCCTTAAATAAAAAAATATCACATCAAATGAGACATCTTTTTATCAAATGATGTAACTAAGGCTGGTTCGGTATGGTATATCGACTTTACCAAATGATACCGCATATCGTACCGAAAACTTCGGTACCGAAAAAATAGATATCGATACCGTATCGATATTTAGGTATACCGAAATTTCGGTACGACATAAATTCCATACCGTTCTTACCAAAAATTTTCGGTATATCAAAATTCGGTACGGTATCGGTATAATACTATCTATACCGACATTATAAAAAAATATATTAAATTATGTTTTAAAATTCTTACAAAAATTCTTACATATAATAAAAACATATTTTATTATAAAATATTTTCGGTATACCAAAATACCGAAATTTTGTAAACATCATACTGATACCGATACTGAAAATTTCGGTATGTCGATTTTAACGGTATGTACGGACTACGGTATATTGCGTTACGGTAAGTGCGGTATACCGAAAATTTCGGTATATTTTCCCACCCCTAGATGTAACACATAACGACCTCTTTTAATACAATAACTATTCGGCTGAATGGTTTCCATTCAAACTCAATTTTGAATGCCGATTCAATTTGAATACCTAATTGAAGAGGTATTAGTGGCATCTTTTCTGTTGAGGTTTCATTTGTCTCACTCATTTTTTTTATTTAATTACATTTATATATATAATTATTTTCTATCTAATTTTTTCACTCGAAAAAAAATTTGAACCATTATTTGTGAACATCTTATTAATTTCTCATGCACCCTAATTGGTAATCGATAAATAATTTCATATATCACAAACATTTTGTTAATTCTAAATGGGTAACAACCCAAAATTTCTAACAACCGTCTCATGGATAAATTTTGTGAGACTGATATCTGATCCGACCTTACTTATGAAATTTTTTTTATGTAAAAAATATTACTTTCCATTGCAGATGTAGGACGAGTCGACTAATCTAACGAATATAGATATATGAGACTATCTAAGACATATTATGCATCTTGATATTGAACATGACTGAACAAGAATAGGATTGTGGGAATGCTCGAGCTTTTCTTTTTTAAATTTTCCATTAATATGCATAATTTAAAGCTATCAATTTTGTCTTTTCGGCATTTAAGCTATCAATTGGATATATAGATTGTGAAGTTTCCTATGTACTGTATTTTAAAATGTTAACACAAACAAATAATTAAATAAAATATCAAATTCTATTTTAATTTACAATTTTTAGAATTTAAAAATATTAAATTACCACATCAAATAATTTATTTAGAAATATTATGTATTAATACTAGATTTTGAGCTATATATGTTGTGTGTGTAACATAATCCAATAAATATATTATGTATGATATGAATTTAACATATTTATATATTTAAAATATTTTGACACAAATGATGCTTAATATTAAAAAAAAAAAGATTCCAAAACATTATAATTTTTTTTTTGTTTGAACAAATTATTTGACGTTACATGATCAAAGTATTAATTTCACTAATGAAAAAGAAATGTTCATGTGTATTTTAAGAAAGTCTAAAATTGTAATATAGTAAAGATTTCAACCAACAAATCAGTTAATAGTTATCCTCGCGTACTAAGTTGATTGTTTTGGTCACTATTCATGTACAAAAAAACTGTTGTAACACCGTTTCAAAATATACATGTCAGTCAATTACATAACCTCGAAAATAGGAAGAAATAAAGGGGAAAACCAGAGGAGAATTGAAAATAGTTCAGCTAATTCATGTGTAATAATTCAAAGACAAAGAAAGATAAACCAAATCAAGCTCCATCAATGGCAATAAATCTCAAGGTAGAAATTTTGTAATAAAAGGATCCCAAATGCTCGGCAACTCCTCTCTTTTATTCTCAAACACATATGCTTCTGCCATTTTCTGTTCATCCATTTAGATTGTAGAGAGGGGGTGAATACACTAAAAAACAGTTTAGTGTGATTCGGTTGAACTTGATCGGTTTAGTGATGGAATTCTAGGCTTATCTTGGTGTCTAATGTAATTTGACAAACAAAGTATGTGCGGAAATATGTCAAGTTACATATTTGAATACTTAATATCTAGCAATTTATGCAAGGTAAAGAGAATATGTAAACTGCAAAAGACACAATCGAATGTTTATGGATGTTCGAAGATTTCAAATACTCATACGTCACCCCTTCTTCCACCTTGAAAGGATAGCACTAGAAAACTTTGAATTTTACAAGCAATTTTCAAAACCCCGATCCGGTTTAGGACTTAAATGCTGCCTAAACAAGAACTCCTAGAATGCAACTCAGTTTCAGTCCTAGACTGATAAGAAAACACAGATGAATACAACTCGATTTCCTTAGCACAAAATTGATCCTTCAATGAACAGAATAACACTTAAGCGTTTGTGCGTCGAGTTCTTTAATCAATTTTCAAGCTTTGAGACTTTGAATATTCACGCAATGAGCAAGGTAATACAGAGGTTCTCGGCGCCCTTTTGTTATCGATCAAGGTCTCTATTTATACCCTTGGATGTTAATGGTCATAAATTCAAAATGGGTCTTTAGATAGAATTTTGAATTATTCTCGTTTCATTTGTCATTTTCAAGAACAAATTCTGGAGCCGACATTTTCCTTTTCATCGCGGCACTACCTTCTGCAGAATGTGTCAAAGTACGGGAGATTTTATCCAAAAGAGGTACGATGGTAAACTCACAACTGATGGAGTCAGTTTAGCGTCTCCGACTAGTTGAGCGAGACAGTTTAGCTTCCACAATTCAGTTTAGTGCCTTTAGTTTTAGTTTTCTTTAGATCAGTTTAGTATTCTGTTAGATCATTGTAAACACCAAAACATAATTTCCAGCAAACTCTTTCATTAATATATATTTTTTTGTTTATTTATAACCCATTTTTTTTAATATAATAAATTAAATAATTAGAAGAAACCTGGATCATAATTCATAAAAAAAAGCATGATATTTTATATTTATATTATGAAGTTAACTAATTAATTTGATTGAGTTAAGTACATTATATATAAATTGGAGTTTATTACAAAGAAAACATCAAATAAATCTAAACAAAATTTTCTTTAAAAAAAATTGCACCAATAACGATGCAGATTTTTTTTTACAAAAATTCAATTTATTATTAAAATTAATTAATAATAGGATAATATTAATTGGTATTAAGCTAAATTATTACTCCCTCCGTCCCATATATAATGTCTTGTTTTCCTTTTTCATATGTCCCAAATATATAGGCATATACTATATTTAGTAAGCTTTTATTACTCTATTTTACTATTATACCCTTATTTAATTTGAGCTTTTTGCTATTAACTAGTTTTTGGAAAATACATAAACATGTTATTAATTGTATTCTTTATATCTTGGAAAATGTGTAAAAAAATAGACATTCATCTTCCGCTCAACAAATCTGGTATACATTTAACCATCCGCATCTCCTACATCCTAATTCATCTTGTGAACAATCGGCCATGAGTGAAGATTTTGGAAAAAACTCAAACTCCATCGGTTTTGCAAAAAGTGAATGCGCAAGTAATATAGACAATCTTGGCTCAACAAAAGGTGCGAGACAATTGCTTGATTTGAATGTCCCACCAAGATACGATGGCTATATTTCCACTTCTCAAGAGTATGAACGTACGATATCTCGGATGCTAAATATTTATTTGCCAAAATGTCATGAGAGCAAAGGTTCTGCAATGGCTTCTCGGAAAAAAATGGAGTAAGCAGATTCTTAGATGATTGGTTTTTGGATTGTATTAGCATTTTTGTATTTAAAATTGCAATATGTACATATGATTATGGAAATATCGAGATCTGTGGCCATGGTTTTTTTTTATTCTTTGTGTATTTTATAATATTCCAATGAATAACATATTCATATTAAATTGAGGCACAGATGATTTTATAATCAATTAAGATATGTCTTTGCCATTTCTAAGATTTCATATTCAAACTCAATACATTTTGGCAGTTCTCCCATCCTAATCAGTTTCTGTTTGTTCATATGTGGAATCTTGTACTGATTACCACCCAAATTCTTCATCACCTCAACCATACATGATTGCAACAACAAAAATACATTATTCAAATCTTTGGGAGGAAATGTATTGAAAGCACTCTCCACTGTTATAATAAATTCTTCGACGGTTGACGGAGCTTCTTGATGTTGAAGCGAGTCAATGGCTCTAAAGAAACCGAGATCCAAAACATTCAAATCAGGACTATTCGGAGGTTGACAACGTAAACGAATATCGAATCCATCTTTTTTTGCCTCCTCTACAAACTCGACATCATTAACATCCAAATGTGGCTTTGCATTGTCTTGTTGAATAAAGATGGTCCTAGAACTTGAGCGTGGCCATTTTTCCTTGATTGAAGGCAACAACTTATGAAGGATATATGATCGAATGACATCTTTAGTTATCGATGCGATCGGCTTCATCTCCAAAGTCCCTGCTGCATGGTTTTTACTTCTCCTCTTGGCAGGTTCATGAGACACAAATGGCCATATTCCAATTTTCCCATTGAATTCGTCGCCTGTAGTCTCATCAAATCGAGGACGAGCAACAGCAGCTAAAAACATTATCTTTGTAATAAAACTTTTACTTTTGCATGTGCGGAAGGGCTCGATCTCATCTGCGTGGAGATAATACTTTTCACATGTTTTCGTCAAATAAAACCACTTTTCATCAATATGAATGTGATTGTGCATGTTAATAAAAATAGGTCTACTAGTAATTGTACTTTCCTAATCAACCATTGACAAGCAGAACTCCAACCTTGCCCTTCTGTTGTCATCAGACAAACATGGTTTAACTGGATTTGAATGTGGCCGAATATTTTCGTCTTTTATTCTCCTATGCACGGTCGTTTTTGACAAATTCAAAGCTTTTGATAAGGATCTTATATTTGTCCGACGACGAAACGGGATGTTCTTCATTTGTTCAAAATCAATCTCAATTCTCTTCCGATGTCTTCTGTTCAAGAGCTTATTAGGGAAAAGTGGCACACCTCTGTTCATAGTAGATTTTTGTAAGGCCCGGGATTAATTAAAGATTAATCCGAATTTATTTAATTTTAATCCGAGTATATTTAATTTGGGAATATTTAGAGTTTTGATTTAAATTCTAATATTCTTAAATTATTTAGGATTGAAATTGAATTAAAATAAGGGCCGAGGACCAAATTGCAATTATTGAAGAAATGAGGGGCTAAATTGCAATTAGGATTCAAAGTTATCAGATATTAAATTGAATACTCAGCTTATGCACGTGTATGAAGGAGAATTTTCAGAAAAATAAGAACAGAACTCGATTTTTTCCATTTTTCTTTGAGTTTTTTTATCTTCAAACCCTTATAACTTTTGCTCCGGGTATCCGATTTCGATTCCGAAAAGTGTTCTGGAATCCTTACGACGAGGGCTTCGATCTCGTGTAAGTTTTATGTTATGTTTTATGGATTTCGAAATTGATATGTGGCAAAGATCAGATTCTGAAATTTTGGAATTGTGCTTGGTGTTCTATCGTTTGAATATGCAACACCGGAATTGATGAGCTTATGTTATTGTGTCCAAATATGATCTCCAGCTTATGATTGTAGATTATAGCTATTTCAATGAAGATTTGAATGAGTTATATCATCTAGTTTGTGAAATATATCTATAAGTTTGAATGATATTGAAAAAAAAATGATTTCGAAGTCGGGATTACGTCGGTTATCGAATTGAAATCGCTACGTCGTTTAATCAACTTTTGGAACTGTTTTGATAGCCGAATTCTGAGTTGAAATTGTTATTGAGATGTTATCAATGTTATAGTATTTTTATTGTTCAGTTTCAGTCAAGTTTGGAAGGCCAACAACACGAGACGCCGACTTTGAACGAACGAAGAAAGAGTTGAGGTTTGAAATGCGATTGATTGATGAATTCTTGATGGTTTTGACTCGTTTCTGAAATGATAGATTGGTGTGAAGTTTGATATATGTATTTTGATTATATCTTACAGATTTGAAGAGTTCAGAACCTCAATAAACGAAGGTATAATGATGACATCGCGAAGTAGGGACTTTGAAACTCCAAAATGATTATCTTTGAGTTGGCTCGCAAAAATCACATACTTGTTTATGTTTTAATTTGATTGTGGTGTTGTCGAGCCATCTCAGGTAGTGGATCTTTAAATTTGAGTTGATATGATGTTATATCGAATTGAATCTAAGACAAGGTTGCGGTTAACCTTATTTGCGAGTCGTTTACGAATTCGTTAGATGGATATCCATGTCAAGATCAGTTATGAATCTTGATGGCTTCGAAGTTATATGAATCAATTCGTATTTAAAGCGTTTGAGTACTCTATTTGTTGAGTCGAGTTTTAAATAGAGTTAATATGATTTATTTAACACTTTTGATATGTTGGTTATACTGAGATTTGTATCTCACCGAAGTTATCCGGCTGTTGTCTTGTTTTGTATGTGTGCATGACAACAGAGAGGGCAGGAGCTGATCATCGACGTCATTGACAGCTGGGAGAGAGTCTAGCACGTGAGGACTCGGGTTGTAGATGATGTTTTGAATGTTAGAAGCATGGAACCTTAGAACTTGTTAGTTTTGGAATACATGTAAAAAACTTGAGATAGTTTATGTCGTTATTGTTATCGTTTCTTTAGCGACTTGGTTGATGTAATAAAATACATGTACACTTGCTTGAGACTTTGTTTAGATGTATAAGTTTGTGTTTACATTAAAGGAAACAAGTTTTGGAGCTGTCAATTACCAAGTTTTGGAGCTGTCAAATGTGGGCAAGAATCTGCCCAGGGCCGTGCTCGAGCTGCAGAAAACAGCAGCCCGAGCGCAGCCCAGGGCAGAAAGTTCTGCTTCGAAATGGGCAGGGCGCGCCCGAGCGGTGCTTTTCAGCCGCTCGAGCGCAGCCTATTTTAAAAAAAAAAAAAATTTGTTTGTTACAGCTTCGGATGCTTGGTGATTACTTATTCATTAATTGCCCTTAAGATTTGAGATTAGCAACCCGAGGCCCCACAACAGGTGGTATCAGAGCGTTAAGTTTCTCGGACTAAGAATAGATGAGCGGGGTAGATCGAGTTTTTTACTCTGATTTAAGTATTCTTGAAGCATGTTTATTATCTGACTTGATTTACAGCTTTTTAAGAATTGCATGCTATCCGTTATCTGATATTATTGGAAGCATGTAATAGTACGACTGAATCAGATTCGATCTTTTGAGAAGGCATTGAGGAACTGAAACAGAAATGTGTTATGATATGATGAATTGTACACTAATCTGTTTGATTATCAGATATGCCTCCTCGACCAGCACCGAGAGTTATACAACCATTGGTTGTGAATCAGCCTGAACAGACAAATGCTGCACAGGTCCCAGTAACAGTGTCTGAACATGGACAGGGTAGTATGTCTACTGATGAGTTCAGTGATGCTAATCCGATGGAGATACTTTTGAAACGATTCCAGTCATTTAAACCACCACAGTTGCAAGGAACAGAGAATGCTATAGAATGTGAGAACTGGCTGAAAGATATTGAGCAGTTATTTGAGTCCATTGACTATACAGATGATCGTCGTGTGAGACTGATAATTCATCAACTGCATGACCTTGCCAAGAGTTGGTGGATAGCGACGAAGATAGCACTGGAAAACCAAGGTACTGTTATTACCTGGTCTGTATTTCGAACTGCTTTCTATCAGCGTTTCTTTCCTGTGTCTTATCGCAAGGACAAAGGAGCAGAGTTTGCAAGTTTGCAAAAGGGACAATTGAATATTGAAGAATATGTTGCCAAATTCACTAGCCTGTTGAAGTTTGCACCACATATCGCTGTTAGTGACGAAGCTCAAGCCGATCAATTTATCAATGGCTTGAATCCTGAGGTATTTACACTGGTTAATTCGGGAAGACCGAATACCTTTGCTGATGCTCTGAATCGAGCAAAGGGTGCTGAAGCAGGGATACTAAAACAACGAGGAGCACAGTTTGTGCCACAGCCAGTGAGACAACCACAAGAACAGCCACAGATTCCACAGCCACCTCGACTTGAAGCTGGAGGTAGCAGCAGTGGAAAGAAAAATTTCTTCAAGGGTAAGAGCAAACAGTTCAAGAGATCAGGTGGTGGTAGCTCTTCTAGTTCTAGTGGATCCCGACAGTCTAGAGCTGGACAGAAGTCTGATGTATATTGCACCAAATGTGGAGGTCGCCATACTGATGAACAATGCCGAGGTGTGTTTGGAAGCTGCCACATTTGTAACAAGATGGGACACTTTGCAAGAGTGTGTCCACAACGAGGATCTGAAGGTGCACAGGGTGCAGGAGCATCGAGACCGGTGGGTCAATCTACATCTTCAGTTCACTCTTTTCAACCACAGCCTGCCGCACCGAGTAGAGGAGGAGGTCAGACGGTGAATCAACCTCCAAGGCAACAAGCAAGGGTGTTTGCATTGACTGAGGAGCAAGCACAAGCGGCACCAGATGATGTGATTGCAGGTAACTGTTCTCTTTATGGTTATCCTGCTTATGTCTTATTTGATACTGGTGTGTCGCATACTTTTATATCTGAGCAGTTTGTTGCATTGCATTCATTACCTGTTGAGCCCTTAGCTACTGTTGTATCTATTTCATCACCTCTGGGTCGAGGTATTGTATCAGTGAAGTCTGTATGAAATTGTATATTACAGTGTGAGGGGCATGAGATTGAGCTTGATTGTATTGTACTCGGTTTATCTGATTTTGATTGCATAATCGGTATTGATATGCTAACCAAGTACAGAGCTACAGTAGACTGTTTTCAGAAGATTGTGAAGTTCAGACCTGATATGGCTGATGAATGGAAATTTTATGGTAAGGGATCAAGATCTAAAATTCCATTGATATCTGTTCTTGCTATGACTGAGTTGTTACAGAAAGGAGCAGAGGGATTTCTAATCTATGCTATTGATGTATTGAAGACTAGTCCGACACTGACTGATATACCGGTGGTGAGTGAGTTTGCAGATGTATTCCCTGATGAGATTCCAGGATTGCCACCATACAGAGAGGTAGATTTCAGTATTGAATTGATGCCAGGTACAGAACCGATATCAAAAACACCGTACCGAATGGCACCGATTGAATTGAAAGAATTGAAAGACCAACTTGAAGATTTGTTGGCCAAGGGTTATATCAGACCGAGTGTCTCTCCTTGGGGTGCTCCGGTATTGTTTGCTAGAAAGAAGGACGGATCGATGAGACTATGTATTGACTACCGGCAATTGAACAAAGCAACGGTAAAGAATCGATATCCTTTACCTCGTATCGATGATTTATTTGATCAATTGCAGGGATCGTCAGTATATTCGAAGATTGATTTGCGATCCGGATATCATCAACTGAGGGTTAGAGACGAAGATATTCCTAAGACTGCATTTAGAACCAGGTATGGCCATTATGAATTCATAGTCATGCCTTTTGGTCTAACGAATGCACCAGCAGTTTTTATGGGATTGATGAATAGGGTATTTCAAAGATATCTAGATGATTTCGTGATCATATTTATCGATGATATCTTGATTTATTCTAAGAATATGTGTGAACATGCTGATCATCTCCGAATTGTATTGAGAACGTTACGGGAAGAAAAATTATATGCCAAGTTATCCAAATGTGAGTTTTGGTTGCAGCGAGTCGTGTTTCTTGGCCATATAATTTCAGGAGATGGTATATCAGTGGATCCAAACAAAGTAGAAGCTGTGATCAGTTGGCAAAGACCGACGTCTGTGCCAGAAATTCGAAGTTTTATGGGTTTAGCTGGTTATTATCGTCGATTCATTCGAGATTTTTCATCTATAGCGAAGCCTATTACACAGCTTACACAGAAGAATGCACCATTTGTTTGGTCTGAGGCATGTGAAAGGAGTTTTGTTGAACTGAAAAAGAGATTGACTACTGCGCCTGTGTTGACAATCCCTAAAGGTACTGGTTATTTTATTGTTTATTGTGATGCTTCTCATCAAGGTTTGGGATGTATTTTAATGCAGAAAGGACATGTTGTTGCTTATGCTTCTCGACAACTGAAACCACATGAGGTTAGGTATCCGATTCATGATCTTGAATTGGCTGCTTTCGTTTTTGCATTGAAGATTTGGAGACATTATTTATACGGCGAGAAGTTTGAAATCTTTTCTGATCATAAAAGTCTGAAGTATCTATTCTCACAATCTGAATTGAACATGAGACAACGACGATGGCTTGATTTATTGAAGGATTTTGATTGTGAAATCAAATATTATCCGGGAAAATCTAACGCAGCAGCAGATGCCCTGAGTAGAAAAGTATGTGCTCTATCTTTATCTACTATAGGTGTATCTAATTTGATTGAGAATTGTTGTGTTTCTGGATATGTATTTGAGACAGATAGAAGGCCTATGAGAGTTTATGCAATCAGTGCTGAGCCAGAGTTGTTGATTCGTATCAAAGAAGCACAGAAAGCTGATCAGAATGTACAGAAATCGATTGAAATGATCAGATCAGGACATCAGTTTGAGTACAAGCTTAGTGACAATGATATCTTGTATGTGAATAACCGAATAGTTGTTCCCAATATTGCAGATTTGAGACAGAATATTCTGAAAGAAGCCCATTGTAGTCGCTTTAGTGTTCACCCTGGAGGCAGAAAGATGTACAACGACTTGAAGAGTCAGTACTGGTGGAAACAAATGAAGTCTGATGTGACTGAATTTGTATCCAAATGTTTAAATTGCCAACAGGTGAAGGCTGAAAGAAAGAAACCGGGTGGCTTATTACAGAGTTTATCAATTCCTGAATGGAAATAGGATCACATTTCCATGGACTTTGTAACGAAGTTGCCACGATCATCTCGAGGATGCGATGCTGTTTGGGTGATCATTGACAAATTGACGAAATCTGCGTGCTTTATTCCTTATCGAATGACTTATCGTCATGATCAAATGGCGGATCTTTATATTCGAGAAGTGGTAAGACTTCATGGTGTGCCAAAGTCGATTGTATCTGACCGAGATCCGAGGTTTACTTCGCACTTTTGGCATAGCCTACAGGAAGCTCTAGGTACGCGTTTACATTTGAGTACTGCTTACCATCCTCAAACCGACGGTCAATCTGAACGAACAATTCAGACGCTTGAGGATATGCTTAGAGCTGTAGTACTTGATTTTGGTGTTACATGGCAAAATTCTATACCACTCGTGTAATTTTCTTATAACAACAGTTATCAGACGAGTATAGAGATGGCACCATTCGAAGCATTATATGGGAAGAAGTGTCGATCGCCGCTGTATTGGGATGATATTTCTGAAGTACCTGAGTTAGGACTTGATATGATCAGACAGATGACTGAGAAGGTGAAACTGATACAACAGAGAATGAGAACAGCACAGCACAGACAGACCAGATATGCAAATGTACGACGACGGCCGTTATCTTTTGATCAGGGAGATAGAGTGTTTCTGAAGATTTCACCGTTCAGAGGCACCGTTCGATTTGGTAAACGAGGGAAATTATCTCCAAGGTATATTGGGCCGTATGAGATTCTCGAGAAGATAGGCAATCTAGCTTATCGACTCGCTCTTCCTATGTCTTTATCTGGAATACATGATGTCTTTCATGTATCGATGTTTAGAAAGTACATATCTGATGCATCTCATGTGATTCACTCCGATGAAGCTGAATTGGATGATACTCTTAGCTATTTCGAGCAACCTATTCAAGTTCTTGATAGAAAGACGAAGCAACTCCGAACGAAGACCATTCCATTGGTGAAGATTCAATGGAGTAGACACGGAGTTGAAGAAGCGACTTGGGAAGTCAAAGAAGATATGAAGCAACGATTTTCTTATCTATTTCACTGATGTGAGTTCTTATTCAGTTTTCAGTTATTCTTTATTCTTATGAGCATGCGGACTGCATATCTATACTGTTTATGAATTCGATGACGAACTCATGTCTTAGTGGGGGAGAAATGTAAGGCCCGGGATTAATTAGAGATTAATCCGAATTTATTTAATTTTAATCCGAGTATATTTAATTTGGGAATATTTAGAGTTTTGATTTAAATCCTAATATTCTTAAATTATTTAGGATTGAAATTGAATTAAAATAAGGGCCGAGGACCAAATTGCAATTATTGAAGAAATGAGGGGCTAAATTGCAATTAGGATTCAAAGTTATCAGATATTAAATTGAATACTCAGCTTATGCACGTGTATGAAGGAGAATTTTCAGAAAAATAAGAACAGAACTCGATTTTTTCCATTTTTCTTTGAGTTTTTTTATCTTCAAACCCTTATAACTTTTGCTCCGGGTATCCGATTTCGATTCCGAAAAGTGTTCTGGAATCCTTACGACGAGGGCTTTGATCTCGTGTAAGTTTTATGTTATGTTTTATGGATTTCGAAATTGATATGTGGCAAAGATCAGATTCTGAAATTTTGGAATTGTGCTTGGTGTTCTATCGTTTGAATATGCAACACCGGAATTGATGAGCTTATGTTATTGTGTCCAAATATGATCTCCAGCTTATGATTGTAGATTATAGCTATTTCAATGAAGATTTGAATGAGTTATATCAGCGGTTTGTGAAATATATCTATAAGTTTGAATGATATTGAAAAGAGAAATGATTTCGAAGTCGGGATTACGTCGGTTACCGAATTGAAATCGCTACGTCGTTTAATCGAGTTTTGGAACTGTTTTGATAGCCGAATTCTGAGTTGAAGTTGTTATTGAGATGTTATCAATGTTATAGTATTTTTATTGTTCAGTTTCAGTCAAGTTTGGAAGGCCAACAACACGAGACGCCGACTTTGAACGAACGAAGAAAGAGTTGAGGTTTGAAATGCGATTGATTGATGAATTCTTGATGGTTTTGACTCGTTTCTGAAATGATAGATTGGTGTGAAGTTTGATATATGTATTTTGATTATATCTTACAGATTTGAAGAGTTCAGAACCTCAATAAACGAAGGTATAATGACGACATCGCGAAGTAGGGACTTTGAAACTCAAAAATGATTATCTTTGAGTTGGCCCGCAAAAATCACATACTTATTTATGTTTTGATTTGATTGTGGTGTTGTCGATCCATCTCAGGTAGTGGATCTTTAAATTTGAGTTGATATGATGTTATATCGAATTGAATCTAAGCCAAGGTTGCGGTTAACCTTATTTGCGAGTCGTTTACGAATTCGTTAGATGGATATCCATGTCAAGATCAGTTATGAATCTTGATGGCTTCGAAGTTATATGAATCAATTCTTATTTAAAGCGTTTGAGTACTCTCTTTGTTGAGTCGAGTTTTAAATAGAGTTAATATGATTTATTTAACGCTTTTGATATGTTGGTTATACTGAGATTTGTATCTCACCGAAGTTATCCGGATGTTGTCTTGTTTTGTATGTGTGCATGACAACAGAGAGGGCAGGAGCTGATCATCGACGTCATTGACAGCTGGGAGAGAGTCTAGCACGTGAGGACTCGGGTTGTAGATGATGTTTTGAATGTTAGAAGCATGGAACCTTAGAACTTGTTAGTTTTGGAATACATGTAAAAAACTTGAGATAGTTTATGTCGTTATTGTTATCGTTTCTTTAGCGACTTGGTTGATGTAATAAAATACATGTACACTTGCTTGAGACTTTGTTTAGATGTATAAGTTTGTGTTTACATTAAAGGAAACAAGTTTTGGAGCTGTAAATTACCAAGTTTTGGAGCTGTCAAATGTGGGCAAGAATATGCCCAGGGCCGTGCTTGAGCTGCAGAAAACAGCAGCCCGAGCGCAGCCCGGGGCAGAAAGTTCTGCTTCGAAATGGGCAGGGCGCGCCCGAGCGGCGCTTTTCAGCCGCTCGAGCGCAGCCTATTTTAAAAAAAAAAAAATTTTGTTTGTTACAACTTCGGATGCTTGGTGATTGCTTATTCATTAATTGCCCTTAAGATTTGAGATTAGCAACCCGAGGCCCCACAATTTTCCTTCCCGCCAAATTCTAGAAACTGATCTAATAGATATAGAGAAGGCATTGGCAACTTTCGAGGGTACTCCTCGTGGTAGCTTCCCATTGTCTGGATGTTGAATGAGCAGCATTTCAAAAATTGCAACTTTCTCGGCGTTGCTAAAATTTTTCTTCTTTTTTCGAGGTTGATTCAAAAGGTTGGACTCTACGTTGCCATTGAAAAGAATGTCATCTTCTTCTGGTAATTGATTCAAATCAATCGGAATATTTTGTGAAGAATGAACATGGTTATTTTCAGATGAGGTAACCTCTTCTATCGAGGCATTCAAATCATTGGAAGGAAATTGTGGTTCAATGTTCATTTTTTTTGTTGAACTTGTGATTATTAAACTAGTATTTCAATTTATATTGTCCATTAAAAATTCAAAAACAGTTTTGGCGAGAAAATAAGGCGCATATCTAATTAAGTTGAAAATTTTAAGAATTCGAATGATCATTCAAATTTGGCAGATTTAAAAATTCATGCATGAAATCAAATTTAATGGCTAATGCAATTGAAATTTTTAAGAATCTGAAACTGTAAGTTAGTTAATTTGGAATTAATTCAAATGGTTTTGGAACTAATGAGAGTGGAAAATAGAGAACTTTAATTTTATGTTGTTATCATTAAATAGGGGTAAATCTGAAAACTTATGTGTATATTTTATATTTTCAAAGTTTTTCTTAATATGTGTAAAAATCCAAAGATGACAATGTATATGAGACGGAGGGAGTATTAAACAAAATTAAATGCATTAGTGAAGCATGTGTAAGGGCAAAAACAACCCATAAAAACAAAAAAAATATGAAAGATAGAGAATGAAAAATAAAAAAATTCACAATTGAAACTCATATAGATATAATAGTAATAGATAATAGATATAAACACCAAATAAATCGAACAAAATTTACTTTAAAAAAAATTTGCACCAATAACGATGCAGATTTTTAAAAAAAATCAATTTTTTATTAGAATTAATTAATAATAGGAGAATATTAATTGATATTAAGCTAAATTATTAATAAATAAAATTAAATGCATTAATGAAGCATGTGAAATGGCAAAAACAACTCATATATAAAAAGAAAAAAAATGCAAGATAGAGACGGAAAAATTAGAAAATTTATAATTGGAACTCATATATTTATTATGAAAAAAGGAATCTAGAGAAGGAAAAATTAGAAATTAAATTCACAATTAGAACTCATATAGATACCAAATAAATCAAAAAAAAATTTAAAAAAAAATTTGCACCAATAACGATGTAGATTTAAAAAAAATCAATTTTTTATTAAAATTAATTAAAAATAGGAGAACATTAATTGATATTAAACTAAATTATTAATAACAAAATTCAATGCATTAATGAAGCATGTGAAAGGGTGAAAATAACCCATAAAAACAAAAAAATATATGCAAGATAGAGAAGGAAAAATTAAAAAATTCACAACTGAAACTCATATATTTATAATTCACAATTGAGACTCATATCATATATTTATAATATAGATAGATAGATAGATAAATAGATAGATTATTAGAATTAATTAATAATAGGAGAATATTAATTGATATTATGCTAAATTATTAATAAACAAAATTCAATGCATTAATGAAGCATGTGAAAGGGTAAAACAACCCAAAAAAACAAAAAAAAATTATGCAAGATAGAGAAGAGCAAATTAGAAAATTCAAAATTGGAACTCATATTTTTAATGTGAAAGGGTAATACCTTGTGGGCAGCATGTACAAAACCCTTGATATTGAACATCACTGACCAAGAATAGGATTGTGGGAAGCTATCAATTTTTCTTTTCGGCATTTAAGCTATCAATTAGATATATAGATTGTGAAGTTTCCTATGTACTGTATGTTGGAAATGTTGAATGAATTGTGTAAATGGGCTTGAAAGACTTATTTGAATTGTGTTGGAATAGTTTGAATTTGGTGAAATAAATTGGAGGGAAAACTTGTTTTGGTTTGTCCCACATTGGAACATGTTCAATGTATTGTTCACCTTATATAATCCAACTTTGGATTATGGGATTCGGCCCTTAGGGCACCAGATGTTTTGTAAAGGGGCAAGACGCTAATCGATGCAATAAACACACACGCGCGGGGCCGGCCGGCGAGGCGAGGTCTTATGATCAATTATTCTTTTTGGATAAAATTTAATTGATAAAAGAAAAAAAATTAGTGCGCCCGAGCGGTAAAAAATGACCGACCGAGCGCAACCCTCACCTTGCGAGACAGTGGGCTTCAGAAAAGTTGGGCGCTCGGTCCGCTAAATTTTACCGATCGAGCGCACCCTTGTTTGAGCGAGACAGAAAGTTTGTCTTAAGTGGGGCGCTCGATCGGTAAAAAATAACCGACCGAGCGCGCCTTATATAGTTCGAAAAGCTGCGTCTTTTTCTGGGCTTTCATGGGTTGCATCCTTACGCCTTCAAACGTGTTGTTTCGTGTATAAGACTATATATACGGTGGTTATAACACAAAAAATCTGATAAAGTATACATCAGATTTATGAAAAATCGCTCCCTCACTTTCTCAAACAAAAGTTGATACATATTTTAGTTCGACGAAGATCGAGATATTTGTTGTGCTGCTATATCTCGATTGAATAGTCGTTGTATCTTAGAGACGATTGTCACCAACGTTGAGCACTGTTAACGGGCAATTTCGTCTTGCGGATAGAGAGATTCTCTCGCCTCGACTAGTTGCTGCTTTTATTGCTGTTGCTGTACAAGTTTCTTCAGAATTCGAAGTACACCCTAATAACACTGTATTTTAAAATGTTAACACAAACAAATAATTAAATAAAATATCAAATTCTATTTTAATTTACAATTTTTAGAATTTAAAAATATTAAATTACTACATCAAATAATTTATTTAGAAATATTCTATATTAATACTACATGTTGAGCTATATATGTTGTGTGTGTTAACATAATCCATTAATATATTATGTATGATATGAATTTAACATATTTATATTTTAAAATATTTTGACACAAATGATGCTTAATATTAAAAAACAAAGATTCAAAAACATTATATATTTTTTCAAATTAATTTTTTTTTCAAATATACATGTCTGTCAATTACATAGCCTCTGTTGGGATCGGTTCAGAGGGTAGAGGGGGGGTGAATACACTCTGAAATTTTTCTTCTTCTTCTTTAAAATGATCAAGTGAGGTTTAGTTCACTTAATCTGTTTTCTCAACTTCTAAAACGGTTTGAACAACTTAAATAGTGCGGAAATAGTTCAGAGGTTTTAGTGATGCAAAGTTTATAATGCAATGTATGAGCAGAATGTAAGATAAATAGCAGTAAAGACTAAGGCACGATTTATGGAAGTTCGAAGGCTTAATCCTTCTACGTCTCCCCTTCTTCCACTTAGGAAGGAATTCACTAGAAGACTTTGGTTATTACAACGTCTTGTAATACACCCACTTCAGACTTAGGACTTATCCAATGCCTAATCCGAAACTCCTAGATTTACACAGATAGGATTCTCAGTTCTTATCAGACTGGTGGAAGCTTTCAGAGTAGCTTCAATTCTCTTCAACAATGAGTATAGTTGAGTTGAGCTTCTCAAACTGCAGAGCGGTCGAGAGGCTTGAAAACCCTAGGATGATCCTTGACGATCAGATATGTGAACTGTAGGCGAGGGTTTATTTGAGCAGCAAATGAATGATCTTGTAAGTGTGCTCAAGTATATCAGATGAGGACTTCTGATATTATTCAAGTGATTGAGTTGATTGAGATTTTTCTGAATTGCTTGTCTCTCTTTGTTGTCTTTTTACTTCTTGAGCAATCTTCCCTTTATATAGGTCAATCATCAACGTCTTTATTTTGAACGTTCTGATGCTGCATTGAATGCACATTTAATGCTCATAAATGCATTGATGATTCTGCATGAAGATCGTACACTGCAGACAACTTCCAGGGTCCAAAACTGGAATAAACGGTCGAATGCTTTATCTGTAGTCATTCTGTGTTTTTGCCATTTTGGTGCAACCTGTTGTCTCGATTGCAGGAGTCAACATATCTTCTGACACGCCGGTTCTGCTTTTAATAAAAGATCTTGCAAAGAACATCTTGTCACAGGTACTTGTCTTGAGATATCCTGATAGGCAGTTGGCATTCTACCTGTAGAGATATTTGTCCTCTGCTGGTTTGAATAACCAGTCGATAAGCTTGTGACTTCAACCGGTCGAGAGACAAAGGCGGTTGACAAGCTTCCGGTAGATAGATTTATCCTCTGCTGGTTTTGATAGCCAGTCGATAGGCTTGTGACTTCAGCCGGTCGAGAGCAAAGGCGGTTGACAAGCTTCCGATAGATAGATTTATCCTCTGCTGGTTTTGATAGCCAGTCGATAGGCTTGTGACTTCAGCCGGTCGAGAGCAAAGGCGGTTGACAAGCTTTCGGTAGAAGTTGTAGTAGATTCCTGAAATACAATGGTTGGCAGCACATTCCTATACAATGAGTTGTTGTTTGTTATCACCAAAATATCGGATTCAACAATTTCCCCCTTTTTGGTGATGACAAAACTTAAGTGCTCCAAGAACAATATGAAAGCATTAAAATGAACTTCATTGAGAGAATGAATTTCATTAAGTACAATAAGCATTTTTATTACACCTACAGAAAAAAATAAGATGCAGCTGCGATAAGTAAAGAAGAGATAAGTTGTTCATCTTTTGAACCAACTGGCTCCTCCTGACCTATCGTCTTCTCTTCTTCTTCTGTCGGCTTCTTCTTTTCTTCTGGACTCTTCTTCACGTCTTCTTGCCTCTGCTGCTCTACGTTGCTCTTCTTCCCCCTTTTTGGCATCACCTTGGTTGAGTCGAAGGATGACCTCAGTGAGTTGAGTGCCAAGGCAGGCTTGCATAGTGTCTATTTTTGCATCGATTTGAGCAAGTAGAGTGGCTTGCATAGTGTCCATCCGATCATTCAACTGCTTATGAAGGCGGTTTTCGGATCGGATAACTTGTTCGGAGACGGTAGAGAGCGTGTTGATTTGAGTGCGATGATGATTAGTGATCTCTGTGGACAGACAAGCAAGGTCTCGAGACACGGTCTCGAAATGCCGAATCATCGTCTGGCGTGAATTATCGACCGATAAGGATGAGTTTGTTATGTCTTGAGAGAAGGACCTAACCGTTTGCATGAGCTCATGAAGCCGATTTATCAAGGTATGATCTAGAGCTGCGGCCATGGCTTCAATTAAAGAATCATCAGTCTGAAGCATTTGCCCTTCTGGGTCATTTCTTGGTGAAACCGGGCTAGACTCACGATGATGTGGTGCGGGTGAACTGGCTGGAGAGCTACCCGATGGACCTTCCAATAATGGTACAGTTGGAGATGTAATAGTTTCGACTGCAGCCAAAATGGTTGGTGGAGTACCAGGATCAGCACTTGGTTCATCCATAATGAGATCTTCCATAAACTTTTCAGTAGATGGAGACGGTTGAAGTGCTGGATCAGCATCAGTCACTTGCTGTTCTGGAGATGCAGGTGATACAATAGTGCTTGATATCTCCGTTGGGGGCACTGTTGCTTCACTACTGCAAGGAGCCTCTGTCACAGAGGTGACAGGTATCTCTTGTGCAACCACTTCTAAAACATCTTGTGAATGACCGGGAGAAGTGTGAGCGGTCGTCACTGGAGAGGAATGAGCAATCACAACTGCTTCCGGTTGAGTAACTGCTTGGACTGCGGTTGAGGAGGGGTCGACCGATGAAGATGCTGCCACATTCGATCTTAGAGCAGATGATTGAAAGAGGTCAGCAGTGATGAGATCGGTCAGAATCCCATCTGAAGAAGGGAGAGCATAGACGTCTTCTTCACCCTGATCTTGAGTGAGAAAGGTTTTCATCATCACTTGTGCTTCCAGCACATAAGCTTGTAAACAAGCTGCTGAAGCTGGTGTTTTGACATTGTTGAGAGCTTGGAAGTGCTGAAGTAGTTGAGTGATTTGACGTAGACTATCCTGTAGTCCAGTCAAAATCACAAAGTCATCGGCAGCGGTAGGACTCTTGGATTTGAAATTCTTGACACGCTCATTAATTAGCAGAGATAGCAGGCTTCCTCGAAGCTTCAAGTCTATGAGATGTCTTATTCCCAGAGCCTCCACGATGTCTTCAGTATCAGCAAATAGAAGCATCTTCTGCTCAA
Organism: Henckelia pumila; assembly: GCF_033568475.1. NCBI lineage: Eukaryota > Viridiplantae > Streptophyta > Magnoliopsida > Lamiales > Gesneriaceae > Henckelia > Henckelia pumila. The sequence continues at coordinate 12,845,711 of NC_133121.1, forward strand.
TGACGTTTAGAGATTTCCATTTAGGAAATATTTGAGCGAGTGTCAAGTGAGTGCGGGAGTGATGCCATCTGTCAAAACGTTGTAGATGACGCTTGACAGTACGGAGCACGTGAGAGATGATCATATTGAGTTCTATCGTAGCTGCTGGTTGAGCCTTGGGTGTGTAGATCATCACACCTTTCCCTTTGTCTTTGGGATCAGCTAGAGTGACCTCAGGAGCTGATGAGGCACCTTCCCGGATTATCACACCTTTTGTAGGACGAGGAGCAGTAGAAGCAACAACGGTAGTAGTCTCGACCGTTGGCAGGGTAGAAGCAAGTCCAGAAAGAGACTTTAGCTTCTTGTGCTGCCTCTTCTTCTCGCCTGCAGGCGTGGATGACACAGCTGCTTTGGAGACCGAAGGGGATGACTTGCTGAAAGCTTGAATCAGTGGAACATTCTCACGTGATTCATCTTCAGAGTCAGATTCGATGATCAGTTGACGCTTGGCAGACTTTTTGGTATGGACTGGTTTGGCCACGACCGGAACCGTTGAAAGCGGTTGAGGGATAGCAATAACCTTTGCGGTTGAGGGCAAGGTGTCGACCGCAGTCTCTTTCTTGTTCAGGAATTTGAGAATCGTAGACTTGTTGAGCCATTTGGTGGGATGCAGAGGCTCAGTCTTGGAAAAGTCCACTCCAAGGACGCCCAAGATGTGGCAGATTTGCAAAGCAAATCCCTCGGATTGCCCTTTGCCCCTGATCATTTCACATAGAATATTGAACAGAATGTCTGACCAGTTTATGTTGATCTTGGAGGCAATACAAGCCATGTATTGAAATTTCTCCAGCGTCACCTTGTCGTAAGATCCAGCCTTGGCCAGAAGATTCTTGGCCACGATATTAGTCAGTAGCCTGAATGGAGCTTTGAGAGATGTCTTCTGGGCCGGCAGTTTGATCGGAGCATCAGTAGTTGAGAACTCCTTCAACCAATAAGAGCAGTTACCATCTGGAAGATCCGTGCATTTTGTCAAACCCCTGGAGGGCAGATCAAATGTGCTGGCGAAGAACTTCTGATTGAAGGAGTAGACCTCTGTCTTGATCAAGCATTTGATAGTCCCATGCTCGATTTGAGCGGTTGCGAAGAACTCCTTCAAAACAGGCAAATCGCAGATGGCGCTGCATTCCAGAAATTTCTTCAGTCCAGAGGCTTCAAGCATGGTGAATACCTCAGATATTCCTGCGTTGTTTGCCTTAACAACGGAATCAAAGTTGATTGCGAGGCAAGTCTTCTGGATCGACATGATAGTTGTAGATAAGAACTCGAGCAGAGAGTAAGCAAAATCTAGAGAGTAATTCGATGATGCGTTTAATACAATATGAAAGCTTTTAGCAAAGGTGAAAGATTGATATACGAGTGTAAAGAAGTATATATAGGAACCTATGGGCCATAGGGTGATGTCATGAAAAGTATTTTTGAAATTCAAAAAGTTTTGAAGAGCATAATCACGGCGCCCAATTAATGTCATTTGGTTCAAAGCACCAAGCTGCTAGTACGAAGCCTGTCAGAGACTAGTTAAAGGCGGATGATATGCCAATATTTATGGCAACGTAACAGCTAATCTATTAATGTCATATTGACAATCATTCCCCCTAAACACATGCATACTAACTTAAATCTACTAAGCCAAGAATATTTCGAAAATATGAAAACTTAGCGTCCGGTAGAGGCTTGGTGAATATGTCTGCTGCTTGCTGATCGGTAGAGATGTATTCCAGCCTGATTTCCTTCTTTAAGACATGATCTCGGATAAAGTGATGCCTGACATCAATGTGCTTTGTCCTAGAGTGCATCACTGGATTGTGAGTGATGGCTATGGCACTTGTATTGTCACAGTAGATTGGAGCTTCACTCGACCGGATTCCATAATCATTAAGCTGCTGTTGAATCCAGAGTATTTGAGCACAACAGCTGCCAGCAGCGAGGTATTCTGCTTCGGCGGTCGAGGTAGCAATTGATGTCTACTTCTTACTTGACCACGAAATTAGTCTATCTCCAAGGAATTGACATGTGCCACTTGTACTTTTGCGATCAATTCTACAACCTACATAATCTGCATCTGAATAGCCAATAAGATTAAGATTTGAATCTTTGGGATACCAAAGACCCACATTAGTAGTTCCTTTAATATATTTAAGTATTCGTTTGGTAGCAATGAAATGAGATTGCTTAGGTGCAGCTTGAAATCTAGCACATAAACAAACTGAATACATGATATCCGGTCGACTGGCAGTCAAATAGAGCAGTGAACCAATAAGGCCTCGATACATGGTTACCTCGACCGGAATTCCCCCTTCATCTTTATCAAGCTTAATTGATGTACTCATGGGGGTAGATACAGTTGAGCATTGTTCCATTCCAAACTTCTTTACCAATTCCTTGGCATACTTGGACTAATTGATGAATATTCCAGTTTCAAGTTGCTTCACTTGAAGTCCAAGAAAGAAGTTTAGCTCGCCCATCATGCTCATTTCAAACTTCTCCTTCATCAGTTTAGAGAACTTTGAGCACAACTTGGGTTAGTTGACCCAAATATAATGTCATCAACATAAATTTGTACTAGTAACACATGATCACCTTTTACAAATTTAAACAGGGTCTTATCGACCGTTCCAATTTGGAAATCATGTTCCAGTAAAAATTTTAGTAGTGTGTCATACCAAGCACGCGGTGCTTGTTTTAATCCATAGAGAGCTTTGTCAAGTTTATAGATATATTGAGGATGAGTAGGATTGACAAAACCTGGTGGTTGTTCAACGTACACCTCTTCTTGAAGTAGACCATTGAGGAATGCAGACTTCACATCCATTTGATAAACTTTAAAATTCTTGAAGGCTGCATAAGCAAGAAAGATGCGGATTGCTTCTAGTCTTGCAACTGGCGCGAAGGATTCCTCAAAGTCTATGCCTTCTTCTTGTCTGAATCCTTGAGCAACAAGTCGAGCTTTGTTACGCACAACAGTGCCATGTTCATCGAGCTTGTTACGAAACACCCATCTAGTTCCAATCACATTTTGATTTTTCGGTCGAGGAACTAGATGCCAAACATTGTTGCGGGTGAATTGATTCAACTCTTCTTGCATAGCTTCAATCCAGCTGGCATCTGATAGAGCTTCATCTATTTTCTTGGGCTCTACCTGAGATATGAAAGCGGCATGCAAGAATTCATTAATCATTTGACCACGTGTTTTTCGAGGAGCAGAAGGGTCACCTATGACCAACCCAGGTGGATGATCTTTGTTCCACCTAAAATAATTCCCTAAAGGGTTGTCATCAATTGGTTGATGAACGTCCTCGTTTACTGGATCATCATTGGCTGGAGGATTGTTATCAACCGGTGGATCCACTTCTGGCCTTGTTTGATCACACCCGGTAGAGGGAACTGGATCATCCTTCTTTGGAGGATATAGATCACTGTCACTCTCTTCCTGTAGATTTGTGTTTTCCAGTCTATGACTCAGATCATTTATGCTCCCTTGAGTTTGTTCTGTACAAAGAGTAGATTCATCAAAAACAACATGAATGGTTTCCTCGACCGTTAGTGATCTTTGATTGAACACTCGATAAGCTCTGCTAACGGCTGAGTAACCAATAAAAGTTCCTTCGTCTGCTTTGGCATCGAAGGCTGTCAAATGGTTTTTGCCATTGTTGTGGATAAAGCATTTGCACCCAAAAATTTTGAAGTATGAAATATCAGGTTTTGTGCCATTCCAGATCTCATATGGAGTTTTGTTAAATCGTTTATTAATCATAGATCTGTTTTGAGTATAGCAAGCTGTGTTAACTGCTTCCGCCCAAAGCCTTTGAGAAACATTTGAATCAGCAATCATAGTTCTGGCTGCTTCTTTTAAAGTACGGTGCCTTCTTTCAGCCACCCCATTTTGCTGTGGGGATCTAGCAGCTGACAACTCATGCTTGATTCCCTGATCATCTAGA